>NW_023270839.1:14701675-14796675 GCF_011800145.1 Mirounga leonina
AGAGAGAGAATGAGTGGGAGGGGCAAAGAGAGAGGGAGAGAGAGAATCCCAGAGAGACTCCATACTGAGCACAGAACCCAACGTGGGGCTCAACATCGGGCTCAGTCTCACAACCCTGAGATCATGACCTGAGACGAAACCAAAAGTTGGATGTTTAACTGACGGTGCCACCCAGGTGCTCCAGACATGTATCTGCATATTTTATGGAACCATGAGTGTGGCTCAGCTAATAGATATAATTATCCTGGGTCTACAATTAATATGCTTTATTCTACTGATGATGGGTAGTGAATCAGACAGGTTACCAGTCACTTAGGCATGCTCAATTCTAGTTAACAATTTTAACATGATAGTGACAATTTTAGGGTCAAGTTAAAGTTTTATTTTAATTTTATTTACTTATTTGGGGGGAAGCACAAGTGGGGGTGGGGCAGGGCAGAGGGAGAGGGAGAAGCAGGCTCCCCACTGAGCGGGGAGCCCGAGGCAGGACTCAGTGCCAGGATCCTGAGATCATGACCTGAGCCCAAGGCAGACATTTAACCAACTGAGTCACCCAGGTGCCCCTAAAGGTTTTGATAAATACCAGCAACCAAGTTATCTACAGAGCATAATCTTAGGCAGTAAACATCTTCATAATGCTTTTTGTGTATTTTCTTTAAAAAATTATATATTCAACACGGTATTCATTTGCTATAGATTGTGTACTAGGAATTCTGGGACTGGGAACATAGTTCTCTGATCTTATAAAGGTAAAATAATAATGTATTTCATAATTTTGGCACTCAGCAAATATCCCTTTTGTGGCATCATGTTGTGGCCTAAGTCACATTTTAGAAATACATTAATGAATTAATGTATTTCATGAATGAATTAATATATATTTGGGTAGTTTTGGAGGACTCTGGTCTGCATCTGGGCAACACCAGCCCATGGAATTGCAGCAATAAGCTTTCTTACTTTTTTTGAAAAGTACACTAAAATGGAATTTACATCCTGGGACCTTACTTCAAATTTTCACCAGAAGAGTCTACACGGTGTTAGCAAAACGCAGAGGCACCATCTCATGTAGAAAATGATGTGTTTTGGATTTTATAGACCTGGGTTTAAAACCAAACTCTACCATTTACTGTGTGGAGTCGGGCACATTATTTAGTTCTTTGTGCCTTTTTTTCTCATCTGTATGATAGTGATGATAATACTTACCTTGTGAGGTTTTCCACGATAATTAAATAAGACAGTGCCTATTATGAAGCTTGCCCTTACATTGTGGTTCTTGCTGCTCTTGTTTTCGCAAAGCAGGAGGGCCCCTGGGAGCCCCTGACAAGATGATAAAGCAGTCCAGGAGCTTGGTTACTGTCATGGCTCTGAGGACACCAGCAACGTCTTCAGTTTGCAGTGGGAGGCGTGTTGGTTTGAGGCCACTTGGCCTAAGTCAGCCGAGAGGTGGGGGAGGAATCACTCTTTTCTGAACAATGCGAGGCATGGATAAATTTAAAATGATTGGTTTAAATACCAGCATGATTTCAGCTTGAATTTTACTTTTGATAACTGCTGGCAGAGAATAAATATCTTCAAATCTGTTCAACTCCTCCTTGCCTCATGAGACAATAGCGTACTCTTTCTTGTCTATCACTTTATTGACTGAATTAGTCCATTTTCTCATCCATCTCTATCAATGCCCTCTTCCTCAGAGGCCACAGACTGACACTATCACTGAAGCTCTCCTTTTACATAGATTTCGTCAAAGAGAAGGCTACAGCCTTTTCTCAGAGCCTGAAAAACTTAAATGACTCAATTCTAAATTTAGGAAGAGACCATGGGTACTAGCAAATTAGGGTAAGCAGTGGAAAATCCTCCCCCCGCCCTTTTGCTGATTTGATTCAAGACTAAACCTTAGTTTCTCCATCTGTAAGACAAAGATATTTTTTCACCTTGTTGTCTCTGAGGAATGTGAAGAATCTGAATGGTGAATGGTTTGATCTTAGTGGCAAGAAAAGAATAAATTGCTCACTTAATAAATTGCCAGGCCACTTGGGTACTATTTAGTAGATTACCTTTTCCAGAGCACTAAATGATAGTAAATGGCAAATGGCAGTAACTCCGGCTTTGATCTGAACTGAAAGACTCTGTAGTTTCCTTAGAATGAGGTGGAATTATTTCTTCCCTTTTATCTGTGGCCCAGTAAACCTTCGAAAAAGGAAGACATTATTACTTTTCCCCATCTTGCATGGCCATTAAATAAAAGGGATGGCGTAGCTCTATGCACATATATGTACACACCAAAAGTGGCCATTAGGATCTCGAAAAGAATTCTTTAAAAGTATCATTTATCATTCCATTAATTAAAAGCACTTACTGAGTACTGACTATGTGCAAGGGTTTATGCTAGATGCTGGGAGGAGCACATGGGAATGACAGAGCCTCTGCCTTTTAGGAGCTCCAAATGTGGAGAAAATATTTTCTCAAGGCTCTTAATCTCCTATTCCTTTCAAAAGGGCTGACACTTACTATACCAGTCTGCATCCTAATACCCACTGCTCGTACCATAGGTGGTGGCATATATGGACCCCAGGAGAGTGCCAGAACCTAGGATGGATGTATTTTAAATTGTGACTTCTCCAGTCAGGGACTGATTATGACCAGGAACAATATAAAAGGTATCTGTTTTACTTGCTGGAATCTTCAAACAGTGGTCTCTTGTGCAGCAGAGTCTGGGAGGAGAGGGTGCACTTCCTAGGACAAGACTGTGGTTCTTCACCAGTGTTCCTAAAAGGACTATTTCTACAGATTCTGTGAGAGAGTCTCAAGTCATCGTTGTCAAAGAGAACCAAATTTCAGGAACGAGCAAGGCAGGTGGGCCAACAGGAGAGGGAACACCCTGATTTCCACTTAATTCTGGTAGGTAGTCTTATTGACTCTGACCTGCTTCCAAACGGCAGAACAGAACAAATGGGAACCACAATAGACACACACAAATACACACATAGTTAAAAAAAAAAAAATCTAAAACCCAGTTCTACTACCCGGAGATAACTGCTCTTAACATTTGGCATATTTTTCCTTTGTATTTTCTAAATTGGAATCATATTGTATATTCAATTTTGCAGCCTGCTTTTATTCATTTGGGAACATATTGAACACATTTTCCCATGTAATTAAATATTCTTTGAAAATATCATTTTAAATTACTGCCCAGTTCCCCTCTTATTGGGTATTAAGGTTGTTTCCCAGTTTCCCTCTACATAAATAAGACTTCAATGAATATTCTTATTCATAATATCCTTCGCCTATTATTTCTTTAGATTCCTAGAAATGACATTACTGGTTCAAAGGGTATAATTTTTCATGGCTTTTGATATATTTTGTCAAATTGTATTCTGGAAAGATTTTAGCATTTTACACTCCGATCCATCCACAGTCCTTTTAGGGTGCTGATGTTGGATTCAAGAGCCCTGAGCCCAGAAAAAAAATCACACAATTCACTCCACCCTTGAGTTGTTTTGGTTTTTAGTATAGACAAAGCTCTTTCCCTTTTCAGAATGAATTGGACTTTATAATGTTGTTAGAGGAAAGTTTAAATATATGGACAATTGTACATTTTGTACTTCTCCTACCAGTTAGAAGTGATAAAAATGTAAAATGTCACACACACACATACACACACACACGCATATTTATGAGAAGAACAAATTTATATCTAAAGATACATTTTTGAATGTTTTTCTTAGTCTGAATAGGATAAAAATACCTTCCATAACCCACACTCTCTACTTACGTATGTGTTTGCTGATATATATGAAAAATTGGTATAAAGCTCATCCATATTATACACCAATATTATCACACCATACTAGTATTTTGTACCTGGTTTCAACTCAACATATTAAGAATGCTTTTCTAATTTTGACAAGTTCTTACTTAACTAATTTTTAATGACTACATAGTATGTTGCTTGAGGTTATGCCAAAATCTAGTCAAAGAACCACCAATGTTGAACATTTAGTCTAGTCTCAATTTTAGGCTATTATAAACATGCTTGTGAATAATAATTCCATACACCTTTAATTATTTTATTAAATTCCCAGAAATGCAATTTCTAGATCAAAGACCACTTATGATTGTAATGTGTTTGAGAACTACTGAAAGACAACCAAAAACAAAAAGAAAGTTTGTACCAAAATATCTTTCTGTGGGCAATGATAAGAGTACATGGAAAGTTTGTAATATATAATTTTAAAATTTATTTCTTGTTTTAACTTTTTATAGCTTGTCTCTATTAGTTTTCTATCACTACTCTAACAAATTACTATAAATTTAAGGGCTTTAGACAACTCACATTTTTATCTTACAGTTCTGTATATATGGTTTTACAGAAGTCTCATGTGGGTCTCACTGGGCTAAAAATCAAGGTGTCTGCAGGCTATATTCTTTTCTGTAGACTCCTGGTAGGATGCACTTCCTTGTCCTTTTCAGCTTCTGGAGGCCACCTGCATTCCTTGGCTCATGGCCCTTGTCCTCTAACCTCAAAGCCTGCAAAGGCAAGTCAAGTTCTTACATTGCATCACTCTAGCCTCTTCTGTCTCCTTTTTACTTTACTTTTTACTCTCTTGTGATTACATTGGGCCCACCTGGATAATCCAGGGGACTCTCCCCAGCTCAACATGTATAACTTAATCACATCTATGAAGTCCCTTTGCCATGTAAAGTAACAAATTCCCACTTGGGGGGATCAGGATGTGGACATTTTTGGAAACCATTACTCTGTTAACCACATTGTCCTTGTTCCTCTTATTGCTCATATCCCTGTGTCTTTTTTTTTTTTTTAAGATTTTATTTATTCATTCATGAGAGACAGAGAGAGAGAGAGAGAGGCAGAGGGAGAAGCAGGCTCTCGAGGAGCAGGGAGCCTGATGCAGGACTCGATCCCAGGACCCTGGGATCATGACCTGAGCCGAAGGCAGACGCTTAACCATCTGAGCCACCCAGGCGCCCACCCTGTGTCTTTTATTATAATTGAACTTCAACTTCTTTTTCCTTATATCTTCTAGTGTGGATCCAAACATAGACATCTTGCTTCAGATATTAGTATTTATTAATTTAGGTATCGACACTTAATGTGGTTCTCCCTTGATCATCTGCTAAGCAGCATGCTATTTTAAGATTGACAAAGACCATTATTTTATTTGTTCCTTAACTTTCAAGCTTCTTTCCTCCAAGGGTACATTTTTCATTTCAAAGCCACAGGAACTAGTGTCACTTTCTCTCTGTACTGATAACACGGGATTAAAATTGTTGCACCAAATAGTGTTTTATTTTTCCCTCTCCTAATTTATCACAAGCAGATATTCTACCAGAAGTTGGGAAAAAAGATTTCCAGCTGATGGGCAGCACCTCTACCTTGTGGAAGATTCATTGCTCTGCACATTTTGAATCTGCTGACAAGAAACTTGGAGCAGAAGTAATCAGAGCCCTTGCAAGATTGATTTTTGTCCCCTGTTGGCATATGGCAGAGAGGGTAGAAAGGCGCTCATCTCTCAAACTAATCTTAACTATTTAGAAGCCATTATTGCAGAATTACAAATCATCAGAATACCCCCTTTTTTTCCAACAATGTAATTTATTAGCAAGACCTTCAAATTAGTCTTGTGTCTTGGCTTTACACTATTCTTAAAATCAACCCTGATATAAGTTTTGTCTAAAAGCATTGCAGTTAGCACCATCACTTTAATTGTACAAACGTTAAACCAAATTCCATTTCCAGTTCACATTTTAAAAATAATTCAAACCAAAATGCAAATTGATTCTTGTCTTCAGTTTGTAAGAAATGCTTAAAGTCAACTTGTCATGAAGGAGAAATTGAATCTATTACCTGTACTCTTCCAGGAAGGAAGATGTATGAAAAGGAGAATAGCGAGATTTATCTGATGTTTGGCTGATATATGGGTATATAAAATCTTAAGTAATACTGATAATGTCACACAATATTGCAACATATATTTTCAGTTGAACATTATAAGACAATAAGGCATAAATGGAAATTAAAGGGAAAAATCTGAATGGTTGTCAGGGAACACTTTTTCATTCAGAGAATCATAAACATATGGAATGGTGTGTCAGGCAAAGTTTCCAAGATGAGAATATTAGAGTAATTACAAAATGGATTTATATTCTGAGGATTGAAGTGCACACAATGAGAAAGAGCTTTGAGTCAAATGATTTCTAACCACCACTCTCCAAAAAAGCACCTCATGAAAATGCATTTTGCAAGTGTTATCTAAAACTGTGAGTTATCAGAAATACAGAAGTGTTTAATGCTTTGAGAAATATCTATTTCAAAAAGAAAAGAAAAGAGAAAGAAGGCAAGAAAAAAGAAAGGAGAGATAAAACAAAGATTGGAAGGGGGAAGAACCAAGCTGGTGTAAGGGAAGACTTAATGGAAAACTATTTAAATGAAATGATGTATTAATTCAATTTCACAAGTCTTGATTAAAGGCTGAAAACTTGGTCAAAGTCACCTTAAAGATTTTTTGAGACTTGGTGGGTGATATTTTTAGTACAGTTACCTTACATGCTCCACAAGTCTTGTACCAAGAGTATTACTCTTTATATCTGAATCCAGTCTACCTTGTATCCCCATCTTCTACCTCCTTATTTACAACAATTACTGCTATGATGACATCAAAACACTAAGACATTCCTAAACATAGCACATACTGCTCCTCTTGAACTTATTGATATGGAGCCACTAAGCAGAGATTCAGTATTTAATATTGCAGCTAGGGGCTCTAACAGTTTGGTTGGTTGAATGAAACAGAGGGGCTCAGAATGAGAGAGCTGAAAATGTCCACCTGCCAGGGTTTACTGCAGAGGAAAGAATTCAAAAAACTTAGGGAGATTGGAAGCTGCGAGAGATTTGTCATTTAAGACCAACTTACCCACCCTGGGGAAGAACAGAAGACACACCTTTTACCACTACGGGTAGAAATTAATTTGTGAGGGGAGTACCAGGATCCTTAAAGAGCTCTGTGGTCATCCTTGTCCGGAGACCATACTGTACAGTGGGAACTGTGGCCACTGAACTGGGAAGCCTCAGTGCAAGGAGAGTAACTGCAGCTGCTGTTGGAACTGTGTCACTGCTTGAGAAAGTTCACATATTCTGTGGCACCTGATAGGCAGCTGCTGAGCTGGCAATTGTTTTACCCCCAATACCTTTAGGAAAGACCACCAGAAGCTGTTTGCTTTCAGCTGACAAGGCCAGCAATACACCTTCACTGTCCTACCTCAGGCATATAAACTCTCCAGCCGTATTTCACAATTTAGTCCATAGGCATTTTGATTACCTCTCCCTTCTGTGAGACATCACACTGGTCCATTCTATCGATGACATTATGCTTATTGGACCTAGTGAGCGAGAGGTAGCAACTACTCTAGATTTGTAAGACATCTATCTGTGTGTAAGAGGGTGAGAAATCACTCCAACAAGAATTCAGGGGCCTTCTGGGTTCCAGAGTCTACCATGATGTGTACTTTAAATATATTATAATTTTATTTGTCAAATATGTCTCAATAAAGCTGAAAACAACAACAAACCTCAGAGGCCCTCTACCTGAATTTCTAGAGTGATATTTCTTGAGGTCCAGTGATGTGGGGTATGCTGAGATATCCCTTCTAAGGTGAAGGATAAATTGTTGCATTTGGATCCTACTACAACCAAAGAAGACACACAATGCCTAGTGGGCCTGTTTGGAGACAACATACTACTCATTAGAGTGGTGTTACTCTGGACCATTTACTGAGTGATATGAAAAACTGCTTGTTTTGAGTAGAGCCAAGAGGAAGAGAAGGCTCTGCAACAGGTCTAGGCTGTTGTGTAAACTGTTTTTCCACTTGTGTCTTATGGTCCAGCAGATCCAGTGATGCTTGAGGTGTCAGTGGCAGATAGGGATAGGTGAGTCTCTGTAAGTGCAGGCTCTTAGGATTTTGAGGCAAAGTTCTGAGATCCTCTGCAGATCATTACTCTCCTTTTGAGAAACAAAATGCTTAACCATGGCTACCAAGTTACCATGCAACATAAGCTGTCCATCATGACTTACCTGATGCACCAAGCCATAAACTTGGGCAGCACTCCATCATCAAATGGAAGTGGTAGATAGAACACTGGGCCTGAGCAGGTCCTAAAGATACAAGTCACTTAAATGATGTGGCCCAAATGTCTATGGTTCCCACCTCTGCCACACTACCTTCTTTCTCCTAGTATGCACCTATGGCCTCATGAAGAGTTCCCTATGAGAGTTGACAGAGGTAGAGAAGACTCAGGCCTGGTTTTCGGATGGTTCTGCATGATGTGCAGGCAGCACATGAAGGTAAAGAGCTGCATCACTACAGCCACTTTCTGGGACATCCCCTATCAACAGTCACCCCTATCATCACCCAGTGGACACATGAACAAAGTAGCCATGGTGGCACAGATGGAAATTAGACATGGACTCAGCAACATTGACTTGCACTCACTTAGGCTGACCTGGCTATAGCTACTGCTGAGTGCTCAATCTGTCATCAGCACCAGACCAACATGGAGCCCCCAGTATGGCACCATTCCCCAGGGTGATCAGCCAGCTACCTGTGACAGATTGATTACATTGGACTGCTTCCATCATGGAAGAGGAAGAATTTTGTTCTTACTGGAACAGACATTCTGGATATAGTTTTGTCTTCCCAGCATGCAATATTTCTGCCATCTGTGGATTCACGAAACACTTTAACCACCATCACAGTACTCCATACAGCATTGCTTCTGATCAAGAAATTCATTTCATAGCAAAAGAAGTACATGAATGGGCCTATGCTCATGGAATTCACTTGTCTTTCCATGTTCACTGAAGCAGCTGGTTTGATAGAGTGGTGGAATTGCCTTTCGAAGACTGCCAGCTGCAGTTCCTGGCAGTAGCTTGCAGGGCAGAGGCAAGGTCCTCTAGAAGGCTATATATGTTCTGAATTGGCATCAAATATATGGTACTATTTCTTCAATTGCCAGGATTCATGGGTCTAGGATTCAAGGGACAGTGGCAGCACTCACTATTACCCCTGGTGATCCACTGGAAGAATTTTGCTTCCTATATCTGCAACCTTATATTGTGTTGGTTTAGAGGAAGGAAGAAATGTTTCCACTAGAAGACAACAATGAGTCCATTGAACTGAAGTTAAGACTGTCATCTGACTATTATGGATCCCTCATGCCTCTGGATCTACAGGCAAAGGAGGGAGATATGATGTTGACTGGGGTGCTTGATCCTGACTACCAATGGGAAATTGGACTGGAACTCCACAATGGTGGTAAGGAATAATATGTTTAGTATATAGGCAATCCCTTAGGTATTTCTTAGTATTACCATGCCCTGTGATGGAAAGTCAATAGAAAACTATAACAACCCAGTTCAGGCAAGAGAACTAAAGAGACCCTTCAGGAATAAAGACTTGGCTCACCTCAACAGGTAAAAAAACCATGGTCATTTGAGGTTATTGCTTAAGGCAAAGGTAATATGGGATGGGTAGTGGAAGATAGTTACGAACACCAGCTACAACCATATGACTAATTACAGAAATGAGGACTGTAATTGTCATGAGTATTTCCTCCTTACTTTGTTATGAATGTTTGTCTTGTGTGTGTGTGTATAATATCTTTGTTTTCTTCTCTTTCTTATCTCTTTATCATGTAACATAAGATGTATTTTCTTTATATCACAGAATTTAAGGATTGTTAACTTTACATTATGGTATTTAAGTTATAAGACACCAAGGCGAAGAGTATACATCAATTCAAAACTTTGCATCCTCTTTTGGGGAAAAGGTTAGTGTATTTTCAGTTGTATACAGAACAGTTGTACCATTTTAGACAGAATTATAACCTTGTTATTCTCTTTATCAGGAGATTAGGTATGGTTTAAGAAGATCTGTAGGGGTGCCAAATTGATAAAGGGTGGGCTTGTGGTAGTTAATTTTATGTGTCAACTGGGAGGGTACTTTTGGATGAGATTAACATTTAAATTGGTTTTCTCCATAATGTGGGTGAGGCTCATCCAACCAGTTGGAGTTCTGAACAGAATAAAAAGACTGACCTCCCTGAGCAAGAGGCAGTACTCCAGCAGGCCACCTTCAGACATCATCTACACCATTGAGAGGTGAATGGGTTACCTTACATAGCAAAAGAGATTTTCATGGGCGCCTGGGTGGCTCAGTTGTTAAGCATCTGCCTTTGGCTCGGGTCATGATCCCAGGGCCCTGGGATCGAGCCCAACATCGGGCTCCCTGCTCAGCGGGAAGCCTGCTTCTCCCTCTCCCACTCCTCCTGCTTGTGTTCCCTCTCTTGCTGTGTCTCTCTCTGTCAAATAAATAAAATCTTCTTGAAAAAAAAAAAAGAGATTTTCATATGTGATTAGGAAACTTGGGAAGATGATCTTGAATTATCTATGGACTCTAATGCAGTCAAAAGGGATCTTACAAAAAGGAGGAAAGTAAGTCTTTCTCCAGCCTGTTGGCCTTCATACGGGACCATAGCATCAGCTTTCCTGAGTTTCTAGCCTGCCAGCCCAGACTGCAGATTTTGGACTTGCCACCCTCTATCATCACATGAATCAATTCCTTATAATAAAATTCTTTCTATGCATATACACATCCATTGGCTTTGTTTCTCTGGAGAATCCTGACTAACACATACTCTAATATTTTACTTCATTTTGGTTTGGGTACTTATAATAAAAATAATTATCTTCTCACACAATGGTTTCATTTTATACTCATATTTTTAAAAATGAAATGAAAATGCTTAAAGAATTATTGTAGAATTAAAACATTATCTTTAAGAAATTATGTTACCTTGATTGATCAAATGAAGATATTTACATAATCTCTAGGATGAAGAATTTCTATTAGAAGTTTTTTTTTTTAACGTTGAATGGAAATATGTAAAGATAAATGCAAGCCTATTTAGGAGACTTACGTGATAGAAACGGTTTCATGACAAACAAAAAGCAAAATCAGACCCATAAATATGGAGAACAAGCTGATGGTTACCAGAAGGGAGAGGGTGGGGGAATGGGGAAAATGGGTAAAGAAGAGTGGGGGATACAGGCTTCCAGTTATGGAAAGAATAGGTCATGGGAATAAAAGGCACAGCATAAGTTGTATAGTCAAAAATATTGTAATAGTGTTATATGGTGACAGATGGTGGCTACACATGTGGTGAATATAGCTGATGTATAAACTTGTTGAATCCCTATGTTGTATACCTGAAACTAAGGTAACATTGTATGTCAACTATACTCATATTAAAAAAATGATAATTAATTAGTTAAAAAATAGTTTTATGAACCAGGAGAACAGTTGCTTACCTTTTAAGGGTGAATATTCTATAACTCTCTGTTTTTGGTACTGTGTTAATCATATTTCACAAAAGCAGTGGGGTCTTAGAGTTCTTCCTTAACAAAATAACTATATGTAAGTTTCACAGTTCTACCAACAAGATTGTAAGCTTTGGAGAAGTAGAGAACTTGGCATATTTTTTCTGCCCTCGTAGCAACTAAAATAGTGGAACAATATGGCAAATAAAAAAGCATAGCATTGACTATGTAGTGTAATACTTAAATACAGCAAATGTCCAATAAATACTCTACTTGTGGCTTTACTATTGACCACTATATCTTGCCTTCCCAGATCAGCCGATCAGCTGGATAAACTGAACTGAATCAACGAAAGTAAGATTAAAAATAAAATACACAGTAAAGAAAATGAGCCTATAGAAAGGAATTATTGCTAGAGAAAGTAGAGGTCAATAACATAAATATAAATTGTATTCATTTTCTATAGTTGCTGTAACAAATTACCACATACTTAGTAGTTTAAAACAACATCAGTGATCTTATTCTATAGGTCAGAATTCTGAAAATGGGTCTTAGAGAGTTAAAATCAAAGTGTTGACAGGGCTGTGTTCCTTCTGGAGCCTCTAGGGGAACATCCCTCCTTTGTCTTTCCCAGCTTCTGTCACCTGCCTGCATTCCTCGGCTAGTGGCTCCTTCCAGCAATGGCATTCCTCTCACCTCTGCTTCCATTGTCACATCTACATCTCTGACTGATTTTCCTGTGTCCCTCTTATGAGGACCCCTTTGAGTACCTTAGAGTCACTGAGATCATTCAGGATAATCTTCCCACTTAAGATCCTTAACTTACTCTTATGTGAAAAGTCTCTTTTGCCATGTAAGGTAACATATCACATTTTTAGAGATTAGAACATTGACCACGCCAGCCACATGAGTCAATATTTACTGAAAGAGTTTGGCATTTTTTTCTTAATAATAGGAAATATGTATGTCTTTTCATTTTGCCAAATAAACTTAAAGTCTAAGAAATCTGGATTAAGTATGTGTGGAGGATTCCATAGTGAAATGTGTTTTGATGTTTCAACAGCAGATGTATCACCCAGGGACACTCTCCTTAGGAAACAGCAGGAACCTCCTGCCTACTCTCTCTTCTGGCTTGAAATTCATCTCCTTGCCAGCTGCCAACTTTAAACCATAGTGAGCCTCTCAGTTTATGGTCCTTTCAAGCTAAAATCTGTTACACTAGTAGAGAAATTGTAATACTTACATAAATCAATAACTACAACGTATGGGATACCATAAATTCATAGCTTGCCCAGAGTGTTATTAGCTAAAACATTTGTGTTTAGCATATCTAGCCTATCAAACAACACAGACAATTGAACTCATTTACATACCTACCTAGGTATATCTTCACTTTTCTAATTTGTTTTTTATAAAGATACAATTTTTGATTTGGGAATTTTTTACATTAGGAGAATTCTATGTTCAAATAATCCAAATTACATTGTAAATATTCTGGGAGATTCTTTAGGTTACATGGTAACATTTTTGAGCAAGGCTGGAAAGCTCTTACTAGAGCCTCCCCCACTCCCTCATTACAGATATAAATAAAAGTTCTAATTAGAAACTGGAAGTAGACTCAGTGGTGTTGGCTCTAGGTGGACCTAGGTTCTAGATTTAGAAATTTTATTTTCTCTCTTCATTTTAGTGACCATTTCTATATTACTTTTAAGTAACCTCTACACCCAACGTCGGGCTTGAACTTTCAACCCCGAGATCAAGAGTCATGTGCTTTACTGACTGAGCCAGCCAGGCACCTCTATGTTAGTTAGTTTTTTTTTTTTTTTTTTAATTTTATTATGTTACGTTAGTCACCATACAATACATCATTAGTTTCTGATGTAGTGATCCACGATCCATTGTTTTCGTATAACACCCAGTGCTCCATGCAGTACGTGCCCTCCTTAATACCCATCACTGGGCTAACCAATCCCCCCTCCCCCCTCCCCTCTAAAACCCTGTTTGTTTCTCAGGTCCATAGTCTCTCATGGTTCATCTCTCCCTCCAATTCCTCCCGCCCATTTTTGCCTTTCTTCTCTTAATGTCCTCCATGTTATTCCTTATGTTCCACAAATAAGTGAAACCATATGATAATTGACTTTCTTTGCTTGACTTATTTCACTTAGCATAATCTCCTCCAGTCCCATCCATGTTGATGTAAAAGTTGGGTATTCATCTTTTCTGATGGCTGAGTAATATTCCATTGTATATATGGACCACATCTTCTTTATCCATTTATCCGTTGAAGGGCATCTCGGCTCTTTCCACAGTTTGGCTATTGCGGACATTGCTGCTATGAACATTGGGGTGCATATGGCCCTTCTTTTCACTACATCTGTGTCTTTGGGGTAAATACCCAGCAGTGCAATCCTGGGTCATAGGGTAGCTCTATTTTTAAATTTTTGAGGAACCTCCACACTGTTTTCCAAAGTGGCTGTACCAACTTGCATTCCCACCAACAGTGTAAGAGGGTTCCCCTTTCTCCACAACCTCTCCAACATTTGTTGTTTCTTTCCCTGTCCATTTTGGCCATTCTAACTGGTGTAAGATGGTATCTCAGTGTGGTTTTGATTTGGATTTCCCTGATGGCTAATGATGATGAACATTTTTTCATGTGTCTGTTAGCCATTTGTATGTCTTCTTCAGAGAAATGTCTGTTCATCTCTTCTGCCCACTTTTTGACTTGATTATTTGTTTTTTGGGTGTTGAGTTTGAGAAGTTCTTTATAGATTTTGGATACCAGCCCTTTAACTGTAGTGTCATTTGCAAATATCTTCTCCCATTCTGTGGGTTGCCTCTTTGTTTTGTTGACTGTTTCCTTTGCTATGCAAAAGTTTTTTATCTTGATGAAGTCCCAAAAGTTCATTTTTGCTTTTGTTTCACTAGCTTTTGGAGATGTATCTTGAAAGAAGTTGCTGTGGCCGATGTCAAAGAGGTTACTGCCTATGTTCTCCTCTAGGATTTTGATGGATTCCTGTCTCACATTGAGGTCTTTCATCCACTTTGAGTTTATCTTTGTGAATGTTGTTAGAGAATGGTCGAGTTTCATTCTTCTGCATGTGGCTGTCCAATTCTCCCAGCACCATTTATTGAAGAGACTGTCTTTTTTCCATTGCATGTTTTTTCCTGCTTTGTCAAAGATTATTTGACCACAGAGTTGAGGGTCCATATCTGGGTTCTCTATTCTGTTCCATTGGTCTGTATGTCTGTTTTTGTGCCAGTACCATGCTGTCTTGGTGATCACTGCTTTGTAATATAGCTTGAAATCCAGCAACGTGATGCCCCCAGCTTTGTTTTTCTTTTTCAACATCTCCTTGGCGATTCAGGGTCTTTTCTGATTCCATACAAATTTTAGGATTGTTTGTTCCAGCACTTTGAAAAATGTCATTGGAATTTTGATCGGGATGGCATTGAAGGTATAGATTGCTCTGGGTAGCATAGACATTATAACAATGTTTATTCTTCCGATCCATGAGCATGGAATATTTTTCCATCTTTTTGTGTCTTCTTCAATTTCTTTCCTGAGTGTTTTGTAGTTCCTAGAGTATAGATCCTTTACCTCTTTGGTTCGGTTTATTCCGAGGTATCTTATGGTTTTTGGTGCTATTGTAAATGGAATCGTTTCTTTAATTTCTCTTTCAACAGTTGTGTTGTTCATATATAAGAAAGCAACTGATTTCCGTGCATTGATTTTGTATCCTGCCACATTACTGAATTGCTGGATGAGTTCTAGTAATTTGGGGGTGGAGTCTTTTGGGTTTTCCACATAAAGTATCATGTCGTCTGTGAAAAGAGAGAGCTTGACTTCTTCTTTGCCAATTTCAGTACCTTTTATTTGTTTTTGTTGTCTGATTGCTGTTGCTAGGACTTCTAGTACTATGTTGAACAACAGTGGTGAGAGTGGGCACCCTTGACGTGTTCCTGATCTTAAGGGAAAGGCTCTCAGCTTTTCCCCATTGAGGATGATATTCGCTGTGGGTTTTTCATAGATGGATTTTATGAGCTGAGGAATGTTCCCTCTATCCCTATACTCTGGAGAGTTTTAATCAGGAAAGGATGTTGTATTTTGTCAAATGCTTTTTCTGCATCAATTGAGAGGACCATATGGTTCTTCTCCCTCCTCTTATTAATGTGTTCTATCACACTGATTGATTTGCGAATGTTGAACCACCCTTGCATCCCAGGGATAAATCCCACTTGGTCGTGGTGGATGATCCTTTTAATATATTGTTGGATCCTATTAGCTAGGATTTTGTTGAGGATTTTGGAATCCATATTCATCAGGGATATCAGTCTGAAATTCTCCTTTTTGATGGGGTCTTTGCCTGGTTTGGGGATTAAGGTAATGCTGGCCTCATAGAATGCATTTGGAAGTTTTCCTTCTGTTTCTATTTTTTGAAACAGCTTCAGGAGAAGAGGTATTATTTCTTCTTTGAATGTTTGGTAGAATTCCCCAGGGAATCCATCAGGCTCTGAACTCTTGTTTTTTGGGAGGTTTTTATCACTGCTTCAATCTCGTTACTGGTTATTGGCCTATTCAGGTTGTCAATTTCTTCCTGTTTCAGTCTTGGCAGCTTATGGGTTTCCAGGAAGGCCTCCATTTCATCCAGATTGCTGAGTTTATTGGCATATAGCTGTTGATAATAATTTCTAATAATTGTTTCTATTTCCTTGGTGTTGGTCGTGATCTCTCCCCTTTCATTCATAATTTTATTAATTTGGGTCCTTTCTCTCTTCTTTTGGAAAAGTCTGGCCAGTGGTTTATCAATCTTATTAATTCTTTCAAAGAACCAACTTCTAGTTTCATTAATCTGATCTACTGTGTTTCTGATTTATAATTCATTGATTTCTGCTCTAATTTTAATTATTTGTCTTCTAATGCATGGATTAGGCGTCGTTTGTTGCTTTTTCTCTAGTTCTTTAAGGTATAGAGTTAGTTGGTGAATTCGGGATTTTTCTATTTTTTTGAGTGAGGCTTGGATGGCTATGTATTTCCCCCTTAGGACCGCCTTTGCAGTATCTCATAGGTTTTGGACCAATGTGTTTTCGTTCTCATTGATTTCCATGAATTGTTTAAGCTCTTCTTTGATTTCTTGGTTGACCCAAACATTCTTGAGCAGAGTGGTCTTTAGCTTCCAAGTGTTTGAATTTCTGCCAAATTTTTTCTTGTGATTGAGTTCCAGTTTTAGAGCATTGTGGTCTGAGAATATGCAGGGAATAATCTCAATCTTTTGGTATCGGTTGAGACCTGATTTGTGACCCAGGATATGGTCTATTCTGGAGAAAGTTCCATGTGTGCTCGAGAAGAATGAGTATTCTGTTGTTTTAGGGTGGAATGTTCTGTAAATATCTCTGAGGTCCATCTGGTCCAATGTATCATTCAAAGCTCTTGTTTCCTTGTTGATTTTCTGCTTAGATGATCTGTCCATTGCTGAGAGTGGAGTATTGAGGTCTCCTACAATTAACGTATTGTTATCAATATGACTCTTTATTTTGGTTAACAGTTGGCTTATGTAGATGGCTGCTCCCATGTTGGGGGCATAGATGTTTACAATTGTTAGATCTTCTTGTTGGATAGACCCTTTAAGAATGATATAGTGTCCTTCTGTGTCTCTTATTACAGACTTTAGTTTAAAATCTAATTTGTCTGATATAAGAATTGCTACCCCAGCTTTCTTTTGAGGTCCGCTGGCATGGAAGATAGATCTCCATCCCTTCACTTTCAGTCTGGATGTATCTTTAGGTTCAAAATGAGTCTCTTGTAGACAGCATATGGATGGGTCCTGTCTTTTTATCCAATCTGCAATCCTGTGCCATTTTATGGGAGTATTTAGGCCATTCACGTTGAGAGTGATTATTGAAAGATATGAATTAATTGTCATCATGTTGCCTGTGAAGACGTTGTTTTTATAGATTGTCCCTGTAAATTTCTGTTGTAGATCACTCTTGGGGTCTTTCTCCTTTTATAGAACCCCCCTTAATATTTCTTGCAGGGCCGGCTTAGTGGTCACATATTCTTTCAACTTCTGCCGGTTGTGGAAGCTCTGCATCTCTCCATCCATTCTAAATGAAAGCCTTGCCAGATAAAGTATTCTTGGCTGCATGTTCTTCTCATTTAGTACCCTGAATATGTCTTGCCAGGCCTTTCTGGCTTGCCAGGTCTCTGTGGATAGGTTTGACGTTATTCTGATGTTCTTCCCTCTGTACGTAAGGAATCTCTTCCCCCTAACTGCCCTTAAGATGGTTTTCTTGGTTCTAAGATTTGCAAGTTTTACTATTACATGCCGGGGTGTTGGCCTGTTTTCCTTGATCTTAGGAGGGGTCCTCTCTGCCTCTAGGACTCGAACGTTTGTTTCATTCCCCAGATTAGGGAAGTTCTCAGCTATGATTTGCTCAAATACATCTTCTAGCCCTCTCTCTCTCTCCACTCCCTCCAGGATTCCAATGATTCTGACATTGGAATGCCTCATGGTGTCACTTATTTCTCTGATTCTATTTTCATGGATTCTGAGTTGTTTTTCCCTGGCCTCTTCTTTTCCCTTTTTATCTATTATACTGTCTTCCAGATCGCTTATTCTCTCTTCTGTCTCAGTTACCCTAGCTGTTAGATTTTCTAGATTGGATTGGATCTCATTGATAGCATTTTTAAGTTCTGCCAATTCCCCTTTTATTTCTGCCCTTAGAGACTCTATGTTGCCATTAATTGATTTCTCCATTCTAGCCATTGTCTTCACAATTGCTAGCCTGAATTCCATCTCCGACATCTTGGTTATATCTGCATCCATTTGTAAATCTGCAGCGTAAGTCATAATCTCTGAGTCTTTTCTGTTTTGGGGGCTCCTCCTCCTAGTCATTCTGTTGATGGGTGTTTGAGGGAATGTATAGAGTCCAAATTATTGACCAGAACCCAAGCAAGATGCACCTGTTTTCTTGGGACCTTAGGGTTGCTGGCCTCTTGTTTTCCCAGCCTGTCTTCTGGGGGAGGGGCCTGCCGCGCTGTTACTCAGGCAACCCTGTTTGGGCAGAGTTGCCCTGCACCCCTGTGGCGGGGGATGGGCTCAGTGGGAATCAGTCTTTGGGGCTTTTGTTCTCTGGCGCCTTTCCCTGGCGGCTTTCCGCGTCTCTTCCGCGAGTCAGAGCAGAAGAGACTGTTTCCAACCCTCTGCCTCAGAGCAGAGAGACCTCAGTCTGTTCTTCAGTGAGCTCTCCAGGCCATACGGTCTCCGTTTCTGTCCGTGCTGCTATAAACTGCAGCGGCCTGGGTTGTGTGGCCCTCTGCAGCGCTCCCAGTCCTGCCTCCAGGTCGGGGCATGTCTCTGCCCTTTGTGCTTCTAAAACCACCAGCCGCTCGCAGTTCGCTGGCGTGCGACTCCGCCACTTGGGGTCCTGTCCCGGGGACTGCAGTTCGCGTGTGCGCGACTCTGCCGCTCAGGGTTTCCACCCTGGAGGTTGCAGTTCACCGGGGGTACCCCGGCGCACCGGGTTTCTGTCCGGGTGGCTGTAGTTGTTCGTGTGCGCGCGACCCCGCCGGTCTGGTTTTCCACCCCAGGGGCTGCCCTAAAGTCCTTTCTCGATGCTACCGGTCTGTGAGTCTGTGCCCCGTCCGCAGCACGCGAGGCTGTCACTCACCGGCGGTGTAGGATCCCCACGGCCAGGCACCCTCCCGCTGCCGTTTATCCTCCGATATCTGCCCGCAGGATCACGGCTCTCTGCTTCGTACCTCAAAACCAACCACCTGCGATATTCTGCTTGTAGAGATCCAGATCTTCTTACATCTCAGGCTGGTTTCGTGCGTGCTCAGAGTGGTCTGGTAGATACCCAGCTCAATTCCGGGGACCAGTTGAAATAGGGTCCCCTACTCCTCCGCCATCTTTCCCCCCTCCTCTATGTTAGTTTTAAAAGTTAATCATACTAATGTTTTTCTCTACACCATCTAAGGTTTGCATGAGAATAGTCATTCATTTATTTATCAAGTAATTTTTAAGCACCTGTCAACTCGGGCCTGTGTGAAAAACTGGAGATTCATGGTGATTGAGAGAGACATGATATCTGTTTCTGAAAAACCTATAGTCTAGTGGGGGAGCAGTTATCAACAGTTATACAAAGAACACATCAATATGAATACAATTATGTGCTGCTGAAGGAAAATACAGATAGAACATATGGCAGTAGATTTAACCTAAGTCAGGGAAGTGAGAGAAGAACGCCTCAAGGAAGTACTTTTAAGCTGAAGTGGGACAAGCAAATTCTATTTGAGGATACTCTCTTCAATTTAGTCATTTTTTCTTATACTACAGGCTATATGATTAAACTTGGATCTTCTTTCTATTTTATTTTTTTGGAGAAGTATAATTTTCTATGACTTTAATGAAACAAAGACCTGCTGCCACTCCCTGGCTTCAAGAAAGTTCTGTAGTAACAATGAATCATGGATCACTGCATTGAAAACTGGTGATGTATTGTATGGTGACTAACACAACATAATAAAATAAAATTAAAAAAAAAAAAAAGAAAAAGTTTTGCAGTGTTCATTGTTTCTCCAGGGCCTTTGTTCATCTTGGCCTTGGAAGTGCAGCTAAAGCTTGATGAGATATTTGTATTTAGACAATTTATTATAATTTGACAATTTACCTTCATTACCTTCATTTATTCTTCTTGAATAAGTTTGAGCTCAGTTTCATATGCTTCATTTTCAAGGAAGGTTTAATTGCAGCTCTAATTTTAGCCAAATAACAGATTTTGTGACAGTGCATCCTGACCTGGGTGCTAACTACACTCTTCCATTGGAAGATCCATTTCCAGGAGGCAGGAAGGAGAACCATCCCAACCTATTTTCATGCTTAAATGTGGCTCTACTCCCTTCACTGAGATTATCTCACTCAAGTTACTAATCAGAACTTGATAACTCTACTCACAGTGTTATGCACGAATCTCTCAAGACTTATTTCTAGTGACTATATGCATCTCCTCATAATCTAAATTGCTGAGCATTTCACTAGAAACTGCTGTGATATGTGCTGCCATTGTAGAGAGATTTAAATGGATAGACCTCATGATCAATTTTGGTATGTTTCATCACCAGAAGAAGTGACTTTTGCTGTACTTGGGTATATTTGTGACATGATAGAAGAGAAAGCTTCATCCTTCATTGTGAAAGGGCATCTACTTAATATTGGGAGATACTGTTACTGCCTTGACACACTCTAGAGCACTCTCTGGCTCAATTCCCCAGTCATCTGGAGAGGCATTATGCTTACTGCTTCAGAGCCTGGCTGCAAAGTTAGATAGCCTGGATCCGAATCTTGGCCCTGCCTATATCAGCAGTAACATTGGCAAAACTGCTCAACCACTCTAAGGCTCTGTGTTTTCTCATGTGAGAAAATTATGACCTACCTATGGGTTTGTTGTGGGTAATGCATTGCATAGTGTCTGGTACATCGTCAAAGACTCAGTGCTGACCATTGTTATTAGTACTGAACTTTATACCATATGCTAAGAAATGTTGTAGATACGAGTCTGCACAATTAGGGAGATGATGGTGCTGGAGAAGTGATACATAGTACCAAGCAAATGACACCCATTGTATGGGGCAGGGGAGAGGGCTGGAAGTGACAAAATCTACCTAGGATGAGAAGGTGAGCAGAAGAGGTAGATTTAGCAATGCTTTTAACATCAAGTGACTTTTGAGAAAATTTTCCAGAACAAAAAGAGTGAAAAGTACTTTTCCTGTGGAACAGATGGGGAAGAGCTTTGGAGATAGGGGGATTATCAAAAAAATGTAGAAATCACTGTTAAGCAGGGAATGGTAAGGAGCATAATGGACTTTTGCATTGAGGACAGAATTTTGAAGATGCTGCAAAGGTAAGTTGGGGACAAGGTATATATATGGTGAAAACTTTGTTCAGCATTCAAATCCAAGCACATGAAATATTGCTGTGAAGGGATCTGAGCTAGTTTAAGCAGTTCAGTGACAGCATATATCACAAGGGGTAAGTCTATATATTACCACTTGTCAGAGCCATTAAGCTATCAAAATATTATCATTCTTAGCTATGGTAGTTTACATACATTATTCAGTGTACCACGGTGCAATTTTTACATGTTTTCTGAGGGTCTTAGACCATGCATATTACCCCAAATGTGCAACCTTCAAACTGAAAGTAATCTCAATATATGCTGCCAAAATCATGTGAAATACTATCCCATTTGCCATCCATAACAAAATCGAGAAGAAGGTCAAACTTGTCTTTCATCTTCTCATTCCTTATCAATTCATCTCAATTCACATACATATCTTTAAAATATCTTAAATCTTATCATTTCTCACCACTTCCATAGCTATCACTCTAATCAAAATCACTAGGAGAATGAGACTATATTTTGAACTTAATGAAAATGAGTCACAGCATATGAAAATTTGTGGGATATAGTTAAGTCAGTGTTTATAGGAAAAATTAAAGCAGTAAATGCTTATGCTAAAAAAGAAGGACTGTATCAAACAGACACATAAATCAATGAAACAGAATAGAGTCCAGAAATAAATCCATACATATACGGTCAATTAATTTGCTACAAAGGAGGCAAGAATAGACAATGGAGAAAGGACAATCTCTTCAATAAATGGTGCCAGGAAAACTGGACAGCTACATGCAAAAGAGTAAAACTGGACCACTTCCTTACAACATACACAAAAATGAACTCAAAATGGTTTAAAGACTTGAATGTAAGACCTGAAACCATAAAACTCTTAGAAGGAAACAGGTGGTAAGTTCCTCATCATTGGTCTTAGCAATTTTTAAAAATTTATTTTATTAATGATTATTATTTTTGATCTGACTCCAAAGATAAGGGCAACAAAAGCAAAAATAAACAAATGATACTACATCAAACCAAAATGCTTGCACAGTGAAGAAAACCACCAAAAAAACAAAAAGGCAACTACTGAATGGGAGAAGATATTTGCAAATCATACATCTGATGAGGTTAATATATAAAATACTTAGAGAACTCATATAGCTCAACAACAACAACAACAACAACAACAACAACAACAAACCCCAAACAATCTGATTGAAAAATGGACAATCTGAATGGACATTTTTGTAGGACATATACAGATGGCTAACAGGCACATGAAAAGATGTTCAGGGGCGCCTGGGTGGCTCAGTCGTTAAGCGTCTGCCTTCGGCTCAGGTCATGATCCCATGGTCCTGGGATTGAGCCCCGCATCGGGCTCCCCGCTCTGCAGGAAGCCTGCTTCTCCCTCTCCCACTGCCCCCGCTTGTGTTCCCGCTCTTGCTGTGTCTCTCTCTCTCTGTCAAAATAAATAAATAAAATCTTAAAAAAAAAAAAAGAAAGAAAAGAAAAGATGTTCAGCATCACTAATCATCAGGAAAATGCAAATCAAAACCACAGTGAGGTATCACCTCATACCTGTTATAATGGCTATTATAAAAAAGACAATAAATAACAAGTGTTGGTGAGGATGTGGAGAAAAGGGAACCCTCATGCATTGTTGGTGGGAATGTAAATTGGTGCAGCCACTGTGGAAAACAGTACGGAGTTTTCTCAAAAAATTAAAAGTAGAACTATCATATCATCCAACAGTTCCACTCTGGGTATTTATTCAAAGAAAATGAAAACACTAATTCAAAAAGATATATGCACCCCTATGTTCACTGCAGCATTATTTACAATAGCTAAGATATGGAAACAATCTAAATGTCCATCTAGAGATGAATGGATAAGGAAGATGTGGTGTGTGTGTATATATATATATATATAATGGAAAACTACTCAGACATAAAAAAGAAGGAATCTTGCCATTTATGACAACATTGATAGACCTTGGAGATATCATGCTAAGTGAAAGAAGTCAAAGAAAAACAAGTACTATATGATTTCACTTATAAGTGCAATCTAAAAAATAAAACAAGCAAACAAACAAGACAAAACTCAGAATCATAGATAAAGAGAACAGAGAGGTGATTCCAGAGGAGAATGTAGTGTGTGTGTGTAATGGATGAGGTGATCAAGAGATACAAACTTCCAGCTATAAAATAAATAAGTTATGAGAATATAATATGCAGCATGGGGAATAATGTTGTACAGTAAAAAACACAGTAAATAATATTGTATTAACTATGTATGGTGAGAGATGGTAACTAGACTCACTGTGGTAATCAATTTGCAATGTGTACAAATGTCCAATCACTGTTATAAAAATGAAATTAATAGAATAGTATATGTGAATTATAATTCAGTAAAAAAGGAAGGTCTTGAGTCAATGAGCTAAAATACTATAAAAAACTAGAAAAAGAGCACTGAATTAAATACAAAGTAAGCAGGAAGAAGGAAATAATATAAAAGCTAAAATCAATTAAAATAGAAAACAAAAATAATAGAGATCATTGAAACAAAACATGTTTCTTTGAAAAGATCAATAGAATTGATAAATCTCTAGTGGATTGATCAGGATAAAAGAAAAAAGACACAACTTGTCAAGATCAGGAATGAGAAAAGGAATATCATTATGGACCCTTCAAGCGTAAGTATGAGTATATCATGAATAACTTTATGTCAATAAATTGAACAATTTATGTGAAATGAGCAAATCCTTAAAAGATATAAGCTACCAAAGCTCACTCAAGGAGAGGTTAGTTACCTGAACAATCTTGGATCTATTTAAAAAATTGGTTTGTAATGAGAGTCTATGGAAACAAACTGAGGGTTTCAGAGGGGAGAGGGATGGGGGGATGGGTTAGCCTGGTGATGGGTATTAAGGAGGGCACATATTGCATGGAGCACTGGGTGTTATATGCAAACAACAAATCATGGAACACTACATCAAAAACTAATGATGTACTATATGGTGACTAACATAATAAAAAAAATTGGTTTGTAGTTAAAATCTCCCTACAAAGAAAACTCCAGACTCAAGTAACTTCATTAGCAGATTCTAACATTTAAAGATGAAAGTGTACAAAATCTCCTCCAAAAAACAAAAAAAGGAAAAACACTTTTCAACTCTATGGGTCTAGCATTACCCTGACAAAGACGTTATAAGAAAAGAAAACCAGGGGTCAGAATTCAGCATGAACATAGATGAAAAAAGAGTTAATAAAATGTTAGCAAATTAAATCCAGAAATATATAAAAAGGGTGATCAATAATGCCCAAGTGGGGTTACCCTAGGAATGCAGAGTTGGCTTAACGTTCAAAAATGAATCAATGTAATTCACCATATTAACAGATGAAAAAAAGGAACCCATATGATCATCTCCACAGATGGAGAAGAAGCATTTAACAAGATCCAAAATCCATTTTTGATAAAGACTCTGAAGCCTATTAGCAAGTGGAGGGAATATTCTCAATCTGGTTAAAGGCATCTATGAAAAAAAAATCTACAGGTACCTTTATACTTAATGGTAAAATACTAAATTCCTTACTCCTAAAGGAGGGAACAAAGCAAAGATGTCTTTTCTCAACAATTTTATTCATTTTACTAGAATTCCTAGCCGGTGCTATAAGGAAGTGAAAAGAAATAAAATGCTTACAGATTGGAAAGGCAAAGAATAAAATGGCCTTTATTTACAGATCATATGATCATATATGTAGAAATTATAAAGAATCTACAGAACTCTGAAGTTAACAGGGTCACATGATACAAGGTTAATGCACAAAAATCAATTTTTTTTTCTATATATTAGCAAGAAACAATTGAAAGTCAAAAGTAAGGGAACCACACTATTCAAAATACTATCTTAATATTGCAAATATTAAATATTTGGGGATAAATTTAACAAAATATATGTAAGCCACATGCACTGAAAACTACACAATAAAAAGACCAAAACAAATGAAGAAAAATACCATGATTATAAACTAGAAGATGCAACATTATTAAGATGTCAGTTCCCCTCAACTTGATCAACAAGTTTAGCTTGATTCCAATCAAATCCTAGCAGACTTTTTGTAGATGTTAAAAGTTGATTCTAAAATTTTCCTATATAATGAAAGAATCTAGATTAGCCAAAAGCAATTCTGAAAAAGTAGAACAAGGTACAAGATTTATACTATCTGATTTCGAGATCTAGTATCAAGACCCAGCATTCCAGACAGGTGGACTGGCATAAAGATCGAAATATAGATCACTGGAACAGAATAGAAGTCCATAAATTGATTTTTCAAGCTGGGTGCCAAGACAATTTAAAGGGAAAATTAGTATCTTAACAACAGATGGTATTGGAAAAACTGGGTATCCATGTACCAAGAGAGAAAGAGAGTATCTCAACCATTACCTCAAACTATATTCACAATTGAAACTGAAGTGGATCATAAATTTAACCGGAAGAGCTAAATCTGTAAAACTATAAGTGTAAGAATGTGGAACAATTGGAATTCTCATACACTGCTGGTAGGAATACAAAATAGCACAGCCGTTTTCAAAAACAGTTTAACAGTTTCTCATAAAAATATTCTTACCATATGACCCAGCAATTCCATTCTTAGGTGATAACTCAAAAGAAATGATATCTATTTGTATATAAATACTTGTGTTTGAATGTTCATACCAACTTTATTTATAATAGCCCCAAACTGGAAACAACCCAAATGTCCATCAAGTAGTACATGCACAAACAATTCTTGGTATATTCATAAAATGGAATGCCATCCACCATGAAAAGTAATAAACTACTGATATACATAATAACATGGATGACTCTCAAGAGTATTATGCTAAAAACAAAACAAAACAAAACAAAACAAAACAAAAAAACATAACCCAAAGAGAAAGATCAGTGTTTGCCAGGGACTTCAGGGACGGGTAGCTAAGAGGCACAGGAAAGCTTTTTGGCATGATGGTAATGTTCTACATCGTGATTGTGGTAGTGATCATATGAGTATATATATTTGTCAAAACTCATTGAATTAAAACTGATACTTAAAATTGACACTGTTTATGGCATGCAAATTATACTTGATAAAGCTGACAAAAATAGTAAGAAAGAAAAGAAAGCCAAAATAAAAAGTCAATATAAGGACATATTCAAGAAATGAATATTCAAGAATTCAAGAAATTCAAGAAACATACTCAGACTTGAATAAAGAAACTAAATTAGCTAAGGGAGAGTAACCTGGGATTCAAAGGCTGTATCTCTAGGTTACCATAAGCATGTTTGAACATAGCCATTATTGCTTTTCTTTCCTCATTATCTTATTTATTAACCTAGCACCTAGGATACCATACTACTTCAACAACATCTATTCAGTAAATGTTAGGTGATAGGAAAGTAAAGAAACACAGAACTATTACAGAAAGTACCTTTACTCTTGAATGAAAATTTAAAAATGAGAGATTGTTGACATTTTGTTCTGTTCACTTTTAGCTTTCATTCCACCTGGCAGTTTTGGTTTTTGTGTAAGCAAATAAACCAATCAAAATGATTCGTTCCTGCTACCAGTTTAGTCTATATGGGTGAACATTTAAATTAGTCAGTGTGGGCCAGCAAGACAAATGGGTGGCCTTCATCCTGATTCTGTCACAAGTTTTGTTAAATGCTCAATCTTATCAAGCTTTCCCAGAGCCATAACTTAAGCATAGCTGACTCTATTGTTTTTGACAGCATAAAATGTGTATAAATTGAGAGTTCATGAAGAAATATGGACTCTGGAACCTGTTTTGTTATTGAGGTTTTTTTTACTATTAACTTTTTGGGAAATATATATTCTTTTTCTTATGTACTACAAATCAAATGAAGCATCAGAAAGGGTGTCTTAAAAGATTTTAAACACTTTTTTAGCTACTAAATTCATAAAGTTGCATTCTTATTATTTTTCATATTCTAGAAAGTTTCTTTTCTAGACTAAGGCTTGCATTTTCAGAATGTCATATTATAATTTTATGATTATTTTCATCAATTGAAGTTAAAGAACAGAAGAAGGCTAAAGTGTTTTCTCATTAGGATATAGTGAGTTATTACCCAGAAAAGTATTTATTATACAAAGTTAGAATAAATTTCATATGCTCCAACAGTAGGCATCTGTAGTAGACATTTCCTACTCCTATCTGCCCAGTAGCGATTCCCTCTTTTTCTGGTAGTAGCACCCTCATTCACTTTGGGCAAGAAAACTGGAAGCATTCTCCTTGTGTGCATTCTTAATGTCAATGAAGGTTCCCTACCCTCTACTAGCCAAGATGCACATGATTGGAAGTAGGCTAGTTTAATTTTTTTTTTTCTGGGAATTTTGAGTTTTGAGGAAGGATGAAATGTGGGGCTGAGTTACTTCTAAAGCGGACTTTTCTTCTAAAAAAAGACTATCAGTTTCAAGAATCCTAGAGCCATTCTGGTTTCCATTCTTCCGGAAGAATATGTCTTCTGTATTTCCTATAGAGCTATAAACTTCTCCATATATCTTTATATTACATTCCTCCTTTTGGCTTACATTACCAGTGTTAATTGAATCAGTTAATTTACCAGGTTGTTGCTTGCAACTGAAGAATCTGGGCATTAAAATCCCATGATTATTTTGAGTGTCTTATTGTCTAAATGAAAGGTGATCTAATATACTATCTGTCAGACCCACGACCTCTACAACTCCAAGGACCTCTGTCTCCACTCCACCTCAGCAATCTACTTCCTGGCATGCCTGGATCTTAGCATTACCAGTGTTTCCTTTCACTCCAGAATTATTAGTTCAAGTATGCTGTTTTCTCTGATCACATTTTTCTCTGCTTCCAGTTTACTTGTTCAACTATGTCCACAATCTCCTCTTTTAGGATGTGGACTTTCCCATATTTCCCTATTTTAAGAATGACACCCCACTCAGCCCTGAGACATGCCTACTATCAACTCCAGATGAATTCTAGTTCTAGAATCTCTAGTCTTCTGCTGGAGTCAACAGAGGGTTGCAAGAGAATCTCGGGAACCTAGCTAGTCTCTACAATCTTCCATTTAGATTTTATGATTTAAGCCTCACCATGCACTACCTTCAGAGGTACTCAGAGCCTCAAATTCCCCAGCCTTCCAAAGGTCTAGAGTGGGAATTGACTTCTTTTGGGTTCCCCTCCTTTCCCTATCCCTGACTTGTAAATTTAGGCTTCCAAGCCAGCTAGGGCAGTTACCACTATCTAGTCTTCAATATTTTACCATCTCTACTATCATAATTTCTCCCTTTTTCATTTTTAAATTCACATTTTAAAAACATTTTATTTCAATTTTAGTGGAATTTCAAGAGAGAGGGGAGATAAGCAAGTATATAACTTGCCATGTTTAACAAACCTGTTATCCCTTTATAGACTTTCCAAGCTAGAAAACATCTTAGTGCTATCTAGTTAGCACCTATAGTTCCCTTGTTTTGTCCTTCCATCTATAAAATGAATATAATATCTGCCTTGGTTACCACACAGGATTATTTGAATATTAAAAAGGTGAAGTATTTGAAGTATTGTGCAACAATAAAATAATTTACTATTAAATTTATGCAAATAAAGCCTTATGCAAATATGAAATACTATTTTTAGTTATTATTTAACATTTCATCCCTAAATTGTTATTAAGCATCTAATAATAACATATATAACAGTTTACATGTATTTAGCTCCCACCATCTGTTAGATACTGTGCTAGAAGCCAGGAGTTTGAAAATAAAGAATAAAAAATGAATACGTTTACAAAGGCAAGGGAAACAAAAAGCAAAAATGAATTATTGGGACTTCATCAAGATAAAAAGTTTTTACACGGTAAAGGAAACAATCAACAAAACTAAAAGGCAACCTACAGAATGGGAGAAGATATTCTTTCTCCACCTTTTTGTTCTATTTGAGCCCTCAATAGATTGGATGATGCCCACTCACATTGGATATCTTTAGTCTACTGATTCAGATACTAATCTCTTCCAGGAATAGCCTCAAAGACACTTCCAGAAATAATGCTTTACCAGCTATCTGGACATCCCTTAACCCAGCCAAGTTTATATAGAAAATGAATGATCCCAGCTACATTCATTGTAGAGTATGTGAGAAAGGTGGCAGGGAGTGAAGATCCAAAGAATGAGTGCAATAGCCCACATTGTGAAAGGCCTATATGATGTCTGCAACAGTTAAGAGGCAATCTTGTTTTATAAAATACTCTAAGAATTTCAGATTTGTTTTACATTTAATGACTCATTAGAAATTTGCTTCTTACATGTAACATGAGAATTATTTGAAGTTGTTCTAAGTTCAACATTTATTCTATCTTTAGTGGATGGTTGGTCTTTGGCTTCCATTTAGCACAAAGAGCAAGAAAAGACACCTCTAAAATACCAAAATACAGCTTATACATTATTACAGAGAAAAAAAAAAATGTTCCCTTTGTTTTCTGCTGAAGGCTTCAATACTTTATCTGTTACCCTCAATGTGAATTATGATTGCACTATCTTCTGAAGCCTCCTAATGTTCCACATTCCCTTTGCTGGAGGGAATCTAGAGATTGACAAAGACCCAACCAAGGATCTGATAGTTAGAACATGATTAGAATGACAAATATTATCTTACTCTTTTTTATTCTTTTCTAATTTTTATTTTTATATATTTTATATATACTTTATATATATATTATTTTTTGTTTCCTTTCATTTTTTTTTAAGGTTTTATTTATTTGACAGGAGAGAGAGAGTATAAGCAGGGGTAGCGGCAGGCAGAGGTAGAGGGAGAAGCAGGCTCCCCGCTCAACAGGGAGCCCAATGCAGGACTTGATCCCAGGACCCTGGGATCATGACCTGAGCTGAAGGCAGACGCTTAACCATCTGGCCCACCCAGGTGCCCCTCATTGTTTTTTTTAATTATATATATATATATATATTTTTTTTTTTCCCCCCTTTCTTTCTTATTCTGGAATCTAGTTTCTTTTTAACAAGTAGACCAAAACACAATCAGGATCTAGGTTCTTGTTGTTGTTTTGTGTTGTTGCTGTTAACGTTGTTATTGTTTTTTTTTTTTTTTTAAGATTTTATTTATTTATTTGACAGAGACAGAGACAGTGAGAGCAGGAACACAAGCAGGGGGAGTGGGAGAGGGATAAGCAGGCTTCCTGCTGAGCAGGGAGCCCGATGTGGGACTTGATCCCAGGACCCTGGGATCATGACCTGAGCCGAAGGCAGTCGCTTAACCAACTGAGCCACCCAGGCGCCCCGTTGTTATTGTTTTTTCTTTTTCTTTCTTCTTTTCTGGACAAAGACAAGATGGGGAAATTCACCCCAAAAGAAAGAACAGGAGGTAGTCCTCACAGCCAGGGATTTAACCAATACGGATAAAGATGTCTGAACTAGAATTTAAAACAATTATTATGAAGATACTAGCGGGGCTTGAACAAAGCATAGATGATACTAGAGAATCCCTTACTGTAGAGATAAAAGCACTAAAATCTAGTCAGGCCAAAATTAAAAATGCTGTAACTGAGATGTAGTCCCAAGTAGAGGCCATAAAAACGAGGATGAACAAAGCAGAAGAGCAAATCAGTGAAACAGAAGATAAAATTATGGAAAATAATGAAGCTGAAAAGAAGAAGGAAAGAAAACTATTAGATCATGAAGGTAGACTTAGGGAACTCAGCAATTACATAAAGTGAAATAATATCCATATTATAGGAGTCCCAGAAGAAGAATGGGAAAAAGGGGCAGAAGGTTTAATTTGAACAAATTGTAGTTGAGAACTTGCATAATCTGGGGAAGGAAATAGGCATTCAAGTTCAAGAGGCACAGAGAACTCCCCTCAAAATAAACAAAAATAGGTCAACACCATAGCATACTATAGTGAAACTTGCAAATTACAAAGATAAAGGGAAAATCCTGAAAGCAGCTTGGAACAAGAGGTCCTTAACCTACAAGGGTAAACACATAAGGCTGAGAGCAGATCTGTCCACAGAGACCTGGCAGGCCAGAAAGGACTGGCATGATATACTCAATGTGCTAAATGGGAAAAATATGCAGCCAAGAATACTTTATCCAGCAAAGCTGTCGTTCAGAATAGGAGAGATAAAGAGTTTCCAAGACAAACAAAAACTAAAGGAATTTGTGAACACTAAACCAGCCCTTCAAGAAATATTAAAGGGTACTCTTTGAGCTGAAAGAGAGTCCAAAAGTAACAAAGACTAGAAAGGAACAGTGACAATCTACAGGAATAATGACTTTACAGGTAATACAATAGCATTAAATTCATATCTTTCAATAGTTACTCTGAATGTAAATGGACTAAATGCTCCAATCAAAAGACTCAGGGTGTCAGAATGGATAAAAAAACAAGACCAATTGATACGCTGCTTACAGAAGGGCCATTATAGACCCAAAGACACCTCCAGATTGAAAGTGTGGGGGTGGGGAACCATCTATCATGTTAATGGACATCAGAAGAAAGCTGGAGTAGCCATTCTTATATCAGACAAACTAGATTTTTAAACAAAGAGTGTAATAAGAGATGAAGAAAGACACCAAATCATAATAAAGGAGTCTATCCAACAAGAAGATCTAACAATTGTAAATATGTATGCCCCTAATGTGAGAGAAGCCAAATGTAAATCAATTAATAACAAACTTAAAGAAACTCAATGATGATAATAATACAATAATAGTAGTGGACTTTAACACCCCACTCACAGCAATGGACAGATCATTTAAGCAGAAGATCAACAAGGAAAAAAGGGCTTTGAATGACACACTGGGCCAGATGGACTTAACAGATATATTTAGAGCTTTTCCTCCTAAAGCAGCAGAATACACATTCTTTTCAAGTGTACATGGAACATTCTCAAGAATAGATCACACGCTGGGTCACAAATCAGGACTCAACCAGTACAAAAAGAATGAGATCATACCATGCATATTTTCAGACCCTAATGCTTGTGAAACTTGAAGTCAACCACAAGAAAAAAATTGGAAGGACCACAATTAAAATAAAAAAAGAAAAGAAAAAAAAATTTAAATAAAGAAAAAAATAATAAAATCTGCAGATAACTACTGAATTGGAGAAGATATTTGCAAATGATATATCCAAAAAAGGATTAATATCCAAAATATATAAAAACTTACACAACTCAACCATAACAATAAAAACAAACAATCCAATTAAAAAATAGGCAGAGGACCTAAATAGACATTTTTCCAAAGAAATACAGACGGCCAACTGACACATGAAAAGATGTTCAACACCACTCATCATCAGGGAAATGCAAATCAAAATCACAATGAGGTACCACCTCACACTAGTCAGAATGGCTAGTATCAAAAAGATAAGAAATAACAAGTGTTGGCAAGGATGTGGAGAAAAACAAACCCTCGTGCACTGTTGGGAATGCAAACTGGTGCAACCACTGCAGAAAACAGTAAGGAGGTTCCTCAAAAAATTGAAAATAGAAGTACTATACGATCCAGAAATTCCACTAGTGCATATTTACCCCCCAAAAAACAAAAATATTAATTTGAAAGGATATATACACCTCTATGTTTACTGCAGCATTATTTACAGTAGCCAAGACATGGAAGCAACCCAAGTATTTACTGATACATGAATGAATAGAAGATGTATAAAATTCCATATGATGTAATATTACACAGCCATAAAAAAGGATTTTGCCATTTGTGACAATATGGATGGACCTAGAGGGTATTATCCTAAGTGAAATAAATCAGAGAAAGACAATATCACATAATTTCACTTACATGTGTAATTTAAAAAACAAAACAAATGAGCAAATAAACAAAAGTAGAAACAGACCCATAAATACAGAGAAAAAACTGATGGTTACCAGAGGAGAGGAGGGGGGCTACAGACAAAATGAGTTAAGGGGAGTGGGAGATAGAGGTTTCCAGTTATGGAATGAATAAGTCATAGGGATAACAGGTACAACATAGGGAATATACGCAATGGTATTCTAATAGTGTTTTATGATGACAGATGGTAGCTACACTTGTGAGCACAGCATAATGTATTGAGTTGTTGAATAACTGTGTTGTACAGCTGAAACTAATGTAATATTATTTGTTGACTATACTTCAATTAAAAAAAATCTTCAGATAACTAATGGGTGAATAATTTAATTCCACCAAAACTGAACTATGATGTCCAGAGACCAGTGTTTGCAAGTAACACATTCATATTTTCACAAGGAGGGATTTGTGTGAAGAATAAAAGATTTTACCAGTGTACCCTGAGAAAACACAGAACATAAAATGTTAATAATGAATATTTATCTACCATAAGTTTAATGGTTTTCCCTGGAGATTTTTAATTAGCTATAGTAGTTCATAGGTTACTATGCCATTTCTTCTAAAGTGCATTAGGACTTTGTGATTATAATGGCTTCCATCATATTAGGTCACTTCCTCTGAGGCCCTGTAAAGAGCCAGATGTTCTCCTTTCACCTAGAAGACTGTTTTCTTGTGTGTAAATTCTCTGGAACTGATATACAGCCATCAACATAAAATGCTATTATCTAGATTTCCTCACTAGTCTATGACAAATATAAGCCATTTGGAAATGCTGTTACAACATCACATCTCAGGAGCATGTTACATGCCAAATTAGAAGGAAAATCTTTTGTTCCACCATAAAGGTAGACCGCACTTAATTTTCCTAGAATTTGATAGCTATTGTTTACACAGAATTTGTTCTAAGCCTATATATCAAGTGTTTTTCCTACTGGACAAGATATGGTGATACTGACAAACACTGTGTTTGATATTCTCTTTTGCAATGACAAAAAGGATACATTTTGGAATATTTTGATATGTTGTTATGATTTGTAGTCAAATCCCAGTAGCCAAATGAAATAATTAAATATACCCATTCTATGTAATTGATGTTATATAGGACTTGATCATTTCATATCAAAACTATACTTTAGTAAGAGTCTTAAGCAATATACATATTACAGGTATTGTTCCTCACACAGTATCTAAGTTCTCATAATAATACTCTGTTCCAGCTATTTCTATTACCAAAAGAATCAGGTGCTGGGGTGTAGGTGAATGGCCGTTCTTTGCAATAAATGACAAATGATGTTGTGATATTTTTAGTAAAAATATAAACATCTACTTTTTAAAGAATTGGGAGCTTGAACTCAATGATACCACAAGTTTGTATTCCAGAAGATTGAGAAAGAAAATGGATCACTTATGCTCCCAGAGCACAAAAGATAATCAACAGTTGTTGATATGGAGATCTCCTGGCCAATAATCTGATAGAGTAGTAAGTTGATTTCACATTAAAAGTATAAACTAACCTTTATTAATATTTGATGTGAGACATATCTGGCCTAAGAAGGATTTTACAGTGTTAATAACAACAACAAAAATTCCTAAGGTATAAGAAACACACTCTTAATCTACATCCTTTACCAAAAATTCAAATTTTAAATCAGAAAGACAGTTTATAAATCACTGAGTCTAATTCTCCTCTCCTCCTATTAGGCTTCCCCACTTACTTCAGTAAACTAGGTGAGGAATTTACAGTTGAGCCTGCAGAGAGAATAAATGACTTGCTTAACTATGACAGAATGGTTTGTGGCAAAGAACATGGCTGACTGGATTCAAATCCTAGCTTCATCACTGCTAGCTATGCAACTTTGAATCAATCACTTAACCTTTTATTGCCCCATGTAGCTCACCTGAAAAAATGGGAATAATAGTAGCACCTACTCACAAAATTGTTTTGATGTTTTAAATTTGCTAATCTGTGTAATGCATCTAGAATAGTGCTTGGCGTACAGTAAGTGCTCAATAAGTGTTATTCTAAATTCTACCTCTGCAATGAATTAATTGTGTGCCTTTACACAACTTATTCTAAGCACTTTGTGACATTTATCATGATTTGTATTGCACAGTTGTTTACTGTTTATAGTCTTCTCTACTGGACATAATAATCCAGGATTGCAGGAAATATATGTTTTAATAATTATGATTAACTAGTAATCAAATTAATCCATTAATTAATAATGGTTAATATATTATGTGATGTCTGGCATATCTTAGGGGCTAAGAATGCTTTTTCTTATAACAGAGTGTGGGAGTTATTATAATTACAGTTCCTGATGGAATTGTTAAGAGGATTAGATGACAGAATTCAAGTAAAGCACTTAGTATCATGTTGTGAACTGAAAACAGCAAGTACTTCAATGTTTGTGTTTGTTATTGTTGCTAACACCATAAGACTAAAAACTAGACAGTAGCAGAATTGCAACTGAACTAAGATTTCCTAGCTTCCCGCTGAGTACCTTGCCAATGATACCAATTAAATATATGTAAGACAGAAAAACTCATCCTTAATATTAGAAAGTCTATCTCATAAGCTTCTTCTGCAGCTGAGGATATTGCCTGGCAACAAAATGTAAGGAAGAGATTGTAAACTGAGAGATCAAGGGCTGATCAAATCATTCCCACTTATGCTTTGCTTGGTCTCAACAGCATTATAAAACAAAAACAAATAGACTAGGTGACCACATTTTAAAGTAAGGAGATTTTACAAAAGATATTAGAATTTTTTTAAAAAGTAGAGGATGTAGGCACACAAGGCTGGAAGCCCCCCTTCCCCAGTACTGATGCAGTGGGAACGCAGAGGTGGCCCCCCTTTTCTATGGGGCACTTGCTCTTCAATTTACACGTGGCCCCTAGAGGCACTGGAGTTTGGAATTCTGATTTGGGATTAAGGTGATTTAAGGCATCTGGATATCTTTGTAGTAATCATTTTGACCCACGTAAGCAATACCTTCTTCCTTCTTTTTTCTTGCAGGAAAGACATTTCTGTTACCTTTTTCATCATTCCTCACCTTGTTCATGTTTTATACAGCATCTGATAGCAAGTGTCAAGAGAAATTTAAAATTATAGTTAATTTACTCTGGTTAAACATAAGGAAGGAAAAGCAATTACCAGAGTAAAATGATGGAATTAAAGATACTTTTTGCAACCTAGTTAGGTATTTAGTGTTTGATGAGTGCTGGAAAAGATAAATACATTTTTTGAGGAGGACTGTATCAATCTGCAATCATGAATGAAAGACTCTGAACATGATTTAGATATCAAACATATGGTTTGCAAACAAAATCAATCTTTCTCTAGGCGGTAAGAGTTAGTTGACAAGATACTGTACCTCTTTTTTGTCTCTAAATTAGAAAATGCTTTTTTAGTGGTGAATAAATATCCTGCTGACAACAGACTTTTTTTTTTTTTTTTGCTAAGGAATATGCTACAAGATAGATTGTGCTTTAGAAGAGACCACGCAGATGGTCTATAGAAAATCTTACAATCCCATACAGAGTAAATGCATTTTTCACATGAGGATAAAATGTTAATTAGTTTAGCTTAGTTACAGATTTGCTATATGCTAGAAGTGTAAATTTAATGGATTGGTGATTCAATTTGATAGATCATAAAAAATAACTATGAGCATGTTACTGGCTGTTTTGCTGACTAACCTAACATGGATGCCCTATGCATCTTTAACTCAAGTCTGGTTAAAAATTTGCCTCATTCATAAAGGAGTCCATCAAATGATCAAACATATCCAACTCATGCTAACATAGGCTATGTATATCAATCTTTCTTTAAAACTAATCATATGGCTATTTCATAATACACCTAGAAGAGGTAGTTTCAGAGCAATAGAGGGTTCTCTCTGCAACAACGTAAAATTCAGGAATGTTACTGTAATTTTGTCCTCAAAAAATTGAAGGGATATGATTTTAGGAGTGGAGTGGAGTTATTCTGCATTTCTGGTGCAGGCAGAAAAACAGGGAGGAGATACCCATCACTTCAAGAAGACACTAAAGAGGAAACTTCTGAATCAAGAACATCTTATGGTATTGAAATGTGTTATTTAGGACACTGTAAAATCTCTTCCTACGATTATGAAAGATACTAGTCTGAGATGATTAAGTGTCATTTTGCTGCAAGGCTGGAGATTAGAGCAGACTAGCTTTAGGATTATATTTCAAAAGTTCTCTCTACACCACTGAGTTTTCATGGTTGGAATTCACACTAATCAAAGCTATCACTTCCTCCTGGTCTACTTACCTCTCTCTAATTCTAACAAGCATGCATAACAATTCCACATCAACAAAGATTTAAGCAAATATAAAAACAAATAGAAAAGTGAATAAGTTCAGTGCTGATATAAATTAATTGTGTTACCTTATTTGGTCAAGTTCTATTTTCATAGCTAGTCACTGATAGTTTTATGAAATTGTTATTAAATTATTTTATAAAAGAAAACTAAAAGGTTATGACCAAAAAATATAACATCACCTTAGATAGAAATAAGTACATTTTTTATCTGTATTAACTAAGAAACACAAGAGAAAAATGGATCAAAACTATTTCTAAAAGCAAAAGCTAAGAAAATCTGATAGCCTTACTTCAATTTTTACCAAAGCTCCTACCAGTGTGTATCTTTGAACTATAAAAGAGATTTATGTTTATAATTGGTGACTAATCGGAAAGGATTTATAATAATTTAATTAAATTTAAATTTTACTTGCCATTGAAAATCCATTGTGGCCATTGTGTGCCATTTATTATTTTTACCTGATTTTTTATTATTAACCATTGTGTGGCCATTTACTTGCCATCACAAAATCCATCCTTCTCGTATTTAACAAAAGTACATAGTAAATTTAGTCAAGATAGAATGATATATTTTAAGATATTTTCTCATAGGGGCGCCTGGGTGGCTCAGTCGTTAAGCGTCTGCCTTCGGCTCAGGTCATGATCCCAGAGTCCTGGGATCGAGCCCCGCATTGGGCTCCCTGCTCTGCGGGAAGCCTGCTTCTCCCTCTCCCACTCCCCCTGCTTGTGTTCCCTCTCTCGCTGTGTCTCTATCTGTCAAATAAATAAACCTTTAAAAAAAAAGATAAAATATTTTCTCATAAATTATATTCAAGGAGGTATATATGCAAGTAAGTATATCAGTGGTGTAGCAGGATAAGTATTATCTGTAGAATAGGGGATTTGTAAAATCTTTTAGAGATAAACTGAAATCCAATGCAAAAGCATCTAAGAATAGTGCCTTTTCTACCCAAAGCCTGAAGGAAATGAGGCAGATATAAATATGAACTACTAGGTATAAAAGAATTTTGTTAAGGAAGACAAACATGGGTGCCAGATGCTTAACTTACATTATTCATTTCCTCATCACAACAATCTGATGAAGGAGGTATTATGTTACACATTTTTAAAACTTGAGGTATAATTGACATACAACATTGTATTAGTTTCAGGTGTACAACATAATGATTCAACATTTGTATACACAGAAAAATGATCAGCACAATAATTCCAGTCACCATCCATCACCATAAAAAGTGACAAAAATTTTTTTCTTGTAATTAGAACCTCTAAGACCTATTCTTCCAGCAAATATGTACTACAACACCATTGACTGTAGTCGCCATGCTGCACACCACATCTTCATGGTCTATTCATTTCATAAGTGGAAGTTTGTACCTCCTGACCCCTTTCACCCACTTCTCCTACCTCAGCCCCGTCGCTGCTCACAACCAACACTCTGTTCTCCCTATCCATGAGTTTTATTTTGTTTTGTGTATTTCTTTGGCTTTTTAAGTTACACATATAAGTGAGATCATATTATATTTATCTTTCTCTGACTTATTTCACTTATCACCACACCCACAAGATTTATCCATGTTGTCACAAATGGCAAGATTTTATTCTTTTTTATGTCTGAATAGTATTCTGTTGTATATATATACCACATCTTCTTTATCCATTTATCTGGTAATGGACATTTAGGTTATTTCTATATGTTGGCTATTGTAAATAATGCTGCAATGAACATGGAGGTGCATATATCTTTTTGAATTACTGCTTTTATTTTCTTCAGGTAAATACCCAGTAGTGGAATTACTTGATCACATGGTAATTCTATTTTTCATTTTTAAAGAACCTCCATACTGTTTTCCACAATGGCTGAACCAATTTATATTCCCACCAACAGTTCATGAGGGTTCCCTTTTCTCCACATCCTCACCAACACTTGTTATTTCTTGTCTTTTTGATACTAGCCATTCTGACAGGTGTAAGGTGATATTACATTGTGGTTTTGATTTTCCTTTTCCTAATGATTAGTGATGTTGAGCATCTTTTCCTGTGCTTTTTTTTTTGGCCATCTGTATGTCTTCTGGAAAGATGATCTTCTGCCAGTTTTTTAAATCAGATTGCTTGTTTATTGGTTATTGAGTTGTATGAGTTCTTTATACATGATGGACATTAACCTCTTATTGGATATATGATTAACAAATATTTTCTCCCATTTGGTAGGTTGCCTTTTCATCTTTTTCTTTCTTAAATTTAATTAATTAATAATTAAAATTTTAATTCCAGTATAGTTAACATAGTGTTATATTAGTTTGAGGTTATAAAGTCTCCTCACTTCCTATACTTATTGTTTATATTCAGATATTTGGGGACTGGCATAGTGCAAAACTATACAGTTAGATAATTTGTTAATATTCATTTAGTCATTGATTCTTTTTCGTGTTTTTTCTCTCCCTCAGCAAACTCTCTCACCCTTTCCACCAACAAGGAGATAGGTTAATTTTCTAACCTAGGGGGTTTCTATGACAGGCCCAGGATGAGAGGGGTTTCTGGGTCTTTTGAAGTCTTTGGAAGTCCAGTGAGCCTGGACAGCACAAGGCTGACTATGGGAACCAGCTGAGAGATCACAGGTTAGACCAGCTCCCACCTTTAGCTCTGAAAGAAGGCTCTTACACCCTTCACTCCACTGTCTTGAATTCAGAAAAATCATACTCCTGTCCATACACCCAAACACCATTTGGGGGGTTTTTACAGAGAGAGAGGAAAAAGAGGGAAGAGTATGAAATTTTTTTTTATTGCTTCCATAACAAGTTACCATAAATTCAGCAATTTAAAATAACACAAATGTATTATCTCATGGTTCTGAAGTAAAAAGTCTAATACAAAGCTCACTGGACTTAAGCCAATGTCATCAGAGCTGCATTCATTTTTGGAGGCTCTAGGGGAACATCCATTTTCTTGCTCATTCAAGTTACAAGCAGAATTCAGTGCTTTGCATTTGTAGGACTGAGGTTTCCATTTCCTTTCTGGCTATAAGCTGAGAGTTGTTCCAGGATTCTAGATGCTGCCAACATTCCATGGTTCGTGGGCCTTTCCTCCATCTCCAAAGCTTTAGTGGTGGGTTTGGTCTGTCTCATGTTTTAGACCTTTCCTGCCTTTTCTTTCATCATATCTCTCTGAGTGATTTTTGTGTCTTCCTCTTCTTACTTACTTACAAGGACTTACTTTTAAAGGCCTGTATCATTTACCTTTGAGGCATCTGGATATTAGAATTTAATCTCCCTATTTTAAGATCTATAATATTAATTTTGTCTGGAAGATCCTTTTACCATGTAATATAACACAGTTATAGGTTCCGGGGATTAGGGCATGGACATTTTTGAGGACTACCTACCACCAGGGTATTTTACCTTAAAATAGCTTAAATTATTGCATAGAACTATGGTTATTATATTCTACTAAGCTTGCTTTTTCCTTATGTTGGGGGGAGGGTGGTCATGAGGAAAATTAATTATCTCTGAAAAATACAAAGTGATAGAGCCCACTTTCTCTGTGTATTTGAATGTACATCTAAATTGTGATTCCAGTACTTAAAACAGAGAAATAGTCATCAAACAGATTTATCTTGAGGACTATGGGCTGTATTTACTGCTGCTGAAAAACAATTCTAATTTGAAAAGGGCATGTTGACTTTAAAAATAAATATATAATAGGAATAATTACTTCTCACAGTACCATAAATATAGGCAGTACTGTACGATAAATCTTATTGCTATGAGACCAACCCATGCACCTCCAGCCTTAAGCAAGACAAGGGCCTTTCAGGGGTTCTGGACAATGTTTTGAGAAATAGTACTGTAGACTGATACATAACATAGAAAATCCTAAAGGGACACATTCTACTTTGATGGTTGTTATTTCAGGTCTTCCAAAGCTGGATGAGGTTTTAGGGTTGTTCTGACTATTGATCAACTACAAGAAGAGTAGCTGGCTCCACAGAATTCCTTATGACCCTGACATTTTATATTATTTGTCAGTATTTTGTCATTTAGACATCTGTTTGAACATTTCAAATAATGCAATTCCCAGACTAAGGGACCCTCTCTTCAGATCCTTTAGACTAAATCCATTAGTATTGTCATATTACTAAGACCCGATCATAAGATCCCATTTCAAATTCCAAGCAGTGAAATTAGACAAAAAGAGATAAGTCCATTAGTGATATGATGGAGATCATTTCAATGACAAGTATCCGATAGGCTCAGGAACCAAGACCTTGTCTGAGCACCCACCCAATAACCAGGGAGTAATGGGGAAGAAAGATTGGTGGAGGACTGGGGGATCCTAGTCAGTGGAGATTTTGGCATCTGGGCATAATGGCTTTGCCCCTGTGTGCACTTCTGCTTTTGGCTCTTCATCTTTGTATTTCATTTTTCTTATTGTTGTTTTACAATTGTGTACTCTCTAGGAAACTGGTCAGAATTTATAGGCATTATTGAACATTTAATCTATTTTTTTCTATTTTAATTTCTTTTTAAAAAGTTTTTATTTCAATTCCAGTTAGTTAACATACAGTGTAATATTAATTTCAGGTGTACAATACAGTGATTTAACACTCCCATACAATACCTGGTGCTCATCACAGCAAATATACTCCTTAATCCCCTTCACCTATTTTACCCATCCCCCACCCACCTCCTCTCTGATAACCATCAGTTTGTTCTTTATACTTAAGAATCTGTTTCTTTTTTTTTAAACATTTTTCTTTATTTTTTTAAATTATTTTTTATTTCTTTATTAACATATAATGTATTATTTGTTTCAGGGGTACAGGTCTGTGATTCATCAGTCTTACACAATTCACAGAGCTCACCATAGCACATACCCTCCCCAATGTCCATCACCCAGCCACCCCATCTCTCCCACCCCCCTCCATTCCAGCAACCCTCAGTTTGTTTCCTGAGATGGTTTGTCTCCCTCTCTGGTTTCGTCTTGTTTCATTTTTCCCTCCCTTCCCCTATGATCCTCTGTCTTGTTTCTCAAATTCCACATATCAGTGAGATCATATTATAATTGTCTTTCTCTGATTGACTTATTTCGCTTAGCATAATACCCTCTAGTTCCATCCATGTCATTGCAAACGGCAAGATTTCATTTTTGACAGCTGCATAATATTCCTGTGTGTGTGTGTGTGTGTGTGTGTACACCACATCTTCTTTATCCATTCATCTGTTGATGGACATCTAGGCTCTTTCCATAATTTGGCTATCTTGGTTCCTTTCTCTTTCTCTCTTTTTCCCTTTGCTCATTTGCTTGGTTTCTTAAATTCCACAATGAGTGAAATCAGATGGCATTTGTGTTTCCCTGATTAACTTATTCTGCTTAGTATAATACTCTCTAGATCCAACCATGTCATTGCAAATGGAAAGATTTCATTCTTTTTTGTGGTTCAGTAATATTCCATTGTATACATATACCACATCTTCTTTATCCACTCATCATTCGATGGATATGTGGGCTGCTTCCATAATTTGGCTATTGTAAATAATGCTGCTATAAACATGGGGGCACTTGTATCCTTTTGAATCAGGATTTTGGTATTCTTGGGGTAAGTACCTAGTAGTGCAACTGCTAGATTGTAAGGTGGTTCTATTTTTAATTTTGAGGAACCTCCATACTGTTTTCCAGAGTGGCTGCACCAGTTTGTATTCCCACCAACAGTGCAAGAGGATTCCCCTTTCTCCATATCCTTGCCAACACCTGCTGTTTCTTATGTTGTTGATTTTAGCCATTCTGACAGGTATGAGGTAATATCTCATGGTGGTTTTGGTTGGCATTTCCCTGATGTTGAGCATCTTTTCACATGTCTGTTGTGCATCTGTATGTCTTCTTTTGAAAGATGTCTATTCATGCCTTCTGCCCATTATTAATAGGATTATTCATTTCTTGGGTGTTGAGTTTTATAAGTTCTTTATATATTTTGGATACTAACCCTTTATCAGATATGTCATTTGCAAATATCTCCTTCTACCCCATAGGTTGCCTTTTAGTTTTGTTGATTGTTTCCTTCGTTGTGCAGAGGCTTTTTATTTTAATGAAGTCCCAATAGTTTATTTTTGCTTTTATTTCCTTTGCCTTAGGAGACATATCTAAAAAGAAGTTGCTACAGCTGATATCAAAGAGGTTACTGCCTGTGTTCTCCTCTAGGATTTGGGATGCAGCAAAAGTCATCCTAAAAGGGAAGTATCTAGCAATACAGGCCTACCTAAGAAGCAAGAAAAATATCAAATAAATAACCTAACCTTACATTTAAAGGGGCTAGGAAAAGAACAAAAAAATGAAGCCTAAAGCCAGCAGAAAGAAGGAAATAATAAAGATCAGAGCAGAAATAAGTGATATAGAAACTAAAAAAAAAAAAAAAAACCGAAAACCAAAAAACAATAGAACAGATCAAAGAAACCAGGAGCTGGTTCTTTGAAAAAAATCAATAAAATTGATAAATTTCTAGCCAGACATCAAAAAGAAAAGAGAAAGGATCCAAATAAATAAAATCATAAATGAGAGAGGAGAAATAACAACCAACACCACAGAAATATAAACAATTATAAGAGAATATTATGAAAAACTATATGCCAACAAATTGGATAACCTGGAAGAGATGGATAAATTCCTACAAACATATAAATGACCAAAACTGAAACAGGAAGAAATAGGGAACTTTTTTTTTTTGAACTTTTAACAGACCAATAACCAGCAAAGAAACTGAATCAATAATCAAAAAACTCCTCAAAAACAAAAGTCCAGAGTCAGATGGCTTCACAGATGAATTCCACCAAACATTTAAAGAAGAGTTAATAACTATTCTTCTCAAACTATTCCAAAAAACAGAAAAGGAAGGAAAACCTCAAATTCATTCTGAGACCAGCATTACCCTGATACCAAAATCAGATAAAGACACCACTAAAAAAGAGAATTGCAGGCCAATATCCCTGATGAACATGGATGCAAAAATTCTCAATAAAATATTAGCAAACCAAATCCACCAATACATTAAAAAAATCATTCACTATGATCAAGTGGGATTTATCCCACTTGAGGGGTGGCTCAATATTTGCAAATCAATCAACGTGATATACCACATTAATAAAAGAAAGGAGAAGAACCATACGATCCCCTCATTAGACGTAGAAAAAGTATTTGACAGAGTACAACATCCATTCATGATAAAATCTCTCAACAAAGTAGGTTTAGAGGGAACATATCTCAACATAATAAAGACCATATATGAAAAACCCACAGCTAACATCATCCACAATGGGGAAAAACTGAGAGCCTCTCCTCTATGGTCAGGAACAAGTCAAGGATGTCCACTCTCACCACTGTTACTGAACATTTTTTATGCTTTTATGTGTCAGAATCATATTTAAATTTCTGTGCAAAGAAAATAGACTGAACTCAGTTAAGGGAAGAGAGTAAGGTAGGAGGAAGGATTCAGGGAAAAGAGCACACAATAGCCAAAACTCTGGATGCTTTAATTACAAGCATTTTGAGCACAATGGAACTGAAACCATGAACTTAAGCCCAACTCTGTGTTACATAAACGAGGGGCAGGACCCAGTGAGTATAAGTAAAGTGAAGCAAAGGGGGAGTGATGGTGGCTAAAAACTAGGAGAAACCTTCTCACCTCAATCAAATAGAGATTTTCTTCACCCTGACAATACAGCTCCTCAGAATGGGAAACACTGCCTTAATTCACAATTTCAATAACACAGGAAGTCATTATACAAATTTTCCTATAGGGTCAATACCTCAGAGGTTGACTTCAAACTATAAAGCATTTTAAACTCCTTTTGCAGGCTTAAAGTGCTCTATACCTACATATGTAATGCCATATATACTTGACTACACAGGTACAATTTGTATATAATTCCATTCCCAAAAGGCATGGAAGAGGCAATGCATCTTATACTCAATTGCCACCAAAGAGCACAAAGATGAATGTTTAAGTCCAGACACTGACACATCCCCCTAAATTTTCAAAGCCTGGCTTGCGGTCTCAGCCTCCTGACTGCCATTCTCTGTAATGGAAGTCAGGTGGCAAAACCCTAATGCAAACTCTTTGGAAACCCAGAAGACAGTATAATGATGTTCTTTGTTTTTGCTATGGAAACATTTATATGGGACACAGGTTCAACTGTCCATGAAATGATGCACTAATCTCCAGAGTTCACAATGTAATTTGGAGTATATTTTCTTCTCCATGTGCATGCAATTGTGAAGGTAATTGCCACCCTGAAGGTAAAGAATGCTGAGTGTCCCCCACAAAACACACAGCTACATCCTGAACTATCTCAGAGCCAGATATTCCTTTCATGCATCCAAAGAAAAAGTCCAGGGAACTAGTTTGCATCTTCACTTTTTGTTTGTGATCTTTCTGGAGAATACCTGCTCTTTTCTTGACAAGGTTTGTTGGTTTGCATAAGCTAGTTTGTCGTGAATAAACAATTCAATTTCTGGTCTGAAGAATATCATTGATTTAATATGATAAACCAAGAAAGAGTTCTCTTGCCTCTTAAATTTATACATTCTATATGGATGCCAGAGATATTGAAAATCTGAAAATTAAACCATCTTGAGAATAAAAGGGTGGACTTTAGATGTATTAGGGATTTATCGAATACAACATCAGCCCCACAACAGTTCTTAGATTAAACTGAGACAAGTCAAATGGCCCTACGTTACATTCAGGAAGTAAAAGCAGTATCTTAATTTGTGTAAATTATTTTTAGAAATTAAAATTATTTAATTTGGGGTAACATAATGGGTAAAAAAGGGGGGCTACCTATATTTTCAATGACTCCATCATATTATTACATTACTTAATTGTAAAAAAAAAAACCCTCTAATAATTTTTTTTTTAAATTATTGTATCTAATTACCATATGAGAAATCCACTAAAACTTAACTGTTTTGTATAACCTTGCACTTAGGGACACATAGTATTATGTGTATTTCATGTTGTAAAGTATCACTCTTTTTCTCTTTTGAACTTGAGTGGGCCTTCCTCAAGGGATATAAAAGTAGTATAAGACATACTTCTCTTCCCTTATAGCATCTAGCACAGGAGCTCAATGAATGCTTGTACATGTATTGATTGATTGCCAGCATTCTGTTTTGTGACTCCTTTTAATATTTCAGATGCTGAAAGGTCATCATAATCATCATAAACATCATTTATCTGTTCATGACACTATTCTGGGTGCTACTTAAAATTTAGCAGTGAGTTCTAAAAGTATAAGAATAACTGAATGGACATTGACTGACATACTTATCAGGAGAGATGGCACATGAGGTTGAAGGATTCACCTAGACATTTTAAATTAAATTTATTGAATTTACATGTAACTCAGTACTTACCAAAAATAATTTGAATCATTTTTATGGCAAAAGAATGATAAGATTATAATATACAAATAAGATATCTGAACAATGTAAGAAATGGTAAAATGATGAGAGAGTGGGAGTTTGGCTGTGAGTTTCTCTGTAGCCCTGGCAAGGAGAGAGCTACCCTAAGTCAGGTATTTTTTCAACCTCATTTTGACATTCTGGATTGAACAATATTATGATGTAGAGGGTTGTCCTCTGAATTGTTGGATGCTTCTAACCACTAGATGCCTGTGGTAGCTCCCTCCCTCCTCTCCTGTGACAGCCAAAATGTCTCCAGATATTGCCTCCCATTTGAGAATCACTACCCTGGGTGACTTAGCTTTCTCTGTAAGGATGGAAGAGTCACGACCCAGTTCTTTGGAGGTTGGGGTGTAAGGGAGCAACGTGACTATTTCCTGACAATTTCTAAAACAAATTTTAATAAAACATGAGTGATTTGATATTGAGACCTTACTATGAGCCAGCTTCTGAAATAAACACCATACACACATGACCTCAGTTACTCCTATGAGATCAGTAGTATTGTCATCCTCACTTTATAGCTAAATAAACAGGCTCAGAGAGATGAAGCAATTCACCCAAGGTTATATGGTAAGTGGCAGAGTTAGGATTCAAATTCAAGTAGTTGTCTGAGCTGAGAGCCACCATGCCAAGTTATCAATGACAGTCTTATAAAAAGGTGAAGCAATGTCTCATTGCTGATTTTTGCCTAGCTTTCCCATAAAAGTAGAGGACATGAAATTAAAGCACAAACTAGGAAAAGCAATTAACAACTTTTCCAGAGGCTATCTGAAGCATCCATGGTCTGCAGACGTGGCTGAGTAACAGCTGTCCATATCATATACTGGTCACAGTTGCTGATGAGGCTGAGTCAGAGTTAACAGCAAGGTTTCTACATGAACCTTCACATGATGTATTTATTTAATTGTCAAAATCTGAGTAGTGATGGGGCTTCTTATTTGAAATATGCTGGCGCTTAATTTTCCTTTCTTCCTAGAGTTCACTAGGATGTTGTATCAGACAGTGGAATAAGAGGGAAGCTGGAAAAGACTCAGAATTATACTAGTTCAGGCTAGAAGGTAGTACTGAAACCTACAGCTGAGTCACTTTGAACAGCTAGTTAACCTCTCCAATACTTATTTGAAAATGGGTGTATGAGTATTATACATATCACATATATAATATAAATGTACAGTACTTATTTATTTGTAGGAATTTTATGAGAAATACACACTTAGGTAATTATAAAATATTTATTAAAATGCTAAGTTGTGAAAATGCTTACAACAATACTAACATTCTTTTTCATAAATGTTACTTGCTATATTTGCTCTGGGAAACTTTCGGAACTTAATATAAGGAGACAGAAGCATTGGTAATACTGGAGAATTCCAGTGCCATATTTTCCCCCAAGAAAACATATTCTGAGTTTTGTTGACTTACTAAATATCATTTCTGGTAACAAATTTCCCTTGGCACTACTCTATCAGAATATGGACTCTTCTCCTCCCCTACCGGCCCACAAGATGCACTTTCTTTTTGTTTTTAATTATCAGACTCTTGAACAGAACCAAATTATTACTCAATGAGTAGAAAGATTTATGCTGTCTTGCAGAATACCAAATACATGTCTAATTTTTGACTGATTGGTAATTAGTTCCCTTCCTTAGCAATTTTTTTTAAGTTAGTGGATTATGAAATCCATCCAAAGGGTCTTACTAGGCCATCAGTTCTAAACTGAGTCAAGCATAAACTTATATATTTTGGAGCATATTTTTAAAATACTTACTTCTAATGTTACAGAGGTTAAGTATCTAACCCAACTCAGCAAGTATTCTTTAGTACCTATATAAGCAATGTAGGAAATATAAGATATACATAAAACTCAGTTTAGCTCAACAAGCTTACAATTGTTTGTGTGGACAAGATACATGTGACAGGCTTGGGACATGCCATAGGAATTCAGAGAAAGGGGAGCAAGAATAAGCTGGAAACATTGTGAGAGGTAGAGTTGGTAATACATACGCCTTTTTAAAATTTTTAAGCAATACACATACACACACAATTATGCAATATTTATACCACATACACATAACACATGCACACTCAATTTGTATATATTTTTGTTCTTTGTTTCACAAAAAAGGAAATTATTTTATAAATTTATTTTTCATGGGTATACTTTTATACCAGTGTATGTAGATCCTTTTCATCATTTAAAAATGTAAATAGTATTACATAATATGGACATGCCATAATTTAAATATTCTCAAACTGATGGCCACTTAAGTGGGTTTTCAAATTTCTCCTCCTATGAAGAAGGCTGCAAAGAACATTCTTGCTTTCCTATGCAAGCAATTCTGTAGGACACAGTTCTAAAGTGGAATCCTGGGGTCAAATTGTATGCATATTTAAAAAGCATTACTGTATTTACCAAATTCATCTCTGGTAAGCTGCCCTTATTTACAGTCCTATGGAGATGGAGCTCTTTCCCCCATACTTGCATTATATTGGTCTTTTTTACTTTTTTTGCCAATCTATTAGGTGAAAAATAATATCTATTCTTTAAAGAATGAGGTTTTTAAACTTTGAATGATAGGTAAGAAACTAAAGCCAGAAAAATTCCTTTAGGAAACTAATCTTCAAAGTTAATCAAGATAGTGAGGAGTTAGACTATTTTGAAGCAGAGTGTTCAAAATAGACTTGATACATGTTAGGAATAAGTGTGTGAGAGAATGACATGCCCATGAAAATAAAGCAAAAACTCGCCAATATTTTAACAGAAAAGCACTCTTAAAAATTAATCTCCCTGAAAAAGGGATTCATAGGTCTTTCGCCTAATTTTGTCCTTTTCCTTAGGGTTTTTCCTATTATGATTCCTGCTTTTACCATCATACTTTTTCTCTAGGGAGATACTTTGTATTTTTGGCTCAAAGATATACCCAAGTAGAATTATTATCTGTTGGTCAAGTTAGGAAGGAATAGGAACAATCCATTTGAGAGGAAATGCAAATCTGAGATCTAAGTTAGGGGAATAGCAGTGGGAATGAAGAGGAGGGGAGGGATACTAGAAGGCTCTGAGGACTGAGGACGTGTAATAAAAATGACTTGTTGGCTATTGAGCATGCTAGGAATGTCTTAGCGAAGGCTGCTAGATGAAGTGGCCAAAACAGTCTTATTGAGATAAAATATATAATAGGAAGAGGATGTCTTTAAAGGAAGATAATTCAATTTGAGGCATGTTTGATTTGAGATGCTGCTTGTTCTGGAACATTCACAAGGTGATATTTTGGAAATTCTGGTCTACATTGCAGGAAATCAGTCATATTGAGGTAATGTCTGAAGTTATTTACCTGAATGTAGACATCAAGAGCAAGAGAACATGACTAAGGGCAAAGCATTTGGAAATGTCTCCCATTAATGGGTAGGAAGAGAAGGAAGATCGTAGAGAGAAAGATCATCAGGTGAAGGGAGTCCCAAGGAGAACTGGGAAGATGAATTCTCTCTTTTTTTTTTTTCAGGTTTACTGAGATAAAATTGATAACTAAAAATTATTTATTTTTAAGGTGTATAACTTAATGTTTTTTAATTGAAATATAGTTGACATACAATATTATATTAAGTGTACAGCATAGTGATTCAACAATATATACATCATGAAATGCTCATTATGGTACAATGCTTAATATTTTGATACATGTATACCTTTTGAAATGATTACTACAATCAAGCTAATTAATATATTCATCATTTCACATAGTATTTTGTTCTTTCTTTCTTTTGTGTGTTTGTTTGTATGTGTGTGGTGAATCTTTACATTCCCACCAGCAAGGTATGAGGGCTCCAATTTGTCCACATCCCTGCTTACACTTGTTATTATCTATATTTTTATTATAGTTGTCTTAGTGGGTGTGAAGTATTATCTCATTGTAGTTTTGACTTGCTAGTTTTTTCCTTTGTAGAAATGCCAATTCAAATTGCCTATTAGGGGTGCCTGGGCGGCTCAGTTGGTTAAGCATCTGCCCCTTGGTTTTGGCTCAGGTCATGATCGCAGGGTTGTGAGATCGAGTCCCACCTCATGTTCCACACTAAGTGTGGAGTCCGCTTGGGACTCTCTTTCCCTCTCCTTCTGCCCCTCCCCCCTGCTCCCACACTCTCTCTCTCAAATAAATAAATCTTTTAAATAAATTGCCTATTAAAATTCTTTGTCTACTTCTAAATTGGATTATTTATCTTTTTATTCTTGAGTTGTAAGTATTCTTTATATATTCTATATATAAGTTCCTTATTGGATATATGATTTGCAAATATTTTCTCCCATCCTATGGATTGTGTTTTCACTTTCTTGATGATTTTTTTTTGAAAAACAGAAGTTTTTAAATTTAGTTAGCCTGGTGATGGATATTAAAGAGGGCACGTACTGAATGGAGCACTGGGTGTTATATGCAAACAATGAATCATGGAACACTACATCAAAAGTTAATGATGTATGGTGATTAACATAATAAAAAAAAAGAAAAAAGTTTTTAATTTTATAAAGTCCATTTTATCTATTTTTCTTTTTTTTCTTGTTTCTTGTTTGTTTGTTTTCATATCTAAGAAGCTGTTGCCTACCCTAAAATTGTGAAGACTGACTCCATTATTTTCTTCATAGGGTTTTATAGTTTTAGCTCTTATATTTAGATCTATGATCTATTTTAAGTTAATTTCTGAGTATGGTCTAAGTAAGCAGTCCAACTTCATTCTTTTGTCTATGGATATTCAATTGTCCCAGTACCATTTGTTGAAAAGACTATTTTTTCCCCATAAAATTGTCTTGGCTCCTAATTAGTTTTTGATATTCTATGTATTTTTCCAATCTATTTGTCTGTTTTGTTATGGTGTCATTTCTGAATGGAAACTTAATATTTATGTAATCAAAACCATTAATACTCTACTTTATCATATTAGTTTCCTTAAAAGAAGTTCTTCCCATCTCTGAGGTTACAAAAATATGTTTCTATAATTTATAGCTCTATAATTTTATTTTTTACATTAGGTCTTCATTCTATCTGAAATATGCCTTATGGGTGGTATAAGTCATATATACATCATTATTTTCTCCATATGGTAAGGCAGTTATGAAACAATCCATTCTTTTATCACTTTTATCACAATCCATTCTTTTATTATTCTTTTATGACCTCTCTTATTCAAGTTTCTAATCAAAAGCTGGGTAAACTTAGAAAGTTGTGCCAAACTCAAATAATAGAGCACATAGATTTTTCAGGACAAGACAGATAAACAAACTCTTACAATGGTGTTCAACTGAGAAAGTTTTCTTGTAAAGGGTGCTTAACTAAGAGAAATAGTTTAGATCAAAGTCAGTTTGGACATTGGTGTTCTTGTTCCTGAATTACCAAGCAATACTATAATGATTGAAGTAATAATTTACCCAATTTTATTGAAGGTATCCCTCAAAGCCCATAGTTCATGACCTTTAAAGGAGCATAGAATAGTCCCAGGTCTTCTTATTATGTTTTCTTTTGCCACAAATTTCCACTGCTATGCACTAGACAGGCCACACTGATGTTATGCCACACACCGAGCAAGATAATTATAATCCACAGAGGGAACTTAAAAGTACATCCATGTGTCTTTAATGTATTCTCTGAAGCCATTATAGTCTATCTTATTAAGTAACTAAAAATTTTAAGATAACATATTATGGTCTATTAGATGATGTCTTAGATCTGGTTTAATCTTCTGGACACTATTGATAATTCTTCAAAATAAAAACTGTAAAAAAAATGCAACCCTGAAATCCTTAAAATTTAGCAATAAGAAATACTTTCAAATGACAACTGATTTTGATAGCAAAATATTTCTTGTATCTACATGTAATTGTTGCAAGTGTAAATGAAATAGCATCTTTAAACAACTGAGTTAAAAGGGAGACAGAATTAAATTGCTTAGGCTGCTAAATTTACCACACAAGAAAAACTTTCCATAAATGTGTAAAAAGTAGGGCCACAAGTAGATTTTGCTTAAGAAAAAATGTGCTAGTTCCCTAATCTCCCAGTTTAATGACTCTAATGTGAACTCTAACATAAAACTTTTTATTAAGATAACAAGACAGCCAGCATGTTTCAACTTTTATAGGCTTATTCATATGAATTTTTCCCTTCAAGAATCCGAAATTGTGTAAGACTTTCCAATATATGGAACATCACTTATATTTTTTCTCTTTGTAGCTCTCAGTTCCTTTGGAGTAAGTGTGTAGTTTCATTTGCTATTTTTGACTGACATAGTTTTTAATACTGAAGAGTCAGACCAATGAGAATATGCTCTAGGAGATTTAAGTGGATGATGATGTATTTATGAATGAAATGAATTCTATGAATCTTACAAATTGATAGGAAAAGGGTAGATGGATGGGCTTTGGCTTATAAACTCAAACAATATGTATAAAATAAAGGAGTCTTCATAATGAGCCATCACGAACAATTCCCAAATGTACATATCTCAATGTTATCTATGGCCAAAGGGCCAAAATACTTTGCCTCTCTATAAGAAACTCTTTAAAGACAAAAATAAAAACTTTTGTTATAGCCATATATTTTTATCACCTTGAATTTGGTGAGAGTTTAAGGTGAATCAAGAAGAAATAATTAATATTCGGAAAAAAGATTAAAATAAATGATGGATATGAGTGCAAAGAATATTAGGAGTCTTCATCTTAAAAAGCAAAAGTTAACTATCATCCTGATTGAACTCTATAAAGTGTGAATATTATTAGTAAAGGTCATGGACATATTTGCCAAATTTCATATTATTAGAATTAAGAACGCTTCTTGGAGCTTGAGTCAGAAAAATTTGAGACAAGGTTCAGAAAGACTACTTACACAGCAGCAACAAAGATATGACACTCAATACTCCAAGGATCCATACGGTTAGTTACTAGAAAATAATTAAACATAGTTTAAAGATGTTAGAAAAGATGCCAGTGAGAGTAAAGTAATCTAGCTGTTTGGCCAGCATGACTTTCTTAGCCCCTTTTCCATTCTGCATAAAGTTGGCATTTATGTGTGATGCTAACAGAAAGAGCCTCAGACATAAAGTACTTGGTAAGTAAATGACTCCTGTACTCTTCTTCAAACACTACTCCAAGAGACACTTCAAATGACCGAGGGATATTTCAAAGTGCAAACTCAGTAATGGGAAAACTGCACTGTTCAAAAGAGAAAAAAAGTCAATGAATATTAAAATGATGAAAGAATAGTATTTAGGCTAATTATCTCATAAGATGATTATAAAACGGAATGAAAGTCCTAATTATTACTTTAAGGAGAAGAAGTATAAAGTAAACAGATAATAACGAACGACATAAAATAAACCCTGGATAATGCCAAAAATCACCACAGAATGAGAAGGTGGGAGGGAAAACCAGATTATATCGATATTGTTAATGCCTTTAGTGGTCAAGAGAGAGAGCTAACGATACTGCTCAACTCTTTAAATTAACAATTAGAACAAAATAGCTTAAAATGTGGCTTAGAAAATCAGAAGATTTGGAGGATAAAAATGAATGAAAACACAATTCATATGGTGCACAATAAAAAATGAAAGAAGCATTTTTATAACATCAGAAAAAGTTATGACAAAAATAAGGTAAATATAGAGTTATTGCAGTAAAATAAATAGGTTAAAAGCTATCTCAAAAAGTTCAACTATGTATGTCCTGTAAGAGGTTTCCTTTAAATAAAATGACTAAAGAAACTAACAAAAAGGAAGCACTGGTTGTAATATCAAAAAAGTGAAATTCAAGACAGGAAATAATGGGAAAGACAGTCAATATTTAATGATAAAGTGTGATATGCATAATGTATGTGAATTATTATGTACAAAATAAATGTATTAATAATTTTTAGAAATATGTAAGATTGACCAGAGCATAAGAGCTCTGGAGAATTTTCAAAAGTTGATTATGACTAACTATAAGAAAGCCTTCATTAAATTCCCCATGGCAGAAAATTTAGAAGGAACGTTTCTGTAGCAAAGCAATATAACTACACAGTGTAATCTTAAAACATCACATTAAAATCAGTTAAAAATTTAAAAACAAAAGCACTTTACTAAATAATTCTACTATCAAAGAGGAAAAGAGGAATAACTGTAATTATGGAATATTGGAAAATCACAGCAAGACTACAAATTAGAAAAACTTATGATATATAGTTAAAGCTGTACTCAGAGTCAAATTCATAGCTTCACATGTCTTAATTTTTCCAGTTTTATTAAGATATGATGAACAAATAAAAATTGTACATATTTAAGTATACAACATGGTGTTTTGATATAAGTATACCTTGTGTAATGATTACCACATTTAAGCTAATTAATATATCCATCATCTCACAACATGCTTTTTTATCACTTTGTTTTTACTTTCACCATGATAAGTGTATTCTTTAATCTGCATCCCCTATCTCACCCATCCCCCACCCACCTCCCCTCTGGTAACTATCAGTTTGTTCTCTATAGTTAAGAGTCTGTTTCGGGCGCCTGGGTGGCTCAGTTGGTTAAGCGACTGCCTTCGGCTCAGGTCATGATCCTGGAGTCCCAGGATCAAGTCCCGCATCGGGCTCCCTGCTCAGCAGGGAGTCTGCTTCTCCCTCTGACCCTCCCCCCTCATGCTCTCTCTCTATCTCATTCTCTCAAATAAATAAAATCTTTAAAAAAAAAAAAGAGTCTGTTTCTTGGTTTGTCTCTCTCTTCCTCTCTCTTTTTATTTGTTTGTTTTGTTTCTTAGATACCACACGAGTAAGATCATATTGTATATTTGTCTTTCTCTGACTCACTTATTTCACTTAGCATTGTACTCTGTAGCTGTATCCATGTCATTGTAAATGGCAAGTTTTCATTCTTTTTTAAGGCCGAATAATATTCCATCACATATATATAAATATATCACGTCTTTATCCATTCATCAGTCGATGGACATTTGGGCTCTTTCCATGATTTGGCTATTATTGATAATTCTGCTATAAACATCTGGGTGCAGAACCCTCAGTTTGTTTTTCAGAGTCTATCGTCTCTCATGGTTCGTCTACCCCTCCGATTTCCCCCGCTTCATTCTTCCCCTCCCGCTACCTTCTTCTTCTTTTCATGTGTCTGTTGGCCATCTGCATGTCTTCTTTAGAGAAATGTCTATTCTTCTGTGTATTTTTTATATTGAGTTGTATCAGTATGTTTTCCTTATTAAGTGAGAAAAGGTAAAAATTGGGCAAATTTTGCAATTCAAGATGTTTGAAAAATATAAATAAAGTAAAACTAAGGAAACTGAGGTAAGAGCCATGTAAATAAAAACAAATGTAATGCATTAGAAAACAATAAAAATACTTACACTGAGAGGTGATTTTTCTGGATGAAATAATTTAATTGGACAAACCTCTAGAACAATGTTTATTTGAGTGATACTTTGAAAAAATAGTTACTCATAAAATAAGTTTTGCAAATGCTATATCTAGATTTACAATGTAAATCAACATATTAAAGAAACCTGGTAGTTAAAACCTTCTCTAACTTGTTTAATTCTCCATTTCACCCCTTTCTGACCATAGATCTTTTCCCAATTTTTTTTTTACATCGGACTTATTAATATTCCATGGAACCTACTTTGGGAAATAATTCTTTGTATAACATAACCAAGTAGGAGGGGGAAACATATAAATAAAGATTTGAAATAAAAAAATATAGCTTTTGCTGAAATTTAAAAAATAAAATGTTATTCTTTGAAATACTATGTATGAGTTAGTCTCAAAACCTGCTGCACGTACAGTTGAAAATCATGATGAAATGAGCTATTTAAAGAAAGCAAAGAGTATTCAAACTGATTAATGGAAAAAGTCTTGTGAAGTTGCCAGTCATCACGGAAGAAAATGAACATATGTTGAGAAAATATTAACTCCAATATAAGCACAGTCCAGTTTCACAAGTGAGTTCGTTTAAACTGTCAAGGAACAGATATTCCTATGCCAAATAAAATATTCCCCACAATAGACAAAGTGAAACAAATGGAAAAAAATAGTGTCAATTTATTTTTTTATTTCATATTTTATTTTTTATTATATTATGTTAATCACCATACATTACATTATTAGTTTTTGATGTAGTGTTCCATGATTCATTGTTTGTGTATAACACCCAGTGCTCCATTCAATATGTGCCCTCTTTAATACCCATCACCAGGCTAGCCCATCCCTCCACGTGGCCCTCTTCCCTCTAGAATAAATATTGTGAAGATGTCAATACTACTTAGAGCAATCTACACATTTAAAGCAATCCCTATCAAAATACCATTAACTTTTTTCAAAGAAATGGAACAAATCCTAAAATTTGTATGGAACCAGAAAAGACCCCGAATAGCCAGAGGAATGTTGAAAAAGCAAAGCAAAGCTGGTGGCATCACAATTCCGGACTTCAAGCTCTATTACAAAGCTGTCATCATCAAGACAGTATGGTACTGGCACAAAAACAGACACATGGATCAATGGAACAGAATAGAGAGCTCAGAAATGGACCCTCAACTCTATGGTCAACTAATCTTCAACAAAGCAGGAAAGAATCTCCAATGGAAAAAAGTCTCTTCAACAAATGGTGTTGGAAAAATTGGACAGCCACATGCAGAAGAATGAAACTGGACCATTTCCTTACACCACACACAAAAATAGACTCAAAATGGTTGAAAGACCTCAATGTGAGACAGGAGTCCATCAAAATCCTAGAGGAGAACACAGGCAGTAACCTCTTCAAACTCAGCCACAGCAACTTCTTCCTAGAAACATTGCCAAAGGCAAGGGAAGCAAGGACAAAAATGAACCATTGGGACTTCATCAAGATAAAAAGCTTTTGCACAGCAAAATAAAGTCAACAAAACCAAAACACAACCGACAGAATGGGAGAAGATATTTGCAAATGACATATGAGATAAAGGGCTAGTATCCAAAATCTATAAAGAACTCATCAAACTCAACACCCAAAGAACAAATAATCCAATCAAGAAATGGGCAGAAGACATGAACAGACATTTGTCCAAAGAAATCCAAATGGCCAAAAGACACATCAAAAAGTGCTCAACATCGCTCAGCATCAGGGAAATCCAAATCAAAACCTCAATGAGATACCACCTCACACCAGTCAGAATGGCTAAAATTAACAAGTCAGGAAATGACAGATGTTGGCGGGGATGCAGAGAAAGGGGAACCCTCCTACACTGTTGGTGGGAATGCAAGCTGGTACAGCCACTCCGGAAGATGGTATGGAGGTTCCTTAAAAAGTTGAAAATAGAGATACCATACAACCCAGCAATTGCACTACTAGGTATTTACCCCAAAGATACAAATGTAGGGATCCAAAGGGGTAGGTGCACCCCAATGTTTATAGCAGCAGTGTCCACAATAGCCAAACTGTGGAAAGAGCCAAGATGTCCATCAACAGTGAATGGATAAGGAAGATGTGGTATAGATATACAATGGAATATCATGCAGCCATCAAAAGGAATGAAATCTTGCCATTTGCAACGATGTGGATGGAACTGGAGGGTATTATGCTGAGTGAAATAAGTCAATCAGAGAAAGACATGTATCATATAACCTCACTGATATGAGGAATTCTTAATCTCAGGAAACAAATTGAGGGTTGCTGGAGTGGTGGGGGGTGGAAGGTATGGGGTGGCTGGGTGATAGACACTGGGGAGGGTATGTGCTATGGTCAGTGCTGTGAATTGTGAGACCGATGAATCACAGACCTGTACCTCTGAAACAAATAATACATTATATGTTAAAAAAAAGAAGATAGTAGGAGGGGAGACAAATCAATTTATTTTTTTTAAACTAATTTAACCCTGATAATGAAGTCTGAAAAAATATTCTAGACCAGCCACACTCACATGAATATGGATTCAGAAATTTAAATTACAACAGCATTTTTCAAAAGAACACACTACTTATGGGATATTAATAACAGTTCCACGAAAGAATTTTCAGTTCATAAAAGATGGAAACACTAGATTAGAGAATATCTTATAGTAATGTAAAATTATTGATAATTGATAATTTTAAAATGCCAAAATTCACTGTGAACCTTAAAGTGCAGAATGTAGTTTGCATTGTTTATAAATCTACTTAACTGTGCAATTTTTCTGGATAGACACACTGTAGGACCAATGATTGATGAAATACCAGTTTTGGAGATGCTGCTCTAGAGGCATTACCATTTATGACAGAACTGAGACAAGAATACCCATAAACACCACTTACAAAAATATATTTTAGGAGTGCCTGGGTGGAGCAGTTGGTTAGGCAACCAATTCTTGGTTTCAGCTCAGGTCGTGATCTCAGGGTTGTGAGATCGAATCCTGCCTTATGCTCTATGCTTAGGACTCTCGCTCCCTCTCCCTCTATCCCTCCCCCGCCTCTCTCTCTCTCTCTCTCAAATAAATAAATAAATAAATCTTTAAGGAAATATATATTAGCTTAATAAATGCAAGATAAAAAGGGGGAAAAAGCATAACTATTGCAGAGACTCACATCTTCCTGATTCTCAAGTGTATGTTCATAAACACTGTGCTTAACCACCAATATGGTGAAGAATCAGAGCTTTTCCTTCATCATAATCATCATTGTCATCACAAAAATATTATGCACAACACTATCACTTCCTAGGAAACAAGTGAATGAGCTGGGGAACTATTAGGAATAGTAAGAGAGTTCAGTAAATGGTACAATTATAAAATGAACAGAAATAATAGATTTTCTACATATCATAAGTAACCAATTAAAATATAAGAAAAAATCCCATTCATGATAGAACAAAAAATAAAACAACCTAGAATAAAGTTAATAGTATTGAGAAACTATGAATAAGACTTCAAATTTTCAATAAAGAATATAAAAAAGTTGAATAAATCCACAATGAGATTGAAAATTGTATAGATGTCAATTTTTCCCAAATTAATATATACATTTAATGCTCCCCCAGTGTCACACTGGAATTAATTTTCAAGTACACAAAGAAGAGTTTTAAACTGAATGTGAACAAATAACACAGTACCAGAAGTCCTAGGCAGAACTATTAGATAAGAAAAAGAAATTAAAGGCATCCAAATCAGAAAGGATAAAGTAAGACTGTCTCTATTTGCAGATGATATATTATATATAGAAAACCCTCAAGACTCCACAAAAAAACCCTGTTAATGATATGAGGAATTCATAATCTCAGGAAACAAACTGAGGGTTGCTGGAGTGGTGGGGGGGTGGGAGGGATGGGGCAGCTAGGTGATAGACATTGGGGAGGGTATGTGCTATGGAGAGCACTGTGAATTGTGCAAGACTGTTGAATCACAGATCTGTACCTCTGAAACAAATAATACAATATATGTGAAAAATAAAAAAGAAGAAGATAGCAGGAGGGGAACAATGAAGGGGGGGAATCGGAGTGGGAGACGAACCATGAGAGACGATGGACTCTGAAAAACAAACTGAAGGTTCTAGAGGGGAGGGGGGTGGGAAGATGGGTTAGCCTGGTGATGGGTATTAAAGAGGGCACGCTCTGCATGGAGCACTGGGTGTTATACACAAACAATGAATCATGGAACACCACATCAAAAACTAATGATGTAATGTATGGTGATTAACATAACAATAAAAAATTAAAAAAAAAAAGAAAACCCTGTTAAAACTAACAAATGAATTCCATAAAATTGTATGATACAAAATCAATATACAAAAATCAGTTGCATTTCCAGATACCATCAAAGACCTATCAGAAGCAGAAATCTTTAAAAATCCCACTTATGATTGCATCAAAAAGAATAAAATACTTAAGAATAAATTTAACAAGAAGGTGAATGATTTGTACACTGAAAAATGTAAGACATTGATGAATGAAACTGAAGAAGACACAAATAAATGAAAATATATTCTGTGTTCATGGATTGGAAGAATTAATATTTTTTAAATGTCTGTACTATCCAAAGTGATCTACTGATTCAATGCAATACCTATCAAAATTCCAATAGCATTTTTCACAGAAATAGAAAAAACGATCTTAAAATTTGAATCACAAAAGATCATAATTAGCTAAAGCAATCATTTTTATTTAAGATTTTGTTTATTTATTTTAGAGAGAGAGCAAGTACAAGTGTGAGTTCGGGGAGGGGCAGAGGGAGAAGGGGAGAGAGAGAATCTCGAGCAGACTCCATGCTAAGTGCGGAGCCCAATGCGGGGCTCCATCCCACAACCCTGAGATCATGACCTGAGCTGAAATCAAGAGTCAGGCACTTAACTGACTGAGCCATCCAGGTGCTCCTTGCCAAAGCAATCTTGAGAAAGAAGAATAAAGCTGGAAGCATTTCAAACTATATTACAAACCTGAAGTAATTAAATAGAATGACAGATCAATGGAACAGAATCGAGAGCCCAGAATAAACCCTTGCATGTATGGTCAATTACTCTAAGAGAAAAGAACCAAGAATATATGATGGGAACAGCATAGTCTCTTCAATAAATGGTATTGGGAAAACTGGACAGTCTCATGCAAAAGAATGAAACATGACACCTATTTTATACCTTACACAAAAATGAACTCAAAATGGATTAAAGATTTGAATGTAAGACCTGAAACCATAAAACTCCTAGAAGAAAACATAGGGCTTAAGCTTCTTGACATTGGTCTTAGCAATAATTTTTTGGATTTGACATCAAAAGCACAGGCCACAAATACAAAAATAAACAAATGTGACTACATCAAACTGAAGAGCCTCAGCACAGCAAAGGACACCATCCATGAAATGAGAAGGTAACCTACAGAATGGGAGAAAATATTTGCAAGCCACATAGCTGATAAGGATTAATATGCAAAATATATAAGAAACTCATACAACTCAACAACAAAAACAAACCAAAACAAAACTCCAACCAAACAAAAAACCCAAATAACCTAATTTAAAAATGGGCAAAGGACCTCAATAGACATTTTTCCAAAGAAAACATACAAATAGCTAACAGGTACATGAAAAGATACTCAACATCACTAACCATTAGGAAAATGCAAATCAAAACTACAAGGAGATATCACCTCAGATCTGTTATCAAAAAAGGCAAGAGTTAATTACTCATGAGGATGTGGAGAAAAGGAAACACAAATGTCTGAATTTTAAAAAAGCAGAATAAACACCTGTCCAATAAGAAAAACAAACTGCTAATTAACTTGCTTAAAGCAATTCAAAATTACATATAAAAAAGTGAAAGTTAAAACTAAAATGTACCATCCACCTTCCTCTTTCAAATTGACAGTTGAGAATGACACTTTTTAAAAAAGATTTATTTATTTTAGAGAGAGTGTGCGAGTGAGAGAGCATGTGGGTGTGTGTGAGTTGGGGAAGGGGCAGAGAGACAGAATCTCCAAGCAGACTCCCCGCTGAGCGTGGAACCACCCCCATGATGGGCTGGATCTCAGGACCCATGAGATCATGATCTGAGCCAAAACCAAGAGTCAGACACTTAACCAACTGAGCCACCCAGGTGCCCCAACCCTTGTACACCATTGATCAGAATGTAAACTGATATAACAACTATAGAAAACAATATAGAGTTTCCTCAAAAAAATTCCAAATAGAACTACCATATGATCCAGCAATCCCACTTTTAGGTATATATCCAATGGAAACAAACCATTATCGTGAAGAGATATCTGCACCCCCATGTTCATTGCAGCATTACTGACAATAGACAAAGTATGGAAACAACCTAAGGGTCCATGGATGGCTGAATGGATATATAGAGAATGTGGTATGTGTATACAGTGGAATATCCTTCAACTTAAACAAGAAAGGAATCCTATCATTTGTGTCAAAATACATGAACCTGGAGGGCATTGTGCTAAGTGAAATAAGTCAAAGACAAATATTACATGGTATCATTTATATATGGTGCCAGGGGCCAGGGAGTGGGGTAAATAGGAATAGGGACTGGTGGTTCAAGAGTACAGACTTTCAATTATACAATGAATGAGATCTGAAGATCTGATGTATAACATGGTGACTATAATTGATAACACTGTTTTGTATAGCTGATCTGCTATACTTAAATGTTCTCACAAAAAGAGGTAAATAGGTGAGGTGATGGCTGTATATTAATTAACTTGATGGGGGAGAATCCTTTCATCATGTTGTATACTTTACATATCTTACAACTTTATTTGTCAATTATACCTTAATAAAGCTGAAAAAAAGAAAACATACAAATGGCAAATAGGCATATGAAGAGATGCTCAACATTACTGACATTAAAGAAATGCTAATTAAAGCAACGTGATACCACTACACATCTATTAGAATGGTTAAAATCCAACAGAATGAAACACAACAAAACAAAAGCAATGTGACAACACCCATTGCTGGTAAACAAGTGGAGCAAGAGGAACTTACTCATCGCTAGTGAACATGCAAAATGGCACAGTCCCTTTGGAAGGCAGTTAAGCTGTTTATAATGAAGCTAAACACAGTCTTACTATATGACTCAATAGTCACGCTCCTAGGTATTTACTCAGTTGATGTGCAAACTTATATTCACACGAAAACCTGCACATGAAAGTTTATAGCAGCTTTATTCATAAATGCTCCAAACCAGAAGCAACTGAGATGGCGTTTTAATAGATAGGTTGCGTAAGCAAAGTGTGGTACATCCATACAATGGGATACTATCCAGTGATAAAAAGGTATGCACTATCAAGCCCCACAAAACACTTACGAATCTTAAATGCTAAGTGAAAGAAGCCAATCTGAAAATCTAAATACTGTTGGATCCTATTTATATGACATTCTCGAGACAAAACTGTAGAGAGAGTAATCTAATCAGTGGTTGCACAAGGTTTAGGGAAGGGGGAATATTGAATAGGTAAAGTACAGATTTCTTTTTAGGGTGGTGAAATTATTTTGTATGATATTGTAATGGTGGATACATAACTAGGCATTTGTTGAAGCTCATAGAACTTTATGGTACAGAGTGAACTTTATAGTTCAAAGTATGCAAATTAAAAAGAAATTGTTTAAGACATCAGAAGATCCCAGAACAAAATGTAGAATGTAATAAAAGAATCTAACTTTGGGGTGCCTGGGTGGCTCAGTCAGGTAAGCATCTACCTTGGCTCAGGTCATGATCCCGGGGTCCTGGGACAAAGCCCTGCTTGGTCAGGCACCCTGCTCAGTGGGGAGCCTGCTTCTTCCTCTCCCTCTGCCCTGCCCCCCTGCTCAAGCTGTCTCTCTCTCTGTCTCAAATAAATAAATAAAATCTTAAAAAAAAAAAAAGAATCTGCATCACAAATGTATGGAATGATCTCACTGACAGGAAAAGGTACTTATTTGTATCTATAACTTATAACAGATCTTGAGTTAATGAAGTTTAATTATGATTAACAAGCTTTCACTGATCAATAATAAAACACAAATGTCTGAATTTTAAAAAAGCAGAATAAACACCTGTCCAATAAGAAAAACAAACTGCTAATTAACTTGCTTAAAGCAATTCAAAATTACATACAAAAAAGTGAAAGTTAAAACTAAAATGTACCATCCACCTTCCTCTTTCAAACTGACAGTGAGAATGTCCAGTACTCCAACTGAACGCCCACCTTGAAACAGATTTGTAACTATTTTGTTCTCTATTGTTACTCCAACTAGGACCAAGTAATTCAGTACACTTAAAAGAGGGCAATTTATCTTAAATTGTTGCTTAGTGTCAGTCAGAAAGGTAATGCTATCCATAGCATGCAGAAAGGTGTTGAGAAGCAAATGCAAAGCTAACCTCTTTCCTGTCTCTGTTAAATTATGTACAATGTAGATTGACTTCTTTATTTGGATGGTTCTGAATATTCAGAAAATCAGACACACCCATATTTAAATACAAGTTCTAAATCACATCTCTCAAACAAATAAAATAATGTTTATGATTTCTTGTTCATTTTTTCCTCTGTAAGTCTCCACCAGGATAAATAATCCTGAGTAGAACTAACATATCTTTTTAACTAGGTTGAAGTTGTAAAATGACTTTAAATGTATTTTCATTTTTTTTCTTAGAAGAAAGAAAAAGATGATGACCTTTTAGTCAAAGATATAAAAGTGCAATGATCTGAGAGACAACTAGGATAGATTTTTCTCATTAATATTAACAGAAAAGAAAAAAAAACTATCAGTATAATGACACATTACACTCTGAACTGGGCTTCTCAGGGGCATGACTAATTGTCCCTCTGGAAGAAACTCTTAAGTAATTATCATTATTTACCCACCTGATTCAATAACACTTAGACAAAGAACCAGATTTTTGTCATTGGCATGCTTCTATTCTTGTACATATTTATTAGCTCTTAGAAATAAAATGTTATTCTATTTGCTCTCAAGTGCTATAATTTCTATCCTGTTTACCACTTTATTCTATTATATTCTATGATACTCACCTGCCATCTTACTCCATGTAAATCAATGGTGGATATGGACCCTGGGTAATATTGAATTCCCTGGGATATCTTAGTCTGGAGAAGTAACTTGCAAATATTTGTGAAATCAAGAGGAAAACTGGGGAATCCACCTATGTTTTAAATCAGATTAAACACACTTTTATTGGATTGCTGCTTATTATAGTTTTAAAAATTGATTTTGTAAGTGCTCTTAGACTATACAAAGTAAGTCATGTAAGAGCATTTACATGGAATCTCATGAAAGAATAATTAAAAAAAAAAACAAATTATAAAGACATTATCAACTCACAATTGTAAAGTAGAAAAGCCCAGATCTTCATTTTTTCCTGAGTTATTTCATTTAGATTATAAAATAGAAAAATTAAATTATCAACTTAAATATGCAGACACATAATAGTGTTCCCCTCAAAATCATGTTATTAAAGCCACACTGCTCACTAGAGGGTTACAACTTAGCAACTGCACACGAATTAGGCCTGTAGGACTCCACATCCAGGATGTGACTAGATTCTTTGAGACAAATATCCACGATGCCTCCCAATTCCCTGTCCTCATGGAGCTTTCATTCTAGTGGTAGGAGACCAACAGTCAGTCAACAATTAAAATACATAACATATTAGAGAAGGATAAGTGCTAGGAGAAAAATGAACTAAGGATAAGGGATAGTAATCCTTATCTCCAATCACTTCCAACACTAAGCAATTTCCTTCTATATGACTCAGTCCCAAATGTAAAAGTCTTTCCTATTTTTGATAAACTCGACAGCTTTTCCCAGACACTATGTTTAGAAATGAATGTGTAATACCATTTACCAAGCACAAATTCCTTCTTGTATAACATCAAAGAGCATCAACGTGTGATAGATAAAGTATATTTTTGCAAGTGGTGGGAAGAGAGATCAAATTAATCACTGTGAAGTTCTATTGCTATTTTTTAGCCACTAGGAGTGAAGGGCTTGGGGAATGACTTAGTGAAGCAGAGGTCAGCAAAATGTCTCACCCACCTGGTTTATCCTTCTAGGAGAAATAGAAAATAAAAGATTGTTTTCTCATTTAGCGATCAGCGCTCTGAGATCACTGATAATGTTATAAACTCTAATTACTACCTAGTTTCTACTCTGCATTAATTATGTCATTCAAATGAAAATATTTCTGTGTATAGCAGGAATGGTGTAGAAGATAAAGACTTTGGTCTCAGCTTGACTTCATGATTCCATATAGACCCACCATGACCTTCTGTAGTTATCCACAATATTTTAAAAAAACCCTATAAGTCCCACAATAAACATAAATCTTCAGATGGAAAAATTAGTGTCTATCTAAACAGATGCTTCTCTTTCTAGCCAATGTGACAAAGCAAAACAAAACCTGTACAATTCGCATATGCCACAGGTTTGAAATACATACAGATTCTACAGTACACTATAACTTATCTCTCCCTTTCTTAGAATAAAAATAATAAACAAATCAAATAAACTTACTAAAGGGCCACTTTTAGTTTCTATGACTGTCACTTCATACCCTTTTCTCATTTGGTGAAATGACTAAGTGGAAACAATTCTTCCTTTGTACATTTGTGGCTTTCCCACTTTGCTCACAGAGTTTGAGTTCTTCTTAATTATATTTGAATTAAAGCTAAATCCTCTTGGCTGAAACTTCCCTTTAAACAGTGTTTTTCATTTCATTCCAACCTCTGCACAAGTGAGATAGCATTTGAAAAATACCTTTTTTTTTTTTTTTTTTTTGGTCATGAGGCCCTTTTCTCTAACGCCTAGAAAAGCTCTGGTTCTTGGAACACAAACTTACCTACAATGTCTGTCTAAGAGTCTTGCCCTACCTGTCCAAACTTTGTTACCACAGTCACGTAATACGAGCACGTATTCCAGTCTGGGCAGTTAGCTCCCTATGCAATAATCATGGCACTCTCGTTTTTAACTATGTGAATTTGTTTAAGATATTCACAGTGCTTGGAATGCCTTTTCTTTTTCTTCAGTCTATCTAATTCCTACCCATATTTCAAGACCTTAGATTTCATTCATGGTATCACATGCATGTAATGCAGGGACAACCAAACCTATTGTCAGTTGAACCTCGAAAAAGAATCCCACTGACCCAGTACAGAAAAATTTCCAATGGCAAAATGGGTTTTCCAGGTCCTCGATGAAGACAAAGTAGAAATTCTTAAGAGAACTCCCTTTTATGCCATTTGTAATTTGTTATATGTAAGTATAAGGAAGTTAATTGTCTAGAAATAAGTATGTAGTTCTTATTCCAGAGTGTAGATTCAGAGTCAGTCATTTTCAGATAATTTTTTGGTTTTCCTCATAAAACCATCAACTGAAGAACACTTCTGGGTCTTTTTCTAGATAAATATCTGGATTGTATGGATTTTACCTGACCAAACAAAGATTCAGGTGTCCAGTGGGTAAGTAGTAATACTAGTATAGTGCTGCATTGAAAGGACTAATTTCTGAGTGGGTATACTACATATCAAAATTGAACACAATATTGATGGCCTATGAACAAAGAAGCACTGGTACAAAACTGCACTGTTACTCAGAAAAGTAACAGGAGGGAAGCAATCTCTCTCTCTTGCTCTCTCTCTACCTCTCACTTTGATGTGCATTTCCACTCTGTGTTTTACAAGCATTACTTTATATCTGTGGAAGACAACTCATAATATCATATTATTTCATTATAGTAATATTGTGGCACTCCACATACATACATCACACTAATAAAACGAATACTGAAAACATGAAATTTGACTTGAAATTCATGACAGAATGGACTAGCTTGGGAGCAATTCAAAACAATGACAGTAACTTCTTTCTTCTTCCCCTATATGCTATTATTTTTGGTAAGTGGAATCCATATTCCCACACAAACTAGAATTGCTAAACTCTTAATAGCATCCCCATGGTTTTGCTTCTTACTATGATGCCTTCACTGATTTCATCATAGTTCAAGCATAATAAGGAATCATCATTTGTCCTCAGGAGCATGAACTGATTGAGGCTATTTCTACACTCACGGCAGCCTGGCTCTGAAATAACTCTTCTGTCAATCCACCCACCGGCTTTCTGCCAGCAGCATAACTGCTGTACATAAACTCTCCCTATGCTGGATAAGTACCACAAAGCATCCAATTCTTTTCTTAATAAACTTTCACTTCCATAATTCTATTAATTTGTGGCTCAAAAAAGGCTGCTTTCTGCTTCTAAAACACACGTAGCCTTAGGTAATATTTCACAGAAGATGATTTTAGATGCCGTTCATTTATAACCCATGAATGTTTTTTTCTGATTTAATGAAGTACTATATACCAAAATTTGTGCTTTTTTCAGTTACATATAATAGAAACCTCCAAATAATTAAGGCTGAAACCAAAAGACTTATTCTCCACATAAAATAAATCAAGAGATAGGTAGGCCAGAGGTGCTATGATGATGACATTTTTATCTGTCACTGTTAGCACATGTTTGTATACTGAAGTCTACCTTATGGATCAAGATGGCTGGCTACTGGAGAATTTCAGGCAGCAAGCAAAAGGAATAAGGGGCCTGAAGAAGTATACCTTCCACCCAGGGGCCTTCCTGGTGTTTCTATATATTACGTTCACTTGCTTCTCACTGGCAAGGGACAAGGGGACGTGTAGTCTTTGGGTTGTGTGCATCGCTGTTCTGAAAATAATGAGGGATCTGTTACCAAAAAAGAGAACAGATACAGAATAGGCAACCATTAATTTCTCTCATATCATTTTTACCTTTTTAAGTTCCTGCTAGTTGAGTCTGTATGTTTTAATGCAAAGACCACAGCCTTTGGAGTCAGCAGATTCTGTTCAAGTCTTGGATTTGCCCCTTACAGGGTATATCACCCTTGGCATGTCCCTATCTCTGAATGTCTTATCTTTAAAATGGAGATTCTAACACTTATTTCACAAGATGAACATGAAAGAGAAGATGATATGTATAATGATGCTTTACAAATAGTTCCTTTTACATGAGTTATTATTATGTTACTAATTTTTATGTATGAGTTTGTATTTGTTTTAGCTAAGAGGACTATGAAAGGAAAAAAGAATCAATAAAATTATTCTATAATCCTGTGGTCTCTAAGGTTGTTTATGCTTATCTCAGAGAATGCAGGAAGAAAATATGAAGGCTTTGATCCCTATTAAATGAAAATAAAAGCTTATCTAGAGTAGTGAGCCACAGAAAAAGTTGTTAGTTTAGCAGAGTAAGCAGGGAGTCTGAAGGCCTGAATGCAAACGTTCTCCACTTCATAACCTTATGGGAAACCAGTGCTAATGAGTAGGCAGCTTCATGTATAGCTCTTATAGCAGAGACGGCTGGCTGTCTACCCAATATTAAGCTCCTTTATTCACCTTCCTAAAAACCTCGATTTGATTCCAGTGTTGTCTTCTGTCCATACAACTGAATGACAGTATTTATGGCAGCAATATGGAAACTTATTAGTATTTCCCATCAATTGGTTACATTTGCCAAATATTTTCTTCATCTTCTCTCTCTAAAAAAAGGCACATGTTTAAGGACATTTTCTATAATTAGTATGATAAAATGATAAATGGCCAAATAGTGGTGTATCTTCCCAAGAGGAAATACTAAAAATTAATGTCTGTACATATAATTCACTTGATTTAATTTATGGGGCCATAAAGTTCGGAGAACTATATACTTTTGAAATGGAAAAAATGTTATTTTCTTGAAAATTGTCCTTCCGTATCTTCCTTCTGAGTTTGTTATATAAGTGCCCATATTATATTGACTTAAGTGACCTGCTATATTTCTTTCCTAAAATGCCTTCTGTCACAGAGAAAATGCTAATACCTTTAATACATAAAGCTTATAGAAATCAATAATATAAATAGCAAAGACCTAAATAGATCAAAAGATGAAGAAGATAGGCACATAATTCTCTGGCATGGGTAAAAAGTGTTTCAAAAAAAAGAGAGTAGCCAACCATATTTCAAATTCTGCTGAGAAGTCAAGTGAGATATGGAGTGAAAAACAGCCGTTGGAACTAGAAGCACAGAGATTGTTACTCTCTTGGATGAGTGTGATTTTGGTGGAAATATGGGGCAGCAGCCTGCCTGAGACAGACTAAGGACCTAGTGGTAGCAGAGGAAATGCAGACTAGGAAGACAGACAATGCTTGCAAAAAAGTCTGTGAGGATGACAGAAGAGAAGCATCAGCCTGTGAGAGATGTTGGCTCCAGGTAGATTTGCTGGGGATGTAGTAGAGGGAGGGAGCATAATCAGTTATGCAAGTCTCTGAGGTGCTGACAGGAAATGAGATCTGGAGTACAGGTGCAGAGTTGAACCTTATAGAATAGAATGGATATTTCATAAAATTAATAGTAGTGATGTAGAAAGAATGGCTGCGATACACATACATTTTTATGTTAGGCGGTGGGAAGCTGAGGTCATTTCCAACTGATTTGAGGAAAAAATCCAGTTTAGGGACTGTGAAAAGAACAGTGAAGAGGAGAAATCATTGAGTACTGAAAATACTAGTTTTTAGGAAACCAAGGAAAATATTTAGGCATTTCTGACATGCTCAATATAATTAAAGAATATTTGGTCCCTACAAAACAGAAACAGAACATCGTAAGGATAGAAGAATCTGATATACAAAGCAACAAGATAAAATACGGAGTGAGAAAAGTGAAAAGACCTAAGTAGAATAAAACATGCAATAGAAAAATTCAAGTCTGTTCTGGAGTTAATAAAGAGCAAATGACAATATTGCTGTAGAGGCCCAATTCAGCAATGTGGAAAAAAAAGAAAAAAGAAAACAGAAAACCCTGAGATTCTTTCCCAAACTGTAGAAGAATAGAACAAAGAGATAAAAATAGTAAGGAAGAAAATAATGCATGTGAGAGATAGGCAAAGGGGAATTCAGTGCTCAGGTGTTCTGGAAGAGGAAGCAAAATGATTAGAGTAACAACAACAATCAGATATGATAGAAGAAAATTTCCTGTGGTTAAATATTTAAATATATTACTTTTATAGTCATATATAAACAACTCATATGTCTCAAAAATAATCAATGTAATAATATCCACATTTAAATATATTTAAATGATAAATGTATTTATAATACATTTATTAAAATATAATAATGATAATAAAAATAATACATATATTTATTGAACACAAAGATAAAAAAAATCCCTGCAAGTCTATAGGCAGGATAAATAAATTTCTTACCAAAGTATACAAGTCTGACTAGTATCAGATTTCTACTCTGCAAAGTAAAGCTACAGATTTGAGTGGGAAATGTTATTTCCCAAGGATTTTACCCAGCCAGGTTCTCCTTTTGTGTGTGCTGGTATATAGAAAGAACATGCTCAAATACATGAGGCTAAGAAAACATAGTGTCTTTATACTCTTGGGGAAAAAGCAGTAACTCATAAAGGAGTAAGAATTAAACTAGCACCAGACTTCTCATGAGCAGCATTGAATTGCAGAAGATAATTCAGCATTGCATTCTAAGTTCTGAAGGAAAATGATTTTATACCTAGAATTCCATATTCAGCTGAACTATCAATCAAATATGAGGGCAAGGACTCAGAAAATTGACATCAATTTTCTTGCAAAAGAAGAAAGAGAAGGAAGAAAGAGAGGAACTAACATAGTAACTCAGGGGTAACAAAATTCCAGTTTAAAAAAAGCCATCTATTGGGCGCCTGGGTGGCTCAGTCGGTTAAGCGACTGCCTTCGGCTCAGGTCACGATCCTGGAGTCCCGGGATCGAGTCCCGCGTCGGGCTCCCTGCTCGGCGGGGAGCCTGCTTCTGCCTCTGACCCTCCCCCCTCTCATGTGCTCTCTCTCTCGTTCTGTCTCAAATAAATAAATAAATAAATAAATAAATAAATCTTTAAAAAAAAAAGCCATCTATTGATATGAAAATAAGCAAAAGTACAGATTAGATTTCCATGGGGAATTGGTACAGTAAGAAGCTAAGGAAAGGAGAATTTCCAAGAAAGCCAACCAAAACAACAACAAAAATGACTTCAGGGAGAGCCATTAGAATAATAATTTTTTAAAATGTCCTTTAAATTTTTCATTCAGAAATTTGTTGGTTATTTTATATTTTGGTATCTTTTTTTTTTTTTTTTTTTTAGAGAGCGAGCGAGAGGGAAACAGCATGACAGGGGAGAAGGTCAGAGGGAGAAGCAGGCTCCCCGCTGAGCCGGGAGCCGGACGCAGGCCTCGATCCCAGGACCCTGGGATCGTGACCTGAGCCGAAGGCAGACGCTTAACCATCTGAGCCACCCAGGCGCCCTATATTTTGGTATCTTGAACAAACACAAGTCAGTGGGGGAAAGGGTTGTAGATTACAGATATGTCTTGAATGTAAATCCAACAATTTGTTCACCAATCTCTATGACCCCTTCTAGCACTGAAAAAAAGAAGTTAAAATGGGATTTACTTATTAATAAGGAAGATGTTTGTTTTCTGAAATAATTTAACTAACTTATCCGAGGTATCTCTATGTTCTGATTTCTTGAAATTTCAATTTCGGATGCCTTAAAATTATGCTCCCTCAGTGTGGTAAGCATATAAAAGATTCTGCTCCTACTAAAACGGTGTTTGGTTTCAACTTTCTGAGTGGCCAAATTTGGCAACTTCTTTGTACACCTACGCAAACCAGAGGCACAGAAAGACCAGGGTGGGGGGTGGTCAGAAGACTCATTAAAACTTGGAGGTTATTAATATTTTACCTTCTGACTTGTGGAGGAAATATCTATAACAAATATTGCCAAAAGTAGTGTTTATGAGCAAGTGTCCTGTGGCATCTATTAGCTACAGATAGGGTGATCTTTCCAAATAAAGAAGATAGTAGCTGCAATATTTGGCCATGAGAAAGAACAACACTTTGGAATTTGAACATGTGCATGCATATGCACACACAGGCACACACATATATGTACACAAAAAAACTAATGCTGTTTTGTATCCCAGCTGATTCTTCCTGCTAATACTAGAACTTACCAATCAAACTGAAAAATCATTAATGTAATGTATCTTTCTTTTCAGCAACAAATCAAGTGGCATTTTTTCATAATGACTTTATTTTCTGATTTGCTAGGTCATACAGGTTATTTGGAAAAAGCACACTTAAAAAAACTTAACACCACATGACTGAATCTTACTTGGAAATCTTGTGTGGCTAAAATGAAAATGATGTTTCAAGTAGGAAGTATGAGAAGATAAATAAAAAGTTAAACAGAAAACAAGTATGATATTTAGTTATCCCTCAACTGCTAAGACTTGCCTGTATTAGGCAGTTCATATAAAGTATTTTATACAAAGAAAGCTAATTCCATGATTTTAATTATCCTCTGATATTGGCTATTGGCTCTCTTGTAAATAGAGTTCATAAAGCAGATCCATAAATAAAGCTTCCTTTCTTTAACCCCTACCTTTCACTTTTCTGTTGTCCTTTACCAGAGCACCCACTTCATATTAAACACACACACACACACACACACAGAATCAAAATCAGTACAACCCAAATGCTTCTCTATCCATCCCAGTTGGGTCAGATTTTAACTTCATTAAATTGCTGTCATATGGTGGCTGCTGACATATATCAGGCTTGGAGAGTTTCACTCATCAGGTATTCTCTAAGATTGTTAATAAGAACAGCAACTCTCATTAGGGGTTCCCCAAAAGCAGCTAATTAAGGGACAAAGGTTGCTCAGATTGTGACAATTACACCTGTAAGGTCCCTGTAGAAACACCCAAATCTCTAACAAACCTATGTTTGGTTGCTTAGTACAAGAAATAAAGAGCTCGACCATTAAAAAAAATGAGAGGCAGAAACTGTCAACCATTTGAAAAGCTTTACGAAAATGATCATCCAATTAGTGGCTATGATCAAATCAGGCATGAACTCTCTCTGGATGGCTCCATAATTTTCCTTCTTGCATGGTGTAATTTCATATAGCTCAAATGAACTCCTGAGAGGTAATTCAGTTCCAAACAGTTTTCTCATCACTGCTAATTATACTAATACATTGAAATGCCTCCTACAAAATGCATGAGCCCTTTAAGCCACCTCATTAATGTGATATAATTTTTGCCAGAATATATATCAAACCTATTATCACCACAGGTTTTCTTCAGCATTTTTTTTTTCAAAATGTCTATCAAAAGCTTAAAAAGTAGATTTCTTTGGGCTGGTCATCTCATAATTAACTGTTTCTTTGAACTACTGTTGTCTATTGTAGTATTTTTTAACGGCACTAACAATCTTCTATATGATATCCCCCAGACCCACAAGTTTCTTTTTCCTCTTGGAGTATTTGATTCCTTAAATCTTTTCCCCGTTGTAGCTGATTCTTTAAATGGCAAATGGTGCATGCAATAATGTGCAAAAATGAGTTATACAAACTGAAAGCAGGGGTGTAAAAAGAAGCATCATCTGAAACTAAAATAAAGACAGATTTTATGGTATTTATGTCAGTTAATTTAACTGCTGGTAGGGGCTTTTGTTGAAACATGAGTTAGTTCCAGTGTTTAACCTTGCAGTATTAATTTATGCTTTATGGCCTGAGTACTTTATCATTCCCTCCTTGGGAAGACAGTTATCTCATTAGCCAGAATTTAATGAAATGCAAGGATACACTTCTTAATTTCAAAGATTACTATAACACAAATCAGGTGTAAATCTCAGACTGACTGCCCCTTCCCTTGCCTGTTTAAAAAGAGAGAGAGAGAGACGTTCATTTTGCAATCATATCACAGAAATTCATCTGGTGGAATACATTTCATCACAGCCATTCTAAAGGCATCTCTCATCTGTAAAAGTTGGTTTAACTTTGCATCCAGCAATATTGATGGCCCTTTAGCTACTATAAAGTTTCCAGGGTTGACAATTCATTATTCATCATCACAATTAAAAAATAAAATGTTGATAAGATTACCAATTCCCTAGACTTATTCAAGCATGGGCATGAACTCTTAACCACATGTGGACTAAACTCAATTTCATAGATAGTACCAATATATTTTGTTACAACTGGTTTTTCCAAGTTAGCAGACATCTTCATGAAGAAGGTAAACATGCTCTGAGATTTAGAATTATTAAACAAATACATATCAGTTTAAAATATAAGATGTATTATCTGCCCTAAAGAAGCAAAAATACTCAGGTTATAAAACTCTGCAGTGCCCTTTGCTTTCTAAGAGTTCTAAGACATCTGAACATTTCAATAATCTACCAGGTAGTTGCTGATTCCTTCACAGATTCTCCACTTGTATTTCTGGGCTCTTCATGCTGTCTCCTTTGCTGAGATGCCTCTTCTAGTCTGTTAGATCCTCCCATAGCACAATCCTGGATATGTAATATCACCTGAATCACCTATGATGATGTTTAAATTTGAGAACATTGCATGGTATCTAGGTTCATTTGGAAACAGATGAATGAGTGGGTGGTGTACAGGTAGAGTGAATTTGTATTAATTTTGAACATAAACAATGAGAGAATAAGGAGCTTACCTACTATTTGACTATACCAACAATATAAAGTAAGCAGAACCTGGCAAATGAGTGACTCCCTCTGGTTTGCTATGTTAATTGGGGGAAAAATACTTTCCAAGAATTAACAATAACTTAAAAATCATACAGTTAGCTAGCTATTCTCTTGTGCAAATGTGTGTGTGTGTGTATTCTCTGTAGGGATATGTGGGTGTGTGCACTTATGTTTAGATGCCTGCTGAAAACACATAGTTATTATCACAGATATAGGCTTTCTTTTAAGGAAATGGCCAGTAAGCTCTTAAATAGAGATGCATGACATTTGGCTACCCAGCTACAGGAATTCTTTTTCTAATGTTGTTTATATACTTCCTAGTGCTAAAAATTTGAAAATAATAAAACATGGTATAAGGTGTTATAAATGACACTTCCTTGATCCAAAACTGGATTCCTTGGAGAGGTGGCATGGTATCTTGGTCAGAGTGTGGGATTTGCATTTAGGCAGATGCAGGTTCAAATTAACGGCATACTAGCCATGTAATGTTAGAGAAATTACTTAAATTTTCCTCACTTGTAAAATGAGATTAATAAAACCTACAAACATTTTTTAGAATAAAATTTATTTTTTAGAACAGTTTTATATTTATAGAGAAATTACAAAGACAGTACAGAGTTCCCTTATAACCTAAACCTAATTTCCTCTATTATTAACATCTTATGTTAGTACGGTACATTTGTCACAATTAATGAGCCGATACTGGTATGTTATTATTAACTAGAGTCCACACTTTATTCAGATTTCCTTAGTTTGAATCCAATGTCCTTTTTCTGTCCCAGGATCCCATCCAGGATACCATATCACGTCTAGTCCTCATTTTCCCCTAGGTTCCTTTTGACCATGACAGTTTCTCAGACTTTCCTTGTTTGTTATGACCTTGACAGTTTTGAGGTATACTGGTCAGATATTTTGTAGGATCCCCCTCTATTGAAATTTATCTGATGGTCTTCTTAGAACTGTGGGGGTGTTTTGTTTTGTTTTGTTTTTAGAAAGAAGATGACAGTGGAAAAGTGCCAATCTCATCATGTCATTTCAAGGGTACATACTACCAAAAAGACTTAATCACTGCTGATGTTAACTTTGATTACCTGGCTGAGAAACTCACATTTAAACAGGATTATGGCAACTATTATATGTGAAAACATACCCACACCATGCTTGGAGCATAGGAGGCACTCAATGATCCTTGATTTCCTCTTTTCTCTTCCATCTCAGCACTTGTATTAAGTTGCTATGATTTTTTTGTTCAGTTAATATAGTTTGACTTTGCTACAACAAAGTACATTACAATAAAGTTTTCAGGATGAACTGAATCACCAGTTAGAGTGCTTATGTGTTGGCTAAATGAATTTAAATTAAAAAAAAATAAAGCTATACCATATACTGTAAAAAAAGAAACAGAGTACTTAATTTAAATGAAGTACTAAATAGACATCGTTAGAAGAGAGTCTTACTTATTACAAAGTCAGTTCAAGGGCAATGACCCTGAATATTACAACAATGCTCCAATATAACATGGTTAACTATCTACTTGGAAAGTAGACAGCACCCATGAGCTACTTACAAACAGGTATCTCCTTCTTTATCTCCACCCACCAGTTTATCAAATTTTCATGAGCTACAACCTATTGGACAAAAATATTAGGCAAAGAATTTAAATTTCTGGGTTGTCAGTTCTTTCAATACATTTCTGCTTGTATCAAAAAAAATGTTTTTCTCTTGACCTAGCCTTATCATTTTTTATTCACCTGAAGTTGAGTAGTTACCATAAGCTGATTTTCACCTTTGCTGAGCTTCTTCTCTGGCCACATAGATGGGCATATGTACTCTGGCCTTTCTTTCCATAACGATCATCATGCCTATTATTACTTGTACAATGTGTATTTGCTCAGCTAGACCTTGATTTCCCTAGAAGGAGGAACCAACACTTGGTTTATGATGTAGCCCCAGCACCTAGCACATGCTGGCACACATTAGTACTCTAATACTTTTTGAATAGATAAATGAATTAATTTTACTAACTCAGTAGTAATTAAAAAATACTTTCATATTTATGTTTCATTTAATTTCTCAGAGCTGTAAGATGAGTAAGTAGGCTCATGGAGGTTAAATGATTTTCCCAAAGTTATACCAGTATGGCTTGGTGCCAGGATTTGGTGTGGTCCCTTTTGATTTTATGTCCTGTGTCTTTCACTAGAAAAAGATGCTTCTAAGCAAGGCATTATGCCAGGCAATGTGAGGTGTATGAAGATATATAATCATAACTACTTCCCATGGGTCAAAAGATGAATTAATGTATTTTGAAAATATTATTTTTAAAAAGGTGTTATGGAACATAAGGTATATTAATACTGAGTGCTGGAAAAGCATTATTGATTTAAAAGAATTAAATATATATATTTTTAAAAAGTCTTCAACCAACCTTTCTCAAAGGGTATTATACTTAATGTATGAAAAGTGCTTAGAGATATACAGTTAGAAGCCAGGCCTGGTTTGTGAGCTCGGAACTGATTGCCTTTCCTTGTAGCTCCAATGGGTGAGTTCCTCTGATGTCCCTCCAACCCCATGCAGTTGGCTTTGAAAAAATTCCAGGAATTTGATAATAAAGCAATAGGAAGTTGGACAGTTCATTGTGTTTTATTTCATTTGAAGGACCTTAATTATTTTTAAATTTTTAAGTGAGTGTTTGGAATAACATAGGCTGATGCTCACAGGTTATTAAATAGGCATGAGTTACTTAGCTGAAAAATAATACAACCTTGATTCTACATTGTTCCCTTTTTAATTCGAACAATTCTCATCCTTTCTCCTCTCAAGGGCATTACTCCACAGATACCCCCAAAATTGGGCTAGTGCTTCCATTTGCCTCTTTTCTCAAGTTGGGTTTATCCTCGGCTGAGGAGAGAGACTGGGTCTGGCTCTTCAGACTGTACTAAATGTAAAATTAACAGCCTGGTTTGCAGACATCCCTGTTTTCTCCCTTCAGTTATCTCTCAATTCATTGTAATTCTTCAGCTACCTTTGATCTGGCCACTCCCATAACATGGAATGTTTGTTAATGGCAGTAAGCACTTTAGATATTGATGTCTGAGTAGGATCACAGTTTGGGACTCATCGTATTAACTGGTTATTAAAGAAGGCCAGTGTTTTTTTTTTGAGAGACTTGTTTAAAATTGGTAGTATACCGCTTGCTATCCCATTTATTAAATTTGTAAGTTTAGGAATGGACTTAAGGATCAAAACCAGAATGGAAAATAAGGACTATTTTTCATTCTATCTGAATGCATGATTGGTAGGCATGGGTTATCTATAGATCATTTATCTGTTGGAAGATCTAAAAAGAATGACAAAAGGGTTGTTAGGAAACACTTTGCAAAGAGACATAAAAATATATTTGATTTTTTTTTTTTAATTAAGAAGCATCTTTTGGCATCTGGGAAGGTAGTAGTTTGGTCCCAATTATGGTGACTTAACTTCGAAAAGCCATTTCTTAATGAAACTCAAACTGCCATTTATCATAGAAACAATACTTATGATGCAGTTACCTTTCTCTGTGCTGCGTTGTTACCTATATGCACTGCACTTCAGGAAGTGGACATTTATTATCCTAGATAAAAATCCCAACACATAAATAATTTAGCTGTTTGCCTCTACTAAACAGTTTTAATTCAATCAATGGGTTATGTGAGTTTGCCAAGTAATTAGAAAACCTCTTGATTTTCGTTATATGCTTTGGCAAGTATTTCAATAGATGATGAATTTACTCTTCCGACTTCAATTTCTCTTAGGTATTTCCAATTATAAATATTTTATTTAACTGATATTCCATGACTTCATATGGATCATTTTTGAAGTGGAGATTGTGAAGTTTAAACAGAGAAGAGAGACTGGAGTAAGATGGTACCTTTTATGAGGAGCAGAAAGACTGCCCTTAAAGGTCCAATCTTGACACTAATTCTGCATCACACAATTTGACCACTAACTCTAAAAGATCTCCCTCTGTGTAAACAAGATGGAATTTATTTCACATAATCTCACCCTTAGTTGCATTAGGTTTAAAATGTTGATTTATTTGGTTGGGTTACTGACAAGTGTAGACTGAGCTGACCATAAAACTATATTTAGATCTAATTCTTTGAGGGGCCAAAGGGTGACAATTTATCCACTTAGTCTTGTAGGAATTAATTTTTCGATTTGACTATTCATAGCATCATTAATGAAGGAAAGCTGCAAGAGAAAACAGACCATTTTCAGGAATGTGATTCAGAACATTAACACCTTAATTTACATAAAATTAGTTACATACTGCTGCAGTAATTTAATTTGTTTGACCAGTACTTTGCAACTGTGAAAAATAGATTCAGAAAGGCCAGACAACGAGTTCTGCATATTTTCTCCAAATGACTAGTCTCAGAATCATATGAAACAGAGAGAATTAATTACAAGACAATTCAGAATACCATAGTGGCAGCTTTGAAACGCACGGATTAGAAATGCATTCTTCTTCTTTTTTTTCCCTCCTTCAAAAATCTTCATAAAATGCCTGTTTCATGCCTGAAATAACTTCCATATTTTCCCCAGGTTTCATTACAGTTGCATAAGTATAAATAATAAAACTAAAATTGTATGATATGCATGGTTGCCAGATAAAAACCTGAATCAATCTGGATTTACCAACAGTAATGTTACTTAGTATAACCACAGGCATAAGTAAGCCCCCAAAAAGACACACTAATCTCATAGGTGTTAACCTGTTAACAACCAAAATTTAACCATTCTTACTTCTTTCAGAAGCCAAGTATAATTAATTTGAACTTTAAATAATTAGATGATTGCCCTTAAAATTAGTCATGTATGAACATAACAAAGTCTTTCATTTTCCTGTATTTGTGTTTTTCCTACTTTCTTGCATGGCCAAATATATTTTATACTTTAAAATATTTCCTTATAATTCAAAACTTTCTTACTATCATTTCCAGTGAAGGCTGTACTCAACACTCCTTCCTCCTAACATACCTTACACACAGTTCCTCATGATTCTGCAGGCAGGCTTTTCTTAAACCCCTGCTTTATCTTCAGTATCTACTTAACAGCCAGGTTTCATGAACTGGGGTAATGATTTTTTTTTTCATACTCCCCCCCACCCCCCAATCAGCTTCTGGGTTCAAAGATATATGATTTGGTTTCAGCTCTGCTTTCTATTTTCTCTGTAATTAGGAAAATAATTTGGTCCTTTGGTCTCTCACATGCCTGGTCAGTGCAGTCATAACACTGATAGGGTCAAAGGCAGCTGAGGTTAATGCAGAAGGTCATTGCTATCCAAAGTTTTATACTCACAAAAGTTATTTTTTTTTTAGAATATGTTTTGAATTGACTAATTGATTTTTTAATATATAGGACAATTCTTAGATTATCACTGATACTCTCTTTGTCAGACAGCTTATAAATCATTTGCAATGCAAGGAAGGAAATTTAGTCTTGTCATTCACCTGTCTCTGTGAGAGAATGGTGAGGATTAAGCAGAAAAGAAGTGTAAAACTTCACAAATACCTTTTCTATTCCAATACATCTTTTTCTAAATTCTAACTGGATCTAGATTGTAAATCAAAGAATGTCTAGAGACTAGACACTCTAGTCTTATTGTCACGGAGCTATCTCTTCCTGATGAATTTCCAAAATGCAATGCAACATGGTGAAGTGCTAGATTTGATTTTGATTTTGTTATTAGCTAGCTCGGTGATGGGTAAGTTCACCAATAATTTCCGCGTCCTGGTTTCCTCATGGGTGAAATGAGGGTTTTAGACTTGATGGTCTGTAGGATCTCTTCTGGTTCACTAAATTCAGCAATTGATACAGTACTTTTATTTGTCTATTTTTTTGGCACATCTAATTTTTCCTAAAGGATGGCAAAGCTGAATATAGACATAATTATGGACATGGCTGAGGTCAAAGGGAGGTAGTATTATAAAAGGTAAGTTCCAAAAAGTGAGGTAGAGTCACAAACGAACACAAAGAAAAACTGTCAGTTGCCTTTGCCCAATTTTTTCCAATTAATATTTAACTGGTCTTCTTTCCAGTGGAATCCCAAGATAAGAAGAGGGCTATGGAAGACAGTTGTTTATTACCCAAATCCACTTTATCTAGACTATGTTTTGCTAGTGTAAACTTGCCCCAAGATTATAGGAACAAGGCAAATCACGCACTGTCTTTTGAATTCAGTGGCCTTATAAAAATATCATGCCTTCCTCTAAAGTAATAATAATGATAATAGTAACCACGATAATCAGGGGCGCCTGGGTGGCTCAGTTGGTTAAGCAACTGCCTTCGGCTCAGGTCATGATCCTGGAGTCCTGGGATCGAGTCCCACATCGGGCTCCCTGCTCAGCAAGGGGTCTGCTTCTCCCTCTGCCCTCTTCCCTCTCCTGCTCTCTGTCTCATTCTCTCTCTCTCAAATAAATAAATAAAACCTTAAAAAAAAAATAACCACGATAATCATAAAACACTGGATTCCTAAAATATAGATATGATGGCTATTCCTGTGAATGTAATTGTTTTTATTATTCAAAAGATTCCTTTCCAGAAATAGTATACACCCCCCAATAAAGTTTGCTTCAAAATAAACCAAATTTCAAGAGAATCACAATCAATGAAGATAATTTAAAAAGTAGAAGATAGTTTCTACAAATGAGCTCTCCGGTCTAGTCTGCAGTATTCCACAAGCCTTGGAAAGCTTCCTAATCTAGTCATTTGTCAGAGTGTAGGTCAAATGATTTGCTGAATCTAAAACTTTCATCGATCAGATGCTGTTTTAGGGAGCATGCGCTGAACATCCCTGATAAAATGATAGCCTCTACTTGAATAATACATAGTTTCTACCCCAAGCTGTAACAGATACACACACACACACACACACACACACATGTACACACACTCTCTCTCTCTTTCTCTGAAAGCTTGTCAAACCTATAATGGAGTAGATAACCAAATGAAAGAGCAAACTTCCATCGTCACACAAGATAGTAACATGGAGAAACTAAACTGTTAAATCAAATCCGTGAAATTCATTTTCTTTGTACAACATTAAAATATATTCCATAAAATGGCAGAGCAATCCAATAAAAGAACAGGCTCTGAAAAGAGTAATTTGTGTGCAAAAAGGTTATACATTTAATAGAGTTTAGAATTCTATTGCTTTTTGTTAAATTTTCTCAGATTTTTTTCAAACTTTTCATCATTTCTTTGAAATATATGAACCTTTTAATGTATAGATAATTTATTCAGCACCTACATTTAAATGCTCCGTAGGCATAATTTTTCTATTAAGTTTCCTTCTACAGCGGCTTTCACTTTGTCTCAAATAGATTACTCATTGTCAACAAATTGTAACAGGACTGATCTGTTAGAGTATCAATTCTTAGGTTCATTTCAATATTTTAACTATTTGCATAATAATTTTACAGAAAGTGAAGCTTCTGTGACTCATTGCTTCAGGAAAATTGTCGGAATACGTTTAATATTATTAATTGTTGCATCCGCAATAAAGCAGAAAATAATTTCTTATAATATGACCTTATGAATATGAACATGAGGCTGTTTATGCTCCTGTATTGTTATTTTTCACAGAAAATATTTAAGCAAATTAAGGGTAATTAAGAATGAATGAAGATAGTTATGTTATTTTTCAAAATGAAACAGACTTTCAAGTTGCTCTAAAAACACAAGCAACTTTATTTTTCTAATCCTTTTTTCTATCTTTACTAATATTACCAGTTATGAAGATTTATTTCACCTGGAATAATATTTTGCTTACAAAAATCCATAAATGTGTTTAATACTATGTTAGAAAATATAATTTTATCTTAATATGAACTACATGAAAAGTTGCTCTTCTTTAAGCCTATAGTAAATTGTGACTTGATAAAAAATATTTATGTAAGGATATAGGCCTATAACAGGAAGAAGTGGGTTCTTTTTAAGCATGCTAATTCGGCTGAAAACTATAAAGAGAGAATATTTTCTTCTTGTACATTTTCTGCATTCTTTTTCCTCTTTTCAGTGTATATTGGCTGTTTCCAATTAAATTAAAATGTGGCATGGAAGTTATCAATCAAACGTAATTTTGTGCAAAACAATATCACACACAAAATTAACATGAGCAACAGGGGAAGGTGTCAGAACACATCAGTTATTCCTTGGACAGCTCATCTCTTATTGAAGCAATCAAGTTCTGGAAACATTGCTTTGGGGTTCCTGGCATCCTTCACTGTGGGCCCTATTTCCTCAGGTTTGTTTACCTCAACGGCGACTTTTGTGGGCTTTCTACACAGGATGCAGAAATGGAGTAAGAACAAAACTGCCTATAATGTGAACCGTACCTTTCTGGTAGTATCAGGGAATCTTTAATTTCATTTTAGGCGACACATACTGGTATTCTATGTGTACAACTTCGGCAGATGGTGATGCAGAAAGCAAAGCATGAGTTTTGAAGTTTCCTGCAAACCATTTCCCCATCCCTCATCCTTCTCAATCTCACACACCCCATGTGTGGCAGGATTCTGGCTGCCCAGGCTTCCGCCATGACATCCAGTGGAGATCTGGGTTTTCCCCTGGCACCCTATTCACACAAATCCACCCTGTCTTTCATTCTTGGAAAGCCTTTTCTCTGGCAGAATTTAACTATGCAAGTAAAAAGTAAAAAATAAAACAACAAAAAACACACAAATAAAAACAAAAAAAGAAACAAAAACTGTGCCAAATATAACTGTGACTGAAGCCTACAACTTCATGCATTCAGGGATAACAGTGTCACATGTTGAACTAAACAGTGAGTTAAAGCAGAGATGGCAAATACATGGTCCTCTCCATCCCTACCCATCTAAACATGGGAACTGATCTTACCATTCTTTTTATTAAGTTTGCATGAGGCTCCAGCTGCCTTTCTGAAACAACATTCCAAGAAGCTACTTCCAAATCATTTGAACTGACTCACAAACTGAAAACAATTTTTCTGAGTTAACATTTATCACAGCCATGTGTTATGTTTATACTTTAACAAGAGGCTTCTGATGGCAATGATCAAATCCAAATGAATGGATAGGAATGCTAAGCATGAAGACAAACGGATACTCCCACAAGAAAACTTAATGGAGAGCTTCTTAGTCGAGCTTTGCCAATCATATGAAATCCTAAAATAATTCTTCTGTGTAAGATTTTATAAGTAATTGATCTAAATAGTACAGATATTCCTTCTACTACGCTCTTATGCAATATGCATTTTTCTGGGATACCATTTTTTACATTGTGTTATAGCTACCTGTTCTCATCTTCTTTTCTTTTTTATTGATGGATTCTGGGCAACTTGGAAATAGACTCCATGGGTTATCACTTTGTAGTATCCATGTTGGTATCCTCAGCACAGGACTTGGCATATTATAGTTGCTCACAGAGGGTTGAATTTAGTTGAATAAAGTAGCCTTATGGAATGTAGTGGCTGGAAGGGATCTCACATCTGTCCAACCTCCTCTCTATCTCACTTTACCGATGATAGGAAATAAAGGCCTCACAAAACTGGCTTTATGTCCCTGTCTTCCAGTGACCTGAATGTAAACTTTTCAACAAGGACTTCATGATTTGATTCCATCTAGCTCTTCAGTGTTACTTACCTCTCATCCTACTCTCAACCCCACTTACCTTGACCCTGGTCACACTGGCCTTATCTCTGTTTCTAATACATACTTAGCTATTTCCCAGTCCCAAGTCTTTAGGGTCTTTGTGTCTTCCTAGAAGGCTCTTCCTGATACTCTTCTCCTGTGTCAATCCCACTAGTCCCTTAGGATTCAGCTTAATATTCATTTCCTCCAAGTGGCCATCCTCTGAAGCCTCAGTCCAAATTTGGTTTCTCAATGAATCCCTCAAGTTAATCTTTCTTTAAAACATCCTGTTCTAGGGGCGCCTGGGTGGCTCAGTCGTTGAGCTCTGCCTTCAGCTCAGGTCATGATCCCAGGGTCCTGGGATCGAGCCCCTCATTGGGCTCCTTGCTCAGGGAGGAGCCTGTTTCTCTTTCTCCCACTCCCCCTGCTTGTGTTCCCTCTCTTGTTGTTTCTCTGTCAAATAAATAAATAAAATAAAATAAAAAACAAAACCCACCCTGTTCTAGGGGTGCCTGGGTGCCTGGATGGCTCAGTCATTAAGCATCTGCCTTCAGCTCAGGTCATGATCCCCGGGGTCCTGGGATCGAGCCCTACATGGGGCTCCCTGCTCAGCGGGGATCCTGCTTTTCCCTCTGCCCCTTCCTGCAGCTCCTCCCTGCTTGTGCTCTCAATCTCTCTCTGTCAAATAAAATAAACAAAATCTTTAAAAAAAATAAAACACCCTGTTCTTGTTCTTCACAATTCTCATTTTTCAACTATATATGTAATGTCTATTGCCATGATTAGATTATATGCTACGTAAAGTCAAGGATATTTCTTTTCCACCATTGTATCCCCAGCATTTATTTCAGTGCCTGATGTTTAATAGGTACTCATTAAATTTTGCTGAAAAATTAGAATAGCAAGTTAATGTCACAACCATGGCTTGAAACTAAGATGTCTATTCTTCACCCGTTCTTACCCCATTAATGATGGCCTTCTATGAAAATCTATAAATGTAAGTTGTATTAAAGAGTTCCATCATGAAGGAATGGTGGTTCTAAATTTCACCACCCAGTAGAGTACATTTTTTTTTCGGATCTTTAATCTTTGATTTAATAACTAAAATAGTCCTTTTTGATAAGCCCCTGGAAGTTTATTTATAAGAATTTATTTTAGGAGTTCAGTTTGGGCTAGTACTAATGTTAAGTTTCTCTTACCCAAACAGTATGAAAAATCCTCCAGGACTACAACAGTAGTAAGCCACACTGTACACAGCATGACGGCATATAAAGTTAATAGATGGAGAAGTTAAGTCTCAGCTTCATCACTTCCTTGCCTCCTTATACTGGATAAGTTTCTTAAATACTTCTGAGGCTCAATTTTCTTATCTGTATAAACAGAGGCTACTGAAAATTCTTAACCCTTATTTAGCTCCTGTCTGTTCCATTCATTTCTCTATCCTACCTGAAACCTAGAACAAGATTTGTCTCACTAAGCATGTATTAATGAATAAATAACTTAGCGTAGTGCATATGAAATAGGAAATGCCCAATGCATTCTGGCTGCTATTTCTAGTAGTAGCAGTAGTAGTGGTATTTTGAATCTCTTTATCTCTACCATCTACATATCATACCAACTGCAGGGTCTCATACAAAGTAGGTCCCCACTAAATGGTGGTATGATGCACTAGAATGCTTTTGCCAGTTCAAATGCTCCATAAAAGTTCAATGCATTTTCTTCAAGAAACACAACTCCACAGTGAAAACAACTGGATGCCCCACCTATGGAGGCTGGCTCTGACATAGTGTATTTGAAGACTTTTGGTAATTATTCTCTTTAATTTTCTTAATTCTACTCTAATTCAGTATTATAAGAAACAAAACAGATAAACATGGGGGAGGGGGAAGAGAGGCACACCAAGAAACAGACTCTTAACTGTAGAGAACAAACTGAGGGTTGCTGGAGAGAGGTGGGCAGGGGGATGGTTGAAATAGGTGATGGGTATTAAGGAGGACACTTGTGATGAGCACTGGGTGTTGTATGTAAGTGAGGAATCACTAAATTCTACCCCTGAAACTAATGTTACACTGCATGTTAACTAACTGGAATTTAAATAAAAACTTGAAGAAAAAATAAAACAAATAGAAGGAACTTTGCATTAAAGATTTTCTGAAAAACAATTTACAAAAAATCTGATCCATATATCAGCATGGCATAGTCCAGTGTGATGGGGTTCAGGGTGGGCCACCCCAAAATATGCCACTTTGGTATATTGATTATTTTGAATTAAAGTTACTTAAGAAACAGCTGGTGCAAGAGGAACACTCTGGCCTTCCTCTGTCTGTCTGAAATTAGGAAATAAATTCCCCCTTTGAAGGGTGCCCTCCCTGCACCAGGAGGGTAAAAGGCATCCTTATTACCACACATAGGGAAGTCAGGGCTAGGAAGTTGCATAAAAAAACCTTGTTACTTCATTATTTTGCTACACCAAGCTCAAACTTTTTTGTCTTGTCAACTCTTTAGAAATTTTTTCTTTGTCTATAAGGTATGAAAGCTGCCTGCTTTGGTCAGTTCTTTGAATTTTATATCTCTATGAGCACACACAAAAGTAAAATTTGTTTTTTTCTGCTGTTAAAAAAATAAAAACAATAGAATATAATCAATAAACCTCTTTCACAGTATTTTTTTCAAAATATGGACAAATACACATACACTTTAATAAATAAGAACTGTATGAATATATGTTGGTCATATTAAGGTTGTAATGTATGGGGATTAACATAAGAATAAAAAAAATATGTTGGTCATATACACAAAAAAGTTGGGAATTTTTAAACATTATACATATAACTGACAAAAAGAGACCATTTTGTAGTTTGCAAGATGTTTTCAAGGGATTTCCCTATCCCTGGCACCCTATTTTTTTATCACTCTAGAGGAATCTTCTTTGTGATTTGTTACTTTATTATTTCAAGACTTATTATAGCCTCTTGGTAGAGGATTTTTTTTTTTATTTCATCAAGGTACTGACCTACTAGTTCCTAAGTGTGAGTACTACCATATCCCAAAGCTATCTATAAATTATAAAAATTTGAAGCTATTAAATTTTAAACATTATACATTTGGTTGTCATTATCAAAAGATCATAATTGTATTTTATATGGTAGAAGCCATATGATGTTCATTCTTGTTACATAAACATCATGAATCTGAAAACAACATGAATGTGGCATAAACACATCAATTTCACAGAGGATAGGAGGGTTACTAAGTGGTTAAGAGCACAGTCATTGACATCAAAACTCTGTTTCCTCATCTGTAAAATGGAGATAATTAACAGTAACTATTTGACAGAATTGATGTAAGATTCAATGAAATAATGCATGTAAAGCATTTAGCATATTGCTTGGCTTATTTTAACACAAAGTAAATGTTAACTTCACAATCCTGCATGGGGAAGTGAGGGGGTGTGAAATACATTTTGTGGTGTAAAGTATAATGAGTGCTGCAAAATCCAAGAGCAGGGACATGAGGAGGGGTCATCACTTCTTTCCAAATCCATCTGTGAATATTTGTGGAAGAGAGAAGACTCCCAGGTAATGGAGTGGGTCTGGCCAACTAGAAAGGTCAGGAGGCTCAAAACCTGGCAGAAGGTTGGAATGGGGATTGGGAGGAAAGACGGCACATTTTAAAAAAAATGTGCCATGGGATTTGATGCTTGTGAAGTGAAAATACTCCCTTGTTATAAGTTATCAGTGGCTGCTGTTGATTTGAAATTTTGTGACAAGCCAAGATGTTGCTACAGTCAGATGTTGATCTACAGAGGCAATGGGTCCAACTTCTGGAGAATGTTTTTTTCCTATCTGGCAGTAATTTAAGCAGTGTGAAAACCTGTGCAAATGCTCTTTTGGGTCATTATACTTCTGTGCCTCATCGATAATATATGTGGAGCTGGTAACACTGTTAAATTTATTTGTTTTTCACAAATCATTTTTGAAAATGTCCACACTTTATCAAGGCGGCTCCTTAAATCTAACGTATTTATCATATGGAATTTTATTTATTAAATTTTATTTGCTGTCAAGAGAGGCAGACATGAATACAATGTTTAGAAAGATGTCTATTGATGTGAGAAAAAAAAAAAAAAGTAAGTCCTGAGGTGGAAGCTCAGTGAGTTGGAGAAATGCAAGCGTCCCCCACATTTAATCTTCACATGACAAAATGCATTATGGTCAAAACAGGATCGTCTCTAAATCAAAGCTTTCTAACATTCTAAAACCTGCATTGTATAAGCCTATGCTTTCAGTTAGGCTTTTTTTTTTTTCCCGCCTTTCCGTGAGCAACCATTTTGTCATGAATGCTAGTAGGTCATTGTAAGCCTCTTCTTTCTTACAACACTCTTTCATACGTGGTTATTTCAGATACATTAAAGCCAATTATAATTACCTTGGCTATCTAAAACAACACCTCCTTATGCAAGGAGGATGTGATATACGGGGTGCAACATATACTGGTGTCGAAAGCAAGTTATTTTCATCAGACAATTATAGTTGTCTTTGACATCAGGCCTACATTTCCCACCAATTAGTACAAACTGCAGGGTGCAATGCTAGAATTCTGCAGTGCTAGCAGCTAGTGGTACTGAGTGGAATTTAGGACATTTAAATACTGTACGGTCCAATAAATATTCTGCTTTAACTTCAATTGGTTCAAATCAATAGTCTGTGTTGTCTGTGTATCATTTTTCCTCAGCAAGAATGTATGGATTTTATTTTTTGTTGGGGTATTAATTCTTCTTGTCAATAAAGTGCTTAATTTTCATTTTCACTCTGTGTCTCTCACTGAACTATTTATCAGGCCAAGCTCACCATGCTAGTGGCATAGTTTGGAGGTCAGCGGAGGACTTGTGTAGGAAAGAAGTGCTCAGGTGTGGATAATAAAGCTGGCTGCTTCTTCTTCCTCTTTTTCTTCCTCCCCTCCTTCTTCCCCTTCTTCTTCCGGCATCCTGATTAATTGTACAATTATTTGTTATTCTTTAAAATTATTCAATTGCTGCAGCAAAGCAGTGTAAATAAGCTAAAAAGGGTGTTGGTAGAATTTGTAAGGACTTTATTTCTCAGTTGAGAAATGTATCAATGAAAATATATGTGACTCTATGATGCCAGGACCATGGGATAGGAAGTGGATGTATAGAAGGCCAATCAGTTATTTTTCCTACTTGGCACCTAGAAGCTAGACTAAATGAAATTGACTAAACTGATCAGCCATTTTTGGGGTCTCTAAAATAGTATTTGTGCCCCATCAGTTTCCAGCCAGTGTTAGATAGTATAGCAGGAACAGTATATGACAGATCTATGCCTTCAAGTGGCTTAATCTCAAATGCAGTTGTCTTGGTTTATGTCACTTATGAGACTTAAGTATTTTTTTTAACTTTCAGGATTTTAAGTATGATATAGTCAGTTATTTTATTTTAGATTTTGTTTTTAGAATTCAAGTATTGTCATTTAAGTTAAATCTCTTGGGACTTTTGTAAAAAAGTATGCAGAAGAAAGGGATAAAGACATTTGCCTCTTTTAATTGTGACCTAATTCCCCTTCTCAAATACTGAGCATATGGGGCTGTCCAAAATTATTCTTTCTAAAAAATAAATGTAATTTTAAAACTCAATAGGAGAGAGTACCCTTAGGAGGCATTTTAACGCATGAACAGTGGGATCTGTTGCAGTCATCAAAGATTATAGGTGGGGCACAGAGCCCCCAGTAAGAGCCCAGTGCAGACTTAGACAGTCCATCTCCCCTTCTCAGACTCAGAGACCACATTCATTCTTCCTGAGCTCTTTCTGCTCTTTTCCTCAAAGAACTTTATATGTATTCTGGAAAGAATGCCATACGAATAGAGCATTGGGCATGCTACAGTCAGTAGCTAAAATGAGAGATGGAAAGATACAGTGGGCCACAGATGGGGTACTAGTGATTTGTTCATGTATTCATTCAACATTTATTGAGAAGCTACTGTGAGTTTGACAAAGTATGGGTGGATCAGAAATGGATCCTGACTTCAAGAATTTGTGGTTTAGGGCATCTGAGACAACATATAGATAACAGCCATACCATGTGTGATTAGTGCTACCAGAAAGCCACAGAGGAAACACTACAGAAGTGTTCAGAAGAGAAGGAGGATACTTGAATGGAGAGTCATATAATTAGCCATTCGATTCCTTTTCTGAGTGACTTTTGAACTAGTCTCTTGGTGCTTCAGTTTTTCTCAACTGCAAAATTGGGGAAAGATACCCATTTTTAAATATGAAATGCTATACATGAATAACTGTGAGTTTCTCTGCATTGGAGTGTTAAGGTATTGTATTTCTAGCAAAGGGACCGCTTTCAGTGGCTGCAAAATATAACTATCTATGGGGAATGCGGTTATAACTGCTCAGTAATAGTTCTTACTAGTCCACTTTGGGTGAAGTCAGCCCAGGCAGGAGGATGTCATCCCTCTAATTTGTCGTGTAATGCATAATGAAAACTACTAGCAGACTAACTTCAAAGACAAAGGCCCTACACTCATCTTAGTTAAGCAAGCCAGAGGAATGGCCTCTCTTCTGGAGGCTGGTGTCAGGGGTACCATGGTCAGCTACTTTTTTTCTCCCTAGCATAAGAGGAAGCAGATGCCATCATGTGATTCAAACTTTACTTGTTATAATTATTTCCAGCATCACTCAGTTCCCCAAACCTACGTAAGCACCTAACCAAGCACTGCACTTAAGAATTAAAAGCATCATAAAATGCAGCTTATGCATCTATTACACACTTCACCATGATGCATGGTCAAAAAGACCTCTCCTAGTGACAGTTGCCCTGAACACAGCAGCCCCTCCGAGCGGGGGAATGCGGTATCTTCATGAGGCAAACTACAACTGCAACTTTACTACCATTTTAGCTCTTCCTCAAATTTTCCTTCCCCCGGAATACTCTTAGAGAATTTCATCACTGCAACAGCTTCTTTTCGAGTGGCACTGAGTGTATCTTTCCAATGGTGCATGGAGGATATAAGCTCATAACACCCATTAGCATTAATGGGAGTTATCCGCGTAAATCCCCTCACATCGATTAGAGAATAGGCCCCTTTTGATTTTAGAAATCTTTCCTGTGAGGATTTCCCCTGTGTCTAGTATGGGCATATAAATGGCCATTTTATTGTATTAAATATGTATCACATCCATCATTTTTAATGCTGTGCTGTGATGAAGGCTTCTCAGTTCTGGGATCAGTTCAGAAAATATTTAAACTTGGCAAGCTAAACAAGCCTCAGCTAAGAAAGCCTAAGGGCCCCATTCAGAGGAACATTATCTACCATTTATGCTTGATTTAAAACAACAACAACAACAACAACTGAAATTACTCAGGAAAAAAGTGTGGACAACATTGTTTTTGACTAAATTACAGGCTTTTAATATTCATTAGCGGTGACTTCTCCATTATTCAACCAAGAAAATCAGTACACAAACCAAGAGAGAGAAAGACATTGCTGCCTGAAATTCACAAACTGCTGGTGTTTGTTAACAACAAAATAATAACAACTACAAGAGGTCAACTTAGATTGTGACCTAAGGTGGTTGTGTTGAGTGGCCTCTACACAATCACTCTTTCCCTGATTGCGAGATTCATGGAGAGATGCAGGGTAGAAAACAAATGAAATCCATATTTTTCCCCATTGGTGTTACATGGGTTGTAACTTTGCTACCGGAGAGCGGCTATTCACAAGACTCCTAAAGCAGAGGTAGTAAAACCTGTCTGTGTTGCAGATTGCAGGCATAATTGACCCAAGAAGAATTTTACCTAGCCCTTAGGTGACACACTGTCCTAAGTTAAACTCGCTCCCTATCACTCCCTATTGTTTATGCATCCCTCTCTTCACATGTTGCTCTGATTTGCCTGGGAAGTAGCTTTGGAGTCGGACCACATAGGTTTGATCCTAGCACCGTCCATGAAACATGTTTCACCCCATGTATGCTACTTAGACTCGCTGAACCTCAATTTCATTCCCTACAAAATGGGGAAATAATACATGTGTTGAAAGACTGTGGTCAGGCTCAAGTGAGATAATGTTAATGAAGCCCTAGTTCACCTTCTGGCACAGAGTGGTTGTTCAGTATATGGTAGACACTGTTATTAAGTCACCATGAGATTGTTATGAAAAGGGTGTGCAAACAAACTTGAGACTCTGTGCTGTCCCCGGGTCGGTCAATACTGTGGGTGGGATTCCTGGCCCTACTGCCTTCTACACAGAGGACACACACAAAACACCGCAGGTGTTCATGGAATGAAGCCCATATCCCAGCTTTTCCTGTGCACACTTACATTTCACACAGTACAGAAAGGAACAGAAATACCACCTCCTTAGCATATATCTCTGACCACATACTCTTTAGGGATGTATGTCCTTATTTCATATGTCCTTACAATACAGCTGCTCCATCCTTGAGGATGTGCCAATAGGAGCAACACAACATTGGTTCTGCAAGAAGCAAGAAGAGCTCTGGAATGCAGGCATGCCTGTCTGGCTTTCACTTCCTCTGTCAAGGAGACAGACACCCAGTATGGCCAACAACGGCTGCCTGGATTTACTAGATAACACTTCGCATGATAAATAACACTTTGGCTGGACATCGGCATATTCATTGAGGAGGTTAATGAGTGATTATATATATTTGAAGTCCGTGTTTCTTAAATAGGTCTTAGTTTGTTCATCTTTTCTTTTCCATCCATTTTCTTCATGCTCAGACTTACCTTGGGTGTTTAAGAGAAAGTTGACCTACTAATTCTTCTTCCAGACCCCTCCCAATATTGTCTGACCCCTTGCTGAATTAATTGACTCCCTTTTTAATCAGCTGGTCAAGAAAATATCTTCTTCATTCTTCCTTTCTTTTTCTTTCCTCTTTTTTTTTTTTAGAGAAGTATATTCAATTCACACTTAAGCATATTTCAAGCTCTAGCATCATCATGTACTTAAAAATCTCCCTTGCCCTTTTCAGACCCTTATTCCCTTCAAGGCTTTTACAATGAAAGGAAACTTCCCACCATGTCCAGCAAGTCATACCAGACAGCATTACGTAGTGGAAATTGGTGACATTTACAGAAGAGGAATATTAAGAGGACACTCGTGGGCTTATTTGTTAAGATTAATGGGATAGGATTATTAAAGATCTGGTTCCTCATACGTATACATGTGGATATGTAAAGATGGGGGGGTGTGGGTGGAGGGAGAGAGGTGGGATTTAAGAAGACAAAGGCCTAAGGCAATTTATGTTAGGGTTTACAA
>NW_023270839.1:14799175-14921360 GCF_011800145.1 Mirounga leonina
TGATTGGAGGCTAAGAAGGATGTACTACAACATGGCATTATGGAGAGAAAAAGCGAAGAACGCAGGTAGAGAGGAAGACACTGAGAGCCAAATCATCCACCTTGTGATTTTTGCTGGTTTTAGAGAGTATTTCCAAACAGTTTAGCATTTCATTTTAAATGATGAACATCTGATTATTTTGTAGTTATGGTGAAGATGTTTGAAAATATTTCTAAATCATATGTCTTAAGCTACTTAGCTAAACGGATCTGCTCAAGTGAGTCGGAATTGAAAGAACGCGTTTTGCAATTTAGCATGTTTTCTTAGGCAAACCTACCAAAAGTAAGAAAGTGGTTAAGAAAATATTTAATTAATTTGTTATCATTAGACATTTTCTTTGAAAAGTGCCTGACCCATGATGCTTCTTTTCCAATTATGAGGTTCTCATTTTTATAAAAATTTATAATGCTAAAATGGTCATTTTATTCAATGTCAAGTAGATGCTCATTTATAGCTATCAAAATGCTTGAGAAAGAGAAGCATAAGATTTATTTCGGCTTTGGACAGCTTATTCAGTAAATATTTTTTTATTTGCTCATTTGTAAGGATAAGGCAAAGAATAAAATCTAATTTATTATTTTATTGGAAGTCGGTATCAGGGTGATGCAGGACTGTGGATTTAAGAAATCTGTAAATCTCTTTAATAAAGGCCTGGGGAATTATTAGTAAGGACAAATGTAAAATGCCTGACAGTTACATTTCTAAGAGAAAAACACAATAATCTCATTAAAGAAATTACTGACAGCGGCTCACAGATGTTAATGGTTGAAGTAACAAAGGACATACAATATCAGAGAGTAGATTATCTTTTTCCTTTTTTAGAATTTTGCAATCGATATAACTTATTAAGCATATCAAAATAACAAGGTGCAGTTTTCCACTCAACAATCCTCTTTTGCAGTACTGTTAGGCAATTTAGAATAAAAAATATTTTTATTTAATAAATAAGTTATAATTCAAATACAAAGAACCGTTAAACCCATTAAAGGAAGAGGTTTATATGAAAATGATACTGAATTCTGTAACATAAGATCTATGAGGAAGATTGTCCTGAAGCCAACCAAATAATAGTTACAGTATGGGAGATAAATATATATACATACATATAATTTTTACATGTTTATATTTAAAATATTTTGCCCCTTGAAGGCTATACAGGAAATTGTTTACATATATGTAGTAAATGCACAGTCTCAAAAATTAGAATTTTGTTTATTTTCTTTTTCATGCTCACTTCCTCTTATTATCTTTAAAAAGGAATGAGTGAATTATTGAAGGTCAAGAACAGTCCAATAAACAAGAAAGAGGGTTTTGTTTTAAAGGAAAGGAAGGCAGTTACAAAATACTACCTATACTATCTCCCTAATAATCTTACATGCCAACAGAGCAGGCGATTGGGTTCAGTTTAGGTCTAGCTAGTGCTTTTTGAGATACTCTGTTCAACATGACAAGTTATGCTATGTAACCTGCCATATTACATTACACTGAATATTCCCCACTTAGATCAAAATTAAGAAAGAAGGTTGGTACACTTAATTCTTTAATCTTTCACCTGAGCCTCTTAAATGTTTCAGTGTTCTGAAAGCTGCACACTTCTCTAAGATGTAGTAAATATTCAATTATGTCCATTTTGTACTTGAGAAAATGAAGGCACTTACAGACTACTGATCAGAATAATGTTTTCAAATGTGTTAACGCAGCTAAGGAATTTTAAATCCTGGGCTGAGACTCATTGGGCACACTGCCCGACAAAGACCTCAGCGGTGAGAATCTGAATCCCAGCACACTGGGAATTTAGACAAACCTCGGGTTAGCACTCTTCCTGCATTTCTCTACATCAAAACTCAAGATGAAATAGTTTAAATTTTAGGTGCTACTTCTTTGATAGAGGAAAATAAAGAGAAACTGAGGAATACCTTTCCTGGTTTAGGGAGAGACAGCTTATGCCTTAATATTATAATAACTTAAAATAGAAGATACAGATAAAAATACTACTCCACATCACAAGTCCAGAGCTATTTCAGATAGTGGTGAAACCAGATAGTGAATTTTGCCTAGGTTTCTTACTTGCCAAAGTAAAATTTTACTTAAAGATCTATCTGATTTATACATTAAAATCTGTCTTATAACTTGGGAAAACAACAAGATTTTAATTTTTCATGTCTTCCCCTATATTTTAAGAATGCAAGTCCTTAATTATTTAATCTTTGAGTTGTAAGTTGTTGGTGCAATAAAAAAGAGGCTGTAAAGTGAAGTAAGAAGAAACACTTTTCTAAAGAACCAAGCCTGGGGAAAAAAGAAAGAAAGAAAGAAAGACAGAGATTCTTTCTCTTTCAGGCATATGAAGACATTTGGACAGCTTGTACTTGTATTTATATCGTATTGGTGAAAAAAAATTTCTTAGAAACACTTATATCTTGTTCCTAATTTTAAAATACTTTTAATGTATCAGAGTTTATTGCAAGGAGCCAAAATGAATTTACAAGGGAAATTACTGATACATTGAATTGGTTTAAGGGTTTGTAAGGCTATTTGGAGGGATCTGGACCAAAAGAACTCTAATAGGTTCCAACAAAAATTATTCTTCATGTGGCAGAAACTATGTCAGACATAATTAAAATAACCTTAAAGTGGTGTAAGCATTCTCCCCAGAATCTTCTTATAGATTAGGAAGGGGGAAAAGATACAGGAGGATATAGATAATGGCTATTCCATGTGTCCACAGTGTCCAGAAGAGAAGATGCAACACTTATGGAGTGAGCACCAACTATGTGCTTTTGTGAATGTTTACTCATTTGATTTTTAAAAAATAGACTTTATTTTTAGAACAGCTGTAGACTCACAGAAGAAATGAAAAATAGTACAGAGAGTCCCCATATACTCTGAATCTAGTTTCTCCCATTATTATTAACATCTACATTACTATGGTGCATTTGTTATAATTATTGAACCAATATTGGCCCATTGTTATTAACTAAAGTCCCTACTTTATTCAGATTTCCTTAGTTTTTACCCAATGCCCATTTTCAGTTCCAGGTTCCCATCCAGGATAACACATTACATTTACTTGTCATTTTTCCTTAGGCTTCTCTTGGCTATGACAGTTTCTCAGTCTTTCCTTGTTTTTGATGACCTTGACAGTTTTGAGGAACATACAAGTCAGGTATTTGTAGAATCCTCCTCTATTGGAATTTTTGTGATGTTCTTCTATTGATTAGACTGGAGTGCCTCACTGGTTTTAATCAGAGTGCTATTGGGTTGATATTTCGCAAATGAGGAAACTGAAGGGAAGAGAGTTGAAGTAAATTAACCACAGCTCCGTGGTGTTAAGGTAACTGCATGATGCCCATGCCTGTGTGTCCAGCTATACCGTATTGTTTCTTTGGCTATTCTATTCTTATGTTTACCTTACGTTCTATATATGTTTATTTCATTTATTTCTCTAGGGCTTAATTTGTTTTCCTATGTGAGAGGGGTCTAATTGCCTGTTTTGCTGAAGGAAAAATGAACAAACAGCTAAATCAAAGCACATGGAAATACAAAATCAGTCAGGATGTTTAAATAAAGAAAACAGCTGGGTTCAGGATTCTTTGGATGTTAAAACAGTATCCTTCAGACTCCACCACAGTGTTTTTAGGGTCAAGTAAAAGACCTACGATTTTACCATTTGCCCCTCTTTTGCACCCACTTCAAGAGTTGACAAAGCCCCAGGGAAACCATTATAGATAAAAAGCTGTTTTAGAACAAGGTTGTTCCCTTACGCATCACAATTGATTCGGAGTTCTTAGGCGAACCAACAATTTCTAGTTGGTTCAAACCAACCAAGCAACCCAGGTGTGTGGTTGTAGTAAGGTCTGCTTCATTTTGGGTACTAAATTTGCCACTTCTCCTGCTCCTGTCCTCAAATATCCAGTGACATGGCTACTGATCAGAAAATGAGTTACAAATGGAGATAAAAGATGAATCAAATCTGTCCCCCAAGAGACCTCTCCTAGCCCATTGCTTCTGTGTAGATACAGTGCTGGGGACATGACTTGCCCAGGGAAGGACAATTGCTAGTTATGTTATAACAACAGAACTGTTTGAAAAACTTAACTTGGGAACTGTTAAAATTCACAGATACCTAGGTTCCCCTCTCGGCTGCTTCAGTCAGAGTTGCTGGGAATATGGCCTTCACCTCAGTCTTTCTGGATTGAGAATTACTGACTGATATCCATCAGAAAAAAAATTCCAAATTATACACGTGGCCAAAAAAATCTCTTATCCATGCATATTTAACTACTTGAGGACATGCCAGTTTCTATGTGTTTAAAAGTGAATAACAAAAAGTACCTGCTGTCAAGAGAATAGTCTAGTAGGAATGGAAGATAGAGCAGCAATCAAACTACAATGTAATAGGAGCAATAATCAAGGCAGCTACAAGATGCCAGGGGAATGCTCTTGAATGAGTGCTCCCCAAAGCATGGGGGAAGCCAACAGCCAGTTGAACTGCTGGTACCATCTTGTAGTAAAATATGGGGAACATTACATGACCTCTTTGAGCTTGGTGTTTCATTGAAAAAAAAAAAGGTTAGACTACCTTATATCTAAGGTTTATTAAATATGTATTTGTAGGAAAGTGCTGCTGTGTGCTAATTGTTCAACAATCTCTTTTAGAAAACTATCAGACACATAGTTAAATTTTCAAGTTGGACAAAATTTGGAACCTATGTAATAAGCCAAGCTTTCTAATAAGCGAAACATTTCATACACACAGATGCACACAAATTGGTCACTTTTTTCCAAAAACTATTGCTGCAAACCAAGCACCACAAAACTCAGTGGATTAAAACCATAATATTGATTTTGATCACAAATCTGCAATTTGGGCTGGGATGGGTGGCAACATCCTGCTTCCCTCTGTTCCATTCATTATTAGCCGGGGCAGGGAGCTAGAGGCTGGAGTCATCTAAGACTCATTCATTCATTCATATGGTGGTTAACGCAGGGACTTAAACAGCTGAGAGGGTAGAATAGCCTGGGACTCCTTGGGCACCTTCTGTCTCTAGGTGGTCTTTCCACATGATCTTCAGCATGGAGGCTCAGGGCTCACTGATAGAAGTGAGGCACTAAGGCGAACGTCCACTCAAGAGGAGAGGAATTAGACTCCACTTTTATATGAGAGGAGTAAAAAATATTTGCAGACCACCATGATCACCAAATAGTAGAACTTTCTACATGATACCATTGAGTTTCGAACACAGGATATCTTTTGACACTTTAGGCTATATAATCAACCATTTATAGTAGATGCAGAAGTCAGTCAATACATAATTAATATTAAGGATTATTCAAAAGAAATAATAGCTGCTTTCCTATGATGTAATTCCTAGAAGAGTTAAAAGCCAGTCAAGTATCACTAATAATATTTACACAGTATCTATCTACATATATTACCATGTAGCCACTAACACACGTTTATATATCTCATTTAATTATATATCTCATTTAATCCTTCCCAGTTTATAAGGTAAGTACTTGTATTATTCCCATAACAGATGATCATATAGGTGGAGAAATTTTCCTAAGTTCAAAAAGCTAGCAAAAGAAAGACTACAGGCTTTTATCAGTTAGTTCCAACTCCAGAGAACAAGGTCTTAATCGTCATACTAACCTATAAAAATCATAGTTGCCTAGATTCTGGATGATGAGCATGCCTAGATTCTGGATGATGAGTTTACTCACGTTATTTATAAAACCTCTTCTTTCCAAAGCATTTGGAATTTGAAACAAACTTATCCTAATTCTTGTTTTCCCTCTCAAATTTTTGTTCATATTTTGGATTGTGACTCAATATTGTTCATCTGCAAATTTAGGAGCTTGGCATAAACTGAATCAAGTAAAATTTATACTCAACCCTGACTTCCAAGCTTAAAAATCAATAATATATTATTAGTGCTCTCTCTAAAAGGCCTAATAAACTTAAGTAATCATGGATTCCTTGTATCTTCTGACCGTCAGAAACCAATGCACCTTGTTTGCTATGCATGATCCATACTTGTCCTCTGAGTGGACAATGGGAGATCTGTAAAGAACACATGAAACTTGGTCTGAAATGTGTATATTTCCCTTTAAATATATTCTTTTGTCTACTCTGCATGGTGCTTTGTCAAAAATGTCTGAATCATTTCACATCTCATTTTTGCATATCCTTGTTTGTCTGATTAAAGTAGGTATGACATAAGCAATGAAGAGGGAAAAACTTTCCAGGAAAGGCACTGCCCCGCACTCTACCTTCCCACCTCCCAACATATTATTAATCATGTTAGCAACAAAATGCCTTTCCATCCAGGACTGCGGCAGTCTCCATCCAGGGGAAGGAACTGGGTGTTTCCAGAGACCCCTACTGTGAGGCAGAGGCAGCAGCAGTGCTGTGTGCTCAGCTGCCTAATTACATCATGGGACAGCCTAGGCAAGGAAGAAATAAGGTGTCAGGTGAGGTGGGGATAAGGTAATCAGTCTGAGGCGTGGGACAGGGTAGAGGTGAATAAAGGGGGCAACAAGGTGGGGGGTGGAGAAGCAGAGTTCTAGAAATGAAAACCATTTGAATAATCGAACATAGAAGAAGCCAGGTCTTCTTTCTATCCCTTCGCATACAGCCTTTCTAGGTTTAAAATTTCAATTCAGAAATACGTTTTGGCCCAAACTATACCCTTGCCATGTCATTTTAGAGACTAGAAAACCAGTGGGTTAGACATCTACTTCACTTGCTATGCTCTGTATCACAGAATCAAATAATCTATGATTATTAATGATGTAGAAGTTCCATACCTCCATTCAGTAAATTATATGGGGTCCTTAAAACATGTAAGGCTAGAAGGACATGAAGATGGTTACAATTTAGCTTTTGGCTTCTAGGTGGGACAGATATATAAAATGTTAGTACAATGTGATTAATGTTATGATAGATACATACATAATAACAGATGGGACAGTTGCACAGGGGGGCTCTTCAGAAGTGAACTGAGTTGTGGAGGATTGAGCAAGAAGTGTTCTCTGGGATAAAAGGATTCCATGACAGAAGGCTCAATCTGTGGAATGGCACAGAGAATAGAGTGCATCAGGGTGAATAGTTTCTGGAGTTAAAGGTCTGTGGCCTGGGAGGTAGGCTGGTAGAGGTGTCTAAGCTAAGCATCTTGCATGCTTCGGAGTATTTGTTCAGCTAGGGGTAGTATTTGCTAGCTGTCATTGCTTATGATAATGCCAGAGAAACCCTGCATACCTCTGAAACTTTTCTTTTCAATTCCTCAGTGTTTTCATCTGCAAAAGAGGAATAATCATTTTGATTTTTCATTCCTGTTAATACCTAATTCATAATGTCATTACTGCTTATCTATATTATTGCAGTGATCTTCAGACTTGCTTCCTTGACTTTAATCTCTCCTTCAAAAGCTCATTCTTGTGCCATTACTAGATTAAAAACAGAAGCAGAAGAAAGAATAAAAAAATAATACATTATCATCCATCTTCAAAGCTCCCCATTGCCCAAAGAAGATGGGCAAACTTCTAGAAAGGGCAGTTAAGACTTGACTGACTCCAGCCTCTGCAATCATATGCTAATATGAGCAATAGCATGGGATTTTCAAAAGTAGCATGAGACATAAAAACAACACAGCAGAAGACATGAACAGACATTTTTCCAAAGAAGACATCCAAATGGCCAACAGACACATGAAAAAGTGCTCAACATTGCTCGGCATCAGGGAAATCCAAATCAAAACCTCAATAAGATACCACCTCACACCAGTCAAAATGGCTAAAATTAACAAGTCAGGAAACAACAGATGTTGGTGGGGATGCGGAGAAAGGGGAACCCTCCTATACTGTTGGTGGGAATGCAAGCTGGTTCAACCACTCTGGAAAACAGTATGGAGGTTCCTCAAAAAGTTGAAAATAGAGCTACCGTATGACCTAGCAATTGCACTACTGGGTATTTACCCCAAAGATACAAATGTAAGGAGCCGAAGGGGTACGTGAACCTGATGTTTATAGCAGCAATGTCCACAATAGCCAAACTGTGGAAAGAGCCAAGATGTCCATCAACAGATGAATGGATAAAGAAGATGTGGTATATATATACAATGGAATATTATGCAGCCATCAAAAGCAATGAGATCTTGCCATTTGCAATGACATGGATAGTACTGGAGGGTATTATGCTGAGCGAAATAAGTCAATCAGAGAAAGACACATACATATGATCTCACTGATATGAGGAATTCTTAATCTCAGGAAACAAACTGAGGGTTGCTGGAGTGGTGGGGGGTGGGAGGGATGGGGTGGCTGGGTGATGGACACTGGGAAGGGTATGTGCTATGGTGAGTGCTGTGAATTGTGTAAGACTGATGAATCACAGACCTGTAGCTCTGAAACAAATAATACATTATAGTTAAAAAAAAAAAAGATAGTAGGAAGGGAAAAATGAAGGGGGGGCATCGGTGGGGAGATGAACCATGAGAGACTATGGACTCTGAGAAACAAACAGGGTTTTAGAGGGGAGGGGGTGGGGGGATGGGTTAGCCCCGTGATGGGTATTAAAGAGGGCACGTTCTGCATGGAGCACCGGGTGTTACGCACAAACAATGAATCATGGAACACTTCATCTAAAACTAATGATGTAATGCATGGTGATTGACATAACATAATAAAAGAAAGAAAAAACACAACATTGCAGACTGGGTGGAAGTCCCCACGAGGCCCAGACCCAGTGTGTGACTGCGCACATGGCTCTGAATGGAACCACCGTGAGCATTATCTCCAGGACCGGAATAATATTAATAATCTCTACCTCGCAGAATTGTGACATGGTTCAAGGAGATAACATATGTGAAAGCAATGTGAAAATGACTACACAGATGTTGGTTGTTTTTTGCTTCTCAAGTCACACGACCAATCTCTATCCTACACAGAATTATGTATGTGGGCTTCTTATAACACGTATGATATCCTAAAACATTTGAGAATAAGATGAGGTTCTGATCATGTTTATTCTCCCACAGAATAAATAAGTGGAGCTTCTAAGATCAATGAATTTCTTATCAAAGCAGCACTGCTCAGGTCTGGGGTGGGGGGCTGGAGAGCAGGCTTCCCCGGCAAGACTGGGTTTCCTAGTCATAGCATGCCTTCTCTGCCTGGGCATTGTGACCTACATGGTAGAGAGGGGGAAAGACTGGCTTATCTCTTACAAATATTTTAGTCTCAAACATCTGAATCATTAGGAGAAAATTCCTCTGCCCTTACTCATCCTTATCAGAGCAGTTCTTCCTCTGATTTTTAGACTCACAGTTTCCCACGTTGCTATAGTTGCAGCTCTCATCTTCACGCAATGTTCCAACTCCACCGCCCTGCAATGTGCTAGCATTTCCTTTTACATTAGAGCTTACTGGAAAAATTCGATTTTCACATCTGTCTGGTGGGTTTTGACTGATGCTCTGCTCTCCCTATGTCGATATTACTGGGAATTCCATGCATGTGAAGCTGAATAGTGTGGAATGAAAACTTGAACTTTAACCTTAAACTTCAGCTCTATCTAACACAAGGAGCTTCTTTTTGATTGCACAATAGTTTTGGGAAGCGATTTCTATCACTCAACACTTTTTTAAATTTTTGCATGGACAATGAACAATTATTGCTTATACGGATGTACTTTCGGGACATCCTTAATTGATTAATGTTATATATTGAATGGAAATTAGATTTAGTTAGGTTTTTTTTTCCATCAAAGGTATTTATCCAAGACTTACAAATTAATGACAAAGCTGGCATTGAGTCTAATCTGAACACCTTTTTTTTCAACTTGAAAAACAAGAATTATGTAAATGCCAAGAAAAAAACTGGAATGAGGTTTTTGAACACAACTGGTATCATTACGATTAATAAAATTAATAATAACTCCTTGCAAGAGTCTGTTGGTGATTTATTTTATGAAAGTCATAATAAATATTAGGAGCCATAATTTTTCACCTCTTGTCCAAGGGGAGGGTGAGATACTTAGAAACAGGCTTTTGCAAGTTGATAAACTTTTGGTGAGTTAAAAAAAAAAAAAAAAACAAGGAAAATCAATTGCTTTTGAACACTTGAGTAAGTGTTATTGTTTTAATCATTATAGTTGCCTACCAAATACTAAGCCGAGGAAAGCTCTTATCTGACAAAGTCCACAAAGCCTGGTGAGCAGAATGCCGAACATTTCAATATAGATTTCAATCAGAGCAGGAGTATAGGGAGAAATGAAGGGCGACTGAACATCTACTATGTGCTGAGTACTGTGCACAGGGATCCTCTCTCATGATTTCAGTTCCCTTCTGAAAAACCCTGTGACGTAGATGGCATTATTTCCACTTTACAGATGAGTACAATTGAGACTCAGACTTCAGACTTGCCAGATTCCAAAGCCCAAGCTCTTTTTACTTCACAAAATGGACAAAGCTGATGAATTTTCTTCCTACACAACTCTGAATCAGAGAACTTTTCCTACAAAAGAAGCTTTATGTAATCTTGACAATGTTTCCAGTCTTGACCACACATATTAATAATATCTGGAACTCTGAAATCAAAAATCTCTCCAATTAGTAACATTGCAGTATATAGACTTAGTGTGTTAAGTGAAGAATATTGACCCAGTGTCCTGATTTTTTTAAAAAAATCATTAGATTAATAATGTCATTATTCCCAAGAAAAAAATTGGATTCCCTTTACACCAAATGCATGCTGACAAGAGACATTCATAAAAAAAGTATTAAATGAGGGCCTGTAGTAGAGAGAGTATTGAGAAGATGGTAACAGAAATAGGATATGGGTGTGGCAGGTCAGGGGGTGGGGGCTATTAGAAGGACACAAAAATAGGAAAATGGATGAGGACCCTATATTATCACTTCTACCAGCTAGTTTGCAGATGAAGATACTAAGTCCAGAGGTTTGCAGCTCAATCACTTCTCACAGTAGGCTAGCTTCAGGGTTGGATTTGGAGTTCAAACTCCTATTCTTGAGGAGGAGACAACTGACATTTGCTGTATGGATACCCTATGATGTTACACCAGCAGAGAATTCTAGTGTACAGTTGCCTGTGGGTTTAAAGCCAGAATAGGATGTTTGGGGTTTAAAGTTATTATGAAGATGATGGCCCTAGTTTAAATTAGACAAAGTCCACATGGAGATCAGGTTTCTGTGGGCATTGAAACTGATACTCTCTCTACCTACTACTGTTTCTTATAGGTAATACACAGTTCTTTGGAATTTACAATCTGTCATGTTATTTGATCTTCATAATAAGCCTGTGTAGTATTATAGGAGAAAAGAACATCCAGAAAATAATGTTTTTATTAAAATTTCAAGTTGAGGTCTTTGCTTCCCAATTTTCTATCTTTTTTAGTACTTTAAGATCATGTCACAGTTTTCTTATCTACACAGTGAAGATGCTAATTCCTTCCCTGTGTCCAGAGCCACTGAAGAAATCAAATGAAACACTATTGTGAAAACGCTCTGGAACTGCGAAACCCTATTTCCTTACTATTGTTATTTAGGGTGCACTTATTTCACAGAAGCTCCCTATATGAGGAGGTGATGTCCATCTTGTCTGTCTTGAGAGGGGGCATGATATAGTGATTAGAACAGACTCTAGACTTAGACTGCATCAGATGAGTTCTCACTCTGCCAGTTACTAGCTGTGTGGCCTTGGGCAAGTTACTTAACCTCTCTGTGTTTCAGTTTCCTCAGCTGCAAATTAAAAATCATAGAATTGATGCAAAGATTAAATGTTTAATACACATGAAATGCTCTGAATAGTTCTGAGTTCTGTTTAAGTGTTAGATCTTCCTATTCACTAATATTGTCAGCTCTATGGTCTGAAATATTATAGATTATCAATACATTTTTTGGAACAAATAAATAAAGTAATAAACACAGAGCAGGTGGGACAGTAATCTAATACCACAGGAAAGGGACAGAAATTGTAGAAATAATTAGCCTTACTGTCTAGTGAAATAACGAGTGCTCATGACAACTTCTAGTCATTCATAAAAGTCACAGGGCGCCTGGGTGGCTCAGTCATTCAGTTTATGCCTTCAGGTCAGGTCATGATCCCAGGGTCCTGGGATCGAGCCCTGCATTGGGCTCCCTGCTCGGTGGGAAGCCTGCTTCTCCCTCTCGCACTCCCCCTGCTGTGTTCCCTCTCTCGCTGTCTCTCTCTGTCAAATAAATAAATAAATAAAATCTTAGAAGACTGTATGCCAGATAAGTAATGATAGGATTGTCCTGCCTTGGACAGTACTCTTGCATGTATTTTAATGTAATTTTTACAATAAACCAGTGATGTACATCATACATCACTCTAACGGAAAGACAAGAAAACTTGATACTCAGGTTCATTGGCTCAAGGTCATTGGAAATATGGGAATATAGGAATCCAGATTTTCTAAATAAAGTGCATTTTCTAGCACTCAAGACTCCACTCAAAGCTGAGTCTTTACCTGTCAGACATGGTACTGTGATACCACAACACTGAAATCTTTTGTCTTTCTGTTCAAATTATAGTCTTCTCCATAACGTACTCACCAAGAAAAGGAGTGATGGGAAGAGAACAAGCATTCTGTGAGCACTTACTTAGGCTCAGGCACCTGGAATGGCATCCCATTTAATGTCCAACCCCCCAACCCCAGTTGTACTGAGGTATAACTGACAAATAAAATTGTATATATTTAAGATGTACAACATGATGACTTGATATATGTATACATTGTGAAATGATTACCACAACTAAGTTCATTAAAACATCCATCACCTCACATAGTTAACATTTTTTTGTGTGTGGTGAGAACATAAGATTTATTCTCTTCTCCAATTTCAAGTATACAATACAATATTATTAACTATAATTAGTATGCTGTACATTAGAACCTCAAATAATTATTCATCTTATAATCGAAATTTTAGCCCTTTGGTCAACATCTCCCCATTTTTCCACTCCACCTCCCTGCAGCAACCACCATGCCACTGTTTCTATGAGTTTGACTCTTTTAGATTCCACATATAAGTGATACCATGCAGTATTTGTCTTTCTCTTTTGGCTTATTTCATTTAGCATAATGCCCTCCAGGTTTATCCATGCTGTTGCAAATGGCAGGATTTCTTCTTTTTTATGGCTGAGTAATATTCTGTATATATACATATATATATATACATAGAAGATATATATACATATATATATACATAGAAGATATATATATATACACATATATATGTGAGATATAATATATATTTATATTTATTATATCTCACATGTATTCATTGCATATGTGTGTTCTGATGGACACTTAGGTTGTTTCCATATTTTAGCTATTGTGAATAACACTGCAATGAACAGAAGACGAAGATCTCTCTTAGATATCCTGATTTCAATTCTTTTGGATATGTGCCCAGAAGTGGGATTGCTGGATCATGTGATAGTTCTATTTTTAATTTTTTGAGGAACCTCCATACTGTTTTCCATAGCAGCTATACCAATTTACATTCCCAATAACAGTTAACAGTGTACAAGAGTTCCCTTTTCCCCACATTTTCACCAACATTTGTTATCTCCTGTCTTTTTGATAACAGCCATTCTAACAGGTATGAGGTGATATCTCATTGTGAATTTGATTTGCATTTCTCTGATGATTAGTGATGTTGAGTACTTTTTCATATGCCAGTTGGCCATTTGTATGTCATCTCTGGAATTCTTTGCCCATTTTTAATTAGGTTTTTTTTTTTTTTTTTTTCTTTAATTATATGTGAGTTTTTTTTAATGTTTTATTTATTTATTCATGAGAGTCAGAGAGAGAGAGAGAGAGAGGCAGAGGCAGAGGGAGAAGCAGGCTCCCCACTGAGCAGGGAGCCCAATGCGGGGCTCAATCCCAGGACCCTGGGATCATGACCTGAGCCAAGGGCAGACGCTTAACCATCTGAGCCATTCAGGCACCCCGAATTATGTGAGTTCTTTATGTGTTTTGGATTTATCAGATATATGGTTTACAGATATTTTCTCCCATTCCAAAGATTGCTTTTTCATTTTGTTGGTGGCTTCCTTTGTTGTGCAAAGCATTTTTGTTTGATGTAGTTACAACTGTTTATTTTTGCTTCTGTTGCCGTGCTCTTGGTGTCATATACAAAAAATCATTGTCAAGACCAATGTCAAGGAGCTTTACCTGGAGTTTATGGTTTCAGGTCTTATGTTTAAGTCTTTAACCCATTTCAAGTTAATTTTTGTGTATGGTGTAAGATAGGGACCAATTTAACTCTTTTGCATGTAGGTATCCAGTTTTCCTAGCACCATGTATTAAGGATTTCCCCATTGCGTATTCTCGGCTTCATTGTAAAATATTAGTTGACCATATATATGCAGGTTTATTTCTGGGCTCTAGACTCAGTTCCACTGGTCTATTATCTATTTTTATGCCAGCACCATACAGTTGTGATTACCATAGCTCTGGATAGTTTGAAATCAGGAAGTGTGAACCTCCAGCTTTGTTCTTCCTTTTCAAGATTGCTTCGACTATTGGGGTCTTCTGTGGTTCCATATGAATTTTATGACTGTTTACTCAATTTCTTTAAAAAATGCCATTGGAATTTTGATAGGGATTGCATTGAATATTAGACAGTTTTGGGCAGTATAGACATTTTAACAATATTATTTCTTCTAATCAATAAAAATGGATATATTTCCATTTATTGACATCTTTAATTTCTTTCACCAATCATATAGTTTTCAGCGTATATAGATCTTTCATCTCCTTGGTTAAATTAATTCTTAAAAATTGTATTGTTTTGATGCTTTGTACATGGGATTTTCTTAATTTCATTTTCAGATAGTTTGTTGTCAGTGTGTAGAAAGACAACTGCTTTTTGCATGTTGATCTTGTATTCTACAACTTTACTGAGTTCATTTATTAGTTCTAATAATTTTTTTGGTAGAGTCTTCAGAGTGTTACTCTTTACTAAAATATTGTAGATCAGTAAATCAGCTAGGGTTGAGTTAGCCAAGATTACACAGCCGGCAGGTGGCTGACAAGAATCTATACCGCAATGTGATTCCAAAGCCAGGTTCCTTCCTCCTCGTAGGGGAACTGCCTTATGTAGCCTATCTCTACAGTGAGAGCTTCCATGAGCTCTGTGTGAAGCACTTACAGAATGACCCTCAGAGAAATTTCCTGATCACTTAGTGATTACTGACCTTTTAGCAAAGCAGACTGCCTTCACAGGAGAGTGCCAGACCTGACATTTTATGCCTTAGTTTAGCATTTCTCAAAATGTGGAATGTGAGCTACCTATTCTTCTTATGAAAATTCTAATAGTTGCATATTTATTTTAATGTTTCCAATAACATAATGAATTGTTATAGCAGGAGAAAGAGAAATTTTTCTCTATAAACAGTTCATTGAGTAAGACACTGGTTATTTTAAAGAAAACATTATGTAAATAAAAATATAGGTGGTATGTGGTCATGGCAAAAAAATCATGGAAGGAAATCATGGGAGGAAACAAATTATATTGAAGTACAGTTATCAAAACATTAGAAAAAACCAAATTATAATATAGTAATATATGTGTTTCTTGAAGACATGAAATAACTAGTTTTAGAGGCAGGTCTAATAACAACTGCAATTTTGAAAGAGTGATGAGCATAAATGCTCTTTTGAGAAATCTGCAGTAACTGTCATAAGACAGAAAAATATCTGTGCTTCCTCTTGGTGCCAAAGTCACTGGTATTCTAATACTACTGTGCTTTATTGCTTACATTTATAACTTAAAGGACAATACATCTCAGAAGTTAGTGAAATTTAGATAGGATTCTTCCCCTTTAAATGCTCTTTGAATTAAGAACCTCTGGTCAAGTGTTCAAATGAGTGGGTTTCAATCCCACTATTCAGATGTAACAGTTGTGTTACCTTAGCAAGAGACAGAGGCTCTTTAAGCTCCTAAAAGGGGAGAAGGATAATGAGAAATGAGGATTATGAAGTATATATGTTTGTAGTATCAACATTATGCACATTAAAAACTTGGTATAGTGCTTGACACAGTGTAGAAACTCACTAAATATTATAAACTTGCTCCTACTGTTCGAATGACAGTGGGAAGGGGCAATCATTTAGCCAGCAAGGGCTGCATTCTAGGCATAGTCCAATTATCAGAGACCTACTCGATTCCTTAATTTCCCCAAAGGGCTCAAAGGAAAGGATTCCATTGTCTGCAGGAAATGCACGATCACACTAAATGACTTTGTTTTCGTTTAAACTGGCCTATTGTGACTAAGGAAAAATGATTCCACTGAGGCATGCATGTAGAATAGTGGATGAAAATATGGATACTAAATACTCCTAGAATTTTTAGGGTACACAATAATGGGGAAAGATAATATACACAGTGACACTGTCTAAAGCAGTAAGCATCGAAAAGTGATGACATTACAAAAGGGAACAGAATTTACCAAGGTATTTTGTGAGTAGAGAAAGGATCAGGATTTTCTCTTTCTAATGTACTCTTCTGTACTATTGTATAGGTTGGATCCACTCTGTGAAATAGTGCCCTATTATGGGTTAGAGAGATGCAAACTCCCTCATGATCTGCTCCACTTTAATGCTTTTAAAGTGAGTGAGTTTAATATTAAAAATGAAAAATGTGCAGGCAGATTTTACCTAATGGGAATTTGTCCACTTTGCTTCTTGGTAAAAACCCTGCATCAGGAATGGTATTTGGGAAGAGTTGAGATAAAAGAGTTTGAAAATAGTTATTGATGAGATGTGATACTTAGTGTTAAGTAGAAACCATGAAAGATCATTCCCAGTTCACCTGAATGGGAAGTTAACAGTGCACACTGCTCTTGTAATGGGGCTGATATGCAAGTCTTTGGAGAGGATGATATATGTGAAGAGAAGTCCATGGAGAGGACATTATGATATCAAGACAATGACAAAACAAATTTCAATGCAAATCTATAGAGACCATATTACAATGTCAAGGCAATGGCAAAATGTAAGTCTAGAGAGACCATTTTACAACGTCAAGACAATGGTAAAACAATGTCGCTGAAAGATTATTGAGACCACATTGCCATGTTAAATTACAATGTCAAAACATTATCATTGCAAGTCTTTAGAGATCATGTACCTTTTTAAAACTAAGAGCAAAAACAATGGGCCTTGAAATAGCAAACAATGAAACAAAAAAATTTTCTGTAAGTCCCTGTTTCTATCAAGAGAAGGTGTTAAAAATGTAGAGGCAAGTCAAAAGGTTTTTAAAGAAACGTAAACAATGACAAGTTATAAGATTGTGCAGTGCATGCACTTAGCATTTAACTTTATTCTTGCTTTCAAGAGACTAAAGTGTCTCAAGTAGTAATGCTCCAAACTTCAGAATTAGAGTGGCAAACAAGTATACCCAAAGGCTGACAAAAAGTCAGGGATGAAAGACGATGAGGTATTAGGTCCATGTAAACACTTGATTGATACAACTACAATCTCACTCTGTTCTCTAAATAACTGGTTTATTGTTCTAATTATTCAGGTGAGTTGTCTTCATGGCATGAATTTCACAAATCCTTCGTTTCTGTGTCCTGCTTCGTCTGTGACCTTTGTTTGGGATGTGGCATCCACTGCTCACTGTTTGACTTAGATTCAGCTAAGTTATTGCTATCTGTCAATCACTGTGCTGGGTGCTGTGTGTAAAGTGGATCTTCCCTCTCTTAGCAGCTGGGAAGAGTAAGGAAACCACCCATACAAGGTGGTGCTAACAAATGAAGTGTAGAAAGAGGGCTTTCTAATGGCAGCCCTGCTGCGCACCTGCTTTGTGAATTTGGGGACCATCTGACGAAGCTATGTTCAGGGTTCTCTGTTGATAAAACAGGGAGAATATACATGTGGTAGTACTTATGTTCTAGAAACTAGACTGGCAATAAAAGGCTGTGAACCTTTGAACAGGATGCTCAGCTTCTCTGGGTTTATATATCTGTATAATGAAAGTGTTGATTGTGATCACACAGGCCCTTCTCTAGTTCTACATTTGTTGTTTAGAATTAACTAAAATGTTTATGGTAGTTATGAACAATTAACTGTTAAAACTATCATCATAACCCTTTCCACCACACACTCAAAACAGATGCCATTCTTTATAGGATTTAATCTATGTTAAGATTTTTACAAGTGAATTTGCTGCAGACTTTTAAATTAAAACTATGGCTCTAAATACTTACTGACATGATCATGTACCCATGTATACACCTGCCATTTTGACCTCGCCCTCTTCATAGGCTCATCCTTACTCAGTCTGCTCTATAATTATCATTCTTCTCTCAAAGCTTGCAATGTCTAATATTCAACAGATCATATAAGTCTCTGCTCACACCAATCCTTCAATATTATTCCATCATTTTTTATTAAGGTGAATTCTTTACCCAACTCCATGCTTCAACTCCTTTAATCTGTGCTTCTGTGAAAGCTGGAATGAAATTACTAAAATAAAAATATGGCAGTTCTTTCTTTAAAATCCTTTGATGGCTCCTCCTTGTCTACAGCATGCACACACGCACACCTGAAATGATACCTGTTCATGGCATGGAAACCCTTCGGAGCAGTCTCTTGTAGAACACTTCAGTCTCACCTAGCTCTTCTGTACCTAATTTCAGTTTTCTAGCCATTCTAAACTGCTACTGGTCTTGCTCTTTTTAACTTCTTTAGTTCTGTAACAAAATGTCTCCTCTGTATGTTAGTATAAAATTTATCGTAAAATTTTAATTTTCTTTTTTACAAATTTACTTTCTTTTTTATTTGTATAAAAATGAATATGATAAAATCAAATTTAAAAAATGAATCTATGATTAATTAGTCTTGAAGAAATTATAGTTCATCCTACACAGAAGCATGGAACCCAGAAAGTTCTGTGTTTGCAATAATGAATAGCTCTGACCTCTTTATACACTTTTTTGTCCTTTTCTCCTATAATCTTTCCTTCCATATCTAGTTGTTATGTTATTTTGGAAGTAAGGCCCATGATTGAAAGGATTACATCAGGATTAGTACTAGTGACACAAGTTCCTCAATAATCATTGATTTACTTGTGCATCCTAGAGAATTTAACATACCTCTACAACAAGCACATGCATTTGGAAATACGTTATTTCAAAATACTAAAAACTACACCCTACGCTCCTGACAACAGTGTCATTCTCAAGTAAAGGTATTATTTTTTTTTTAATTTTATTTTATTATGTTATGTTAATCACCATACGTTACACCATTAGTTTTTGATGTAGTGTTCCATGATTCATTGTTTGCGTATAACACCCAGTGCTCCATTCAGTACGTGCCCTCCTAAATACCCATCACCAGGCTAACCCATGCCCCCACACTCCTTCCCTCTGGAACCCTCAGTTTGTTTCTCAGAGTCCATAGTCTCTCATGGTTTTTATCCCCCTCCGACTGTCCCCCCTTCATTTTTCCCTTCCTACTATCTTTTTTTTTTTTTTAACATATAATGTATTATTTGTTTCAGAGGTACAGGTCTGTGATTCAACAGTCTTACACAATTCACAGTGCTCACCATAGTCCATACCCTCCCCAATGTTATTTTTATTTTCTTTAAGGCAGCAATTACCTTGCTTTTCCAGTTTGGTTGGCATCCTTTCCCTCAGTTTACTCATCTGTAAAACGGGGATTAAAAAATACCTATTTCTTGAGTTATTTGGGAATTAAATGAATTAATGCCTAAAAGCTCTGGGTACAATGCCTGGTACTGAGTAAAACTAATGATGGAATGATTACTGTTCTTCTCTCACCTAATTAGACAAGAAATCAGAATTTTCAGAGAAAAAATAATATTTTAACCAGGAGATAATATACCTTATGTTGAGGCTCTCTTTCCTACATGGTCAACTTTGGAAATAGGATTTGTTATTTTTTTTTTTAAAGATTTTATTTATTTATTTGACAGAGAGAGACACAGCGAGAGAGGGAACACAAGTAGGAGGAGTGGGAGAGTGAGAAGCAGGCTTCCTGCTGAGCAAGGAGCCTGATGTGGGCTCGATCCCAGGACCCTGGGATCATGACCTGAGCCGAAGGCAGACGCTTACTGACAGAGCCATCCAGGCATCCCGGAAATAGGATTTGTTATTAGTCATTTATTCACTGATATGATCTACAGACATTGTTGTATCTCTTTCTGATTTCATGATAATTCTGAAATGAGAATCTCATTCCTTAGTGAAGCCATTCAATTATCAGCAATCATAGCAGGAAGATTTTGGAAAGAAGAAGCCCCCTTGGAGAACTCAAGAAAATGCTTTATTCCATTACCACAGAAGGATCCTGTGGCTACAGCAACCCAACTTGTTTCCCACCCACTGGTACCTGCCGGGAAAACTTTATATTATGCTACTGCCTGTAAATTTGTATTTCTTATATTGGGATTGGAGAGCTAAGAAAAGGCATATGGGACTGTGCTCTCTCCCCCCCTCCCCCCTTGCCCAATCTCTCTATATATATCCTGGTTTAATGTCTTGGGAATATACAAAATACTAAGTATAGAAACTACTTCTGTTATGAGGTATTCCCAGCAGGTGTCAAGAGAACATTGGATGAACCATTGTTCTCACTACAAGACTGATGGAGTCATCCTGTAAAAACATAACTCTGACATAAATCAAATGAGTATTATTCATTAAATAACTGATTGATCCACAAGTCTGTCTCCTGAAACACCAAGAAATAAATGCTCTATGAGGTAAAGGTTCTAACTTTCTCCTTTTTCTCAAGAATTTTTGCTTCCAAGTTTAGGACTCCTTATTTGCTTGTTACAATGATAACTGGAACATGAAACTGAGGGTTTTTCCTTTGAAGGAGCTCAGTACTCTGCTTGAAAAGAAATTTTCTACTCCCTTGAAATATCATCTTACATCTTATTATTCACAATAGTAGAAACCTGTGAATGAACAAAGACCAAGAGATAAAATTGGGAGGTTATAAATTGAATTTAAGACATCAAATCCAAATAAGGATTTAGTCAGAAGTACTAAGTTATTCTGATACAACTACAGAGTAAAATAAAAAGTGATGGAGGGATTTTCTATAACTCATTTTAACAGCAACACAGATGTTTTCAGTTGGATCTTATAGAAGTAAAATTCATTTTCCTCCACAACATTCATATTCTCCATTTCAATTCTCTAACTCCAGGAACTATTTTACTTTGCTAATTCTCTTTTTAAACTTTACTTTGAAATAATTTTGAATGTAAAGAAAAGTTGCAAAAAGAGTATAGAGAGTTTTGGTGTACCTTTCATCCAGCTTCCCCAACTTGTCCTATATAACCACAGTACAAGTATCAAAACCAGGAACTTCGTGTTGGTATAATACTAATTATTAAACTAGAAACTTAATTTGAACTTCACTAATTGTTCCACTAAGGTTCTCTTCCAGGTTCAGAGTCCAGTCCAGGATTTTACAGTGCATTTAGTTGTCATGTCTCTTTAATCTCCTCCAGTCTGTAGGAGTTCCTCAGCCATTCTTTGTCTTCCATGATCTTGAGAATTTGAAGGGTCTAGACAGTTCTGTGGTAAAATGTTTCTCAATTTGGGTTTGTCTGCTGTTGCCTCATAACTAGATTGAGGCTATGTAGTTTTGGCAAGAATGCCAGCCACAGTGATGCAGTGCTCTTATCAATGCACCATAGCAGGGGACTATTAAGTACCTGTCAATAGGTCTTATTACTGATAATACTAATCTTGATCACTTGGTTAGGTGGTACTTGTCAGGTTTCCCTATTATAAAAAGTCACAATTTTTTTTTTGCTGTAATTAACAAATATCTTGGTACAGATACTTTGAGACTATTCAAATGTACTGTTTCTCCTCAAATTCTTGTCTATTGATGTTAGCATCCATTGACGGGTCTTGTCTACAATGATTATTCCTTTGGTGTCTGCTTGATGGTGGTTTTTGAATTTCCTTCATTACACTCACAGGTATTAATTAGCATTCTTCTTTGCAGATGAGCTGTCTCTTCTCATTTATTTATTTATAAAATCATTTAATTATATCAGTGTAGACTCATAGATGTTTATTTTATTCTATGGCTTATAATCCAGCACTCGCATTACTTTTTTTTTTGCTCAAATTGTTCCAGCTTTGGCCATTGGGAGTTCCTTCATGTTGGCCCCTGTGTTACTTTGACATGCTTCCATCCACTTTTAAGTACTTCTTTACCTTCCATCACCATAGCTATTCCAGGATACTCTTGGGCTTCTCTGTTCAGCACACTTCTCTAAGGAGACTGGTTTCCCTTTATTGAAGAATGGTGTTTAGAAACTAAGATTTGGGTGTTAGGTATGCTTATTGGTCATGGGTATCATTGCTTCTAGGACCTCTCAGGGAACAGAAGTTGTATACATATATACAAGCTTGCATATACATCTATATTTATTTCTGTATCTTTCTGTGCACATATAGTAAAAACATGAGTTCATACTTATATCTCTGTCTTAAATCCAAAACCACAGGGTCATTCTAGTTGTCTTCTTTCCTTATCTGTAACTTTTTCTCCACCTATGATAAACCTGACTCTCATTATCTATAAAATATTTATTTTTAGCATATCCATAAGTAGTTTCAGAATTGCTAACCCATATCCTTGTAAGAAACACATTTAGTAATGTGAATACAGTGTTTGTGTACAGTTGTTTTGGTCTTTAGTCTTAGATTGTCCAAACAAGACACTGCTTCCTCAGTGATGTAGGTTAGTTCTTTTCTTCCACTTCAGTGTGGTTATATTACTTATTTGAAATATATAGTTATATTTATTTGCCAGAGCTTGCATTCTGTTTTGGGTTCCCCCACATCCTGATCAATTTTAATTATCTTTCTGGAATGTGAACAGATACTATGGTTCTAAAAGTCAGAGCTATACAAAGTGGTATACTCAGCGAGATGTCAGATGCTCCCCATCTCTACTCATTCCTTTTCTACCTTTCTTCTGCCTCTTTTCCACTTCTCCTTCAACAGAGCCAATCTTTTTAGTTTCTGGTTCATCTTTCTTTTCCAAAAATGTGTAGAGATGTGTATAGTTTCTTATAACCCCTTCTTTCTTACTAATCCCAATACTCTTTATATTTTTTATTTTTTTTTCTTAGTTTCAGATTTTATGCAATAGTGTAATATTAGTTTATATTTTTTATTTATTTATTTTTTAGTTTCAAATTTTTATTGTGAATAGTGTAATATTAGTTTCAGGTGTAGAATTTAGTGTTTCATCACTTACCTACAACACCCAGGGCTCATCACAAGTGCCTTTATCTTTGATACAGGTTCTTTTCCTAAGATTCAAAAATCCCCTGAAGATTTTATAAACTATCTTCCAGATCATTACCATCAGAACTTCAAGTGGTCAATGACCCTGTCAGATAACGTCTCATTATTTCAGATAATGATTTTTGCTACCCCTAACTTTACAAAAGCTTTGTTGTTATTACTATTTATTTATGAGGGCTTTGTGTCCACTGTGTGCATTTGATTTCATTTTCAGAGACTGTATACCACCCCTGAGAAACAGATCACAAAAAAGATTGTTTTCACTAAAAAAACAATTAGAAATAGCAGGCTTCATTCAGCTTCAGAATTCATCTTCTTGGAAGGAGGCAGGTAGCATATGTGTTTTCTGTCCTTGACCACGTCTAATCTACTCCTTAACTTCCATGGCATGCAGCCTCTCCACTCTTACAAGGCTATGGGAACGGATTCTCCACAAAGAAAGCAGCAGGCACACCATCAAATGACATTTCATTCTTTCTTTAATGATCCATTTCTTTGCTCTTAGAACAAGTCTGTAAAGATTACAAGTGTGTCTCAGGGGAAAAAAAAATAAAAGTATAGTAGAGCCAAAACTTGAGCAAGTTCACAAAGAATCATAAGGGGGTGGACGAGGCATTAGAATATAAATAGAAAGTACAGTATTAGGTCCAAACAAATGCTTTCAAAGTCTTTGTGTGCACTGACAGCTTCAGATATTTGATGTAAATGAATTTTTCCTTAGAAACAATGGAATCTGTAGCTTCGGGTGGCAATGTTTCTTTTCTAAACCTCGCTTTTCTTTTCTTTTTTCTTTTTTGTTCCTGAGGTGAAAGCAGAGCTAACTTAGGTATGTATTTGCATCAGAAAGACTCCCCAGCAGCATCTATACTAGGCAGTGATCATTTTTTCATTACTTTAGGTACCTACTTGTTTGCAATTCTTCTTTGTAAGCCTCCTGTTCTCCTCTCCACAAAGCACAAACACAGTCACTGTCACACACAGACACATAGACACAACTCAGATGATGACGGCGATTGGCATTGCCATTTTCATTGAATATTTCAAGGTGAAGCCTATATTCCCACTACCTGTGTTTTATGCTTTTGAAATCCCATCAATTTGCGAAAATCTGCTCATCTCCATTAATGGCACTTCCATTTACCCAGGTTCTTACACCAGAAATGTGAGAGCGATTCCTGGCACCTCCTCTGTCCCACAGAACCCCCACCCCAATCAATCCATCATTAAATCTTCTGGAATCTCCTTATAAAATATATCTTGAATCTGTCCTCTTTTCTTTACTTGTTGCTGCCACTCTAGTCCAGGCAGGCTCTTCCTCTTGCCTGCATATCTGACTTCCCCTGCCCCTGCTGTAATTTCACCTCCAGAAGAACCAGAATGAGTTCTTGAAATTTAAATATCATTCCATTCTGCTAATTAAATGTCTCCAGCCCCACTGCCCATGGCTTTTTCAGGGTACTTAGGAGAGACTCTGAAATCCTTACAATACATACGGGAAGTTGCACGCTGTGCCCACTGCTTGCCCAACGATGTCCTTTCGCTCTACTTTTCTCCGGCTCTCTGGGATATGGCCACTCTGCCCTCCTTGTCAGTTCCTAGACAAATAACCATGCTTTTTTCACATCTCAGCACTTGAAAAGTTCTTGCCTCCCTCTCTTCACCTAATTTCTACTATTCCTCCAGGACACTTACTCAAAGATGTTCTAACTCCCAAACCAAATCTCAATTCCCTAGTATTATTCTCTCCTACCACCCTGTATCTTCCTTTAGAACAACTATCACAACTTCAAATGATTTAGGTGCTTGAATTTGTGTCTTCTTGTTCACTGTATATTCCAGACCTGGCACAGTGCCCAGCATATGGTAAATTCTCAATAAATATTTGACAAATAAATTATGTTAATTGTATGCACAATCTCAGACCATTAACAGCACTGTTCAGGAAAATCATAAAAACTGGTGAATTGTATATCACTTTCTCCCAAAGTGTTTTGCATATACCTTTGTTTTCAAATGAATGACTAACAACCCACTCTCATTACCATCATCATGAAGCACCCCCTACTGCAACTGGCCCACCTACTCATCTCTTCTAGCTTGACCCCTGTGAATAAGCAGTGGCAGGGCCCACTTTGGGAGGGGATTTGAAGGATGCCTGGAAACATGGCCAGTTCCACTTCTACTAGCAGTAATACCATGAGGTCCTCAATTTTTAGCTTATTGCATTAAAAACTCCCTACAGCAAAACTGCTATTTGGAGAAATAATATGTTAGCCATTATTAGTGATTACTGTCATACCCCAAGACAGAATGGTCAGCTAGTCAGAGACCAAGATGTTCAAGGGAAAGAGACATAATATGGGTACAATTTGATTGAGGAAGAACTATAAATGCCAAGAAATATTAAGATATTCTCTGGAGGTGGGTGTAATGAGGAATTTGGGCAGCATTATTTCACAGAGAACCTTAGAGGTGGGTTGCTAGGTGTCCATCAAGGAAGCTGGATCATCCAAGGGATGTTGAAAACAGTGGAGTTGGACATTTATGGGGACAAGAGTTCAGAAGAAGCATTAACAAATCATACTTCTCTCTCTAGCTTGGCTTTTCCTGTCAAACTTCATCCTCACACAGAATGTTAAGCATTTGTTTTTCTTGAGGAAAACAGACAGGCTGGACCATAAAGATACAAAGGCAGTAAGCACGCAGTTACAGTTCCTCTGGCTGTCTGTGCTGGATGGTGAGCACAAACTTTCACACACTTTGCTTCAATCACTGTGCCTGAACTCGGTGCTCCTGAACTGGCCCCCCTCTCCTGGATTCCAGACCTGAGATGACCTCATTTTACCTGGGCAGGGACCTAAGGTTCTGTTTCCCCAGCCTGCTTTGCTGACTCTAACTTTGAATCGAATACTTTTCTGTGAGGGCTTGCTTTCAGCATTCCTCTACCAGGACTCTGTGTAGACTTCTGAGAGTTTCTCAGTATAATGAGTCTGATCTCTTTCCTATCACCTTGCCATTGTACAGTCTATAAAATGCTTTCAAAACTATTTTCTCATCTGATCATTATAGCAATCTTGTGAAATAGAAATACATTTTATAGATGAGGAAACCGGTTCCCTCTTCAGATTAGGTTGACTTGCTCTTTTCTCTTTGTTTGGACTTAATTATTAGTAATAGAATACTAACCGATTCTAACGAGGCAGGTAATGGTCTCTTGGGCCAGCTGCCAATTTAAAATGACTCAAATGGAAAATAACTAAAACAAGAATGGAATGTTCTAGAATACCTGCAAACCACAAATCCATAGTCTTCAAAGCCACAGAAACCTGGCCTATGTTGAGATGGATTTAGCAAGGTATCGTGATTGTGGAATAAATGACGGTAATGGGCACTTAAACTGATATTGAGGACTTCTTCTCTAGAGCATGCAAAGACTAGGGATGTATCTTGAGTTGGTATTCTGGTCAAAGAGAGTCTGGATTCAGTGAGCCATCATCTAAAGCTGAAATTAGCTTCTGTTATTTACCAGGGTTTTAAATTCAGTGCAGCGAGTGACTCCAGGCTGTTTTGGCAAACATTACAAACTTGCCACTCTTCCTCCATTGGGCACAGGGCAGCAAGCATATGTGAAGGCTGACAACATTCCTCTATCTGCTGGTTTGAGCATATATGGGGATCAGAGCAATGACACAGAAAAAGGCCAGTCATAAACCCAGATAAAAAATGGTACACTTGAAAAACTTAGTGGGAATTTTCATGGTGATTTCATCTCTGAATCTAATTAAGTTCTCTATAGGCTTTCAGGCAAACATAGCATTTTCTAAAATTACTCCCAAGTTGCCATATTCACCAGTATTCTTTTCAAAGTAAGTTGTATACACAGCATATATATATATACACAAAATTATTCTACATAGTGAAAACCCACATGTAACCATGTTTGCTGGTCAAGATTCTCCATGTGCTCTTTTGAGAATCCTTTTATATGCAAATATATGCAATATCTTCCTTTTAATATTTGCCTGCAATTGCAGGGGGATTGACTTCTTTTTTTTTTAGGAAACATGAGTTGGGATTTCCCTGTACTTATGCATCCTTTGCATCTGAAAAGCACTTAATATCTTTCAGATTGTAATATATTTACATTGTTCTTGGCATTGCCATCCATTTACTGGTTTAAGGCACAGAGGTCAAATTCATCTCAATTCCTTTGCTATAAAATGGGATAATTAAAATTCAGAAAAATTAGGTGCTCTGAAGCATAATGAATCAGCAGCAGAGAAAAGAGGAAGAGAATTCATTTATTTAGGGCTTGCCATATACTAGATAGAAGGGCTCTCTTAAAACATTATCTAATTCAGTCCTTACCACAACCCTGGGAGATAGGTATTATTCCTGCTTCACAGACAAGGGAACTGAGGCTCAAAGGGATTAAGTGATTTACCCAAGATCACACAGTTAAGTGGCAGAGCTGAATTAAAATCTAAATCTATCTGCCTGGGAGCCCTGTTTCTTCCATTATGTGCGTGGTCCCTTAGATCTGAACCGGGACTCTCCCAAGATCAAGTATTTTCCTCAATCTGTCCTTTGGAATACACAATCCTTTAAGGCAACTCTCACAAATGATGTTCAATAGAAACCATATTGTTGTCTGTTCCCTGGTAGAGTGAGCTGTCTAATTCTAACATGGTTTCCCAAGCTATGTGTTCCTCGCTTTTCTCTAGATTTACTCCAGAAAGTGTGTAGAGGGGGCAATGGGAGCTGTGATTTGCTAAGTCATGAATATCCAATCAGTGAGAGGTACTTTGATTTGTAACCGAGGTACTAAGTGCTCTCCTAGAAGTGCACAGCTTTCGACTCCAGAGCTAACTGTGACCTCTCTGGTAGGTGGAGGAGGTAGTGCTTCCTGTCCCTAACCCTTTCCTTGTGATTATTCTAAAGAGGCAACAGCCCCAGAGGGGAATTCTGGGTTCCTGAGCAAAGCAATTTGGGTAGCAATACAACGGAGAGCAGTGAAACAGAAGTTTGTTCTGTTCACTCAGAGTTGGGACAGATTTTGAATCTGTGTTTTCCAAAAATGGCCATAACTATTTCTCCCACCTCCCACAACTCTTCTTATGACATGATTTTAACATTCCTTCCACTGGGAGGTAGGCTGTACAGTTGCTCCCTTGAATCTGAACTGACTGGTGACTGTGGCAGAAGGATGCTCTGTGACTTGAAAACCTAGATTAGTAAAAGTGATACAGCTTCTGCCTGGTTCTTGTGCAATGCCCATTCTTGGAAACCAGTCCACATGCTGCAAGGAAGTCCAAGTAACTTGTGGAGAGGCCCACATGGAGATCCACATGGAGAAGAACTAAGACCCCCACTTCCTCAGCTCTGGCTGAGCTTCCAGCTGACAGCTAATGTCAACTTAGCAGTTAGGTGAGTGAGCCAACTGGGAAGCAGATCTTACAACCCTCAGCTGAGCCACTCAGGTGATCTGTGTGGAGAAATACAAGCCTTCCCACAGCACCCTGCCCAACTTACAGACGAATGAGTTAAATAAATGTTTTCATTGTAAGCCACTAGATTTTGGGGTAGTTTGCAACTTGAACAGAGAGCAAGGCATAGACATCAAAAATAATGGAAAATCACTGAAAAGTAGCTTATGTATACAAATAGCTTAGATAGGTAAAGGCATACTCAGGTCTCATAAATTCCTACAGTTAAACACAAAAGGAATTTTTAGTTAGTTCCTTGCCTTTAAAGATGAAATTTATATAGTTGTGTATTTGGTATAAAATGTCCAGTAAGTGTTCTAGTCAGAGAGTTTGTCTTTGCTCATTCCTTTGAAAAGTGCAACATATACTGAATAGACCATGGACTCCAGAGAAAGAGAATTCTAAGAAGATAGAAGAAAAGGAAAACGTTGATAATGTTGCATGAGATCTGCATGTGCATAAATGCAACAGTAACATAATATCATTTTGGGACTACACCATTCCATCCTTTTAAAAACTCAAAGATATTAAACAAGTTTTTTGTACAGCAATATTTTAGACTAAAAAAAATTTTTTTTTAATTAAGTTGCCAGCACCCTGTGGTAGCTTTTCACAGTCAGGCAATTGTTTCTCTAAAACATTGTTCTATTTTTGCCCATTCCTTTTTGCCTTTTCTCAACCAGGTCCTCTACTTCTATTTCTCCATCCTTCTTGGTTTCCAAGACTCTAGTCAATTTTCACCCTGAAACATTACAGCTAAAGTAATTCGCAAGTCATTCTAACCATTTTGTTTATATTATTCATTGACTTCCTGTGAATTATCCTCACCATTTCCCACCTTTATTTTCATAATAATAAACATTTATTGAAGGCATACTATGTCCCAGCTATCTTGAGGTTGTCTTCAAGGTTCTCATTCCTCCCTGCTTCTCTATTTGTATCACCTAAACTTCAATTCCTCATTTTGTAACCTAAATTCTTCTCTTGTAACCAGTCTTCTCTTCATGTCACCTGATGGTTTTCCTTTTAATCTCACCCCCAAGTTTATTTTAAAAATGTTGTTTTAGGGGTGCCTGGGTGGCTCAGTCAGTTAAACATCTGTCTTCGGCTCAGGTCATGATTCCGGAGTCCTAGGATCAAGCCCCACATCCGGCTCCCTGTTCAGCGGAGACTCTGCTTCTCCCTCTCCCCCTGCCCCTGCTTGTGCCCTCTCTCTCTCTCTCTCTGTCTCGCACTCTTTCAAATAAATAAATAAAATCTTTTTTAAAAATGTTGTTTTAAGTTCAGTCCTATTTTACTGGGGCTTAGAACCCTCCCAGGTAGCCATCTCAGACTTCCTATCCTCCTTTCTTCAACTAGCAGTTCTTTCTGTTTGCTTCTCTCCTACTTACTCTGGCAATTACTGGAGTCACACAGTAATTTATCTTGTTTGTCTTGTCTCTCCCAGAAGAATTTAAATTTAAATTATATTTCTTCAAAAACAGCCTATTGGTTTAAACTCTTCTCATTTGTTCTATAATGTGGTCAATGACAAAAGCATGTGACAAATACTTAACAAAATGGAAAAACAAACGTCTTCATGATTAATCTGTTGAATTTGCAAATGAGGGCTACTCTACATACAAGAAGATAGATTATGGATATTAGAAATGGGTGAGAAGTAAATGTATTCATTTTAACACATCTTATTCTTATTAACATATTTAAGTGTGGGTTGTTCTGAGCTCTTCAATATTATAGGTGTATGGAGAAGAAGGGATCTATAAAAACACAATATTTTAAAAGGTAGATCAATAGAAGATATGGTACTTAATTTTTAAATGTTTAAATTCTAGAATAGTTACCAACCTCTTTAAATTTGTTCATCAATAAAATACTCAGATTTACATGAATTAAGTTACATGTTTTGGAAATTAACAGTAATAAGATACTGCACAACTATGAGCTCATGGAGGTTATAAACTGGTTATTTTCCATCACTTATAGATGTGGCTCACATAATTATCCTTCCTCACTTTTCACCTTATGTATTCTCATATATTAGTGGGCTTCCCAACAATCTTCCTGTTTCTTCTCATTATGTAGAGTTGCTTTTCAGTGTTGTTGAAAATGGTGTTGAAAAGAGGACAAGCAGTGTCAGCTGGTGATGTTAATTGCTGCCCACAGCCAAAGAAATGAGGCAGAGATGGGTGCTCAGCATATGCTTAATGCTAGACCCCTCCCCCTTCATCTAAATGGGTTACCACATTCCTGCTAATGGTCTACACCCCAACTTGGAAAACCATCTGAGTCAAAACACATCTACTGCTTGTTATCTAGTGAAAGGGGCATCTTGAGAACAGAACCAAAAATAAAGGCTTTTGAACTACCTGTGTATTTTAATTTCTTATGTAACTGAGACAACGGGTTGCTTTTGTTGTGGCACAAAGTGAAGCCCAGATTTCACGTCCACTTGTCGTAGGAGAGGCCCCCTCTGCCGTGAGGGTAGAGAACTGTGTGAGCCCCAGGTCAGGGCTTTTGTCAGGGGGCTTTCCCTTGTGCCCAGAGTAACACTGTTGTAGCTCACTGAGTATCTCATCTGGAAGTAGAGGCAGGAGATTCCAAGTCAGTGTAATCTGCCTTGGACCAGGCATTGTAGTATTGGGTATGTTCTTCAAGGGAGGACTAGATGTAATAAAGTCTGACTGACAAGTTGTCCTTATGCCACATCAGAGTTCATGCAGTTTAGCTAGTTCTTTTTTTTTTTTAAGATTTTATTTATTTATTTGACAGAGACACAGTGAGAGGGGGAACACAAGCAGGGGGAGTGGGAGAGGGAGAAGCAGGCTTTCCGTGGAGCAGGGAGCCCGATGCGGGGCTCAATCCTGGGACCCTGGGACCATGACCTGAGCTGAAAACAGACACTTAACAACTGAGCCACCCAGGCGCCCCAAGTTTAACTAGTTCTGTTGGGTACCTAAGTGTAATCATTTAGAACTGCACTGTCCAATATGATAGCTACCAGCCAGCTGTGGCTACTGAGCACTTGAAATGTGTCAAGTTTAAAACGAGATGTGCAGTAAGAATGACTTAGTTCAAAGAAAAGAATGTGATATAATAATTTTTTATAATGAATGAATGTTGCAATAATAATATTTTAGATATATTGAAGTAAATAAAATGTATCATTACAATTAAATATTCACCTGTTTTTTGCACTTTTTAAAGTGTGGCTCCTAGAAAATTTAAAATAACATGTGTAGCTCACATGTTATTTAATTGGGCAATGCTGGTTTGGAGATTTCTAGTAAAGCAGAGCCTGCTTTCAGTCCTGGCCTTAATCCCCTGAAGTCCTTTGCTTTCTCTAAGTCTCACATTCCTTCCTGCATAATAATAGTACTCACCTACTGTTTTCATGAGGATTAGTTGAGATAATGTTGGTAAAGCAAATTAACTGGCAAATTAAGTGGTACAAAATAAAGACTTAATAAATGTTTAAATCAGAGCCTAAAACTAATATTCCAGAAATCTAGATTCTCTTCTGATTACTAACCATTCATGTGTCATTGGAGGAATCATTTTTTCCCTCTGGCTCTCAGTTTACTTATGTATAAAATTACAGGTTTGTATAAAATATTTTAAATTAATTCATTCAAAATTATTTCATCTCTCATGGTTCCAAGAACTAAGTGTATCAGTGTGTTGGTATGCTGTGTGTTGGTATGCTCTGTGTTACTTAAGGGGAGTCATGATAAAACAATGAGTAAGATAGTATAGTAGAAATCCAGTTATGTCTGCTCAGTTTGCTCTATTCCCCTTTCTGGAGACTTCCTCCTCTGCCATACCCTTATAGTCAGAGCACCATGTTAATATGATATGTCTGTCCGCTGGTCACAGTTGATTGGTGGAGGGGTGGGCACTTTTCTTTCCTGGGAATTAACTGTCTTTGAGACAAGGAATTCCAAATCGATGAGGCTCATTCTTTAGTGGAGGTGATGTTAACTGGAGAGTTATCAGTAATGTCCAATTCCAACTCTGTGAACTGGGAAACAGAGATAGCTAGTCTGTGGGATCAGCAAAGAATGAAGCAGATGCATAGAGAAGCAGGAGCCAGAGGAAAAAAGAGAGGACTTGGTTCCTTGTAATGCTCCAGTCCTGCACTCAGTCCCCTCCTGAAAATGGGCTGCAGCCTTTCCTTATCTCATGGGAGCTATCCCTAGGTTCTTAAAACAAAACAAAGCAATACAAAACAAAACAAAACAAAGCAAAACAAAACAATCCTCTGATGTTAGTTGAAATAGATTTCCTTTACTCGCAACCTAAAGTGTTCTAACTCACTTGGACACAGTCCTTATATCTAAGCTCATGGTCTAATAGGGGAAACAGGCTCACAAACGAGTCACTTAACACACTGCAAGATGTTATAAGGGACCACAGCAAGAGAACAAGATGCAGCTGGGGAAGGTGTCACCCCAAAAGTAACATTTGAGGTGGGTCTTAGGAGAACAAAGGGGCTTTTCCAGAAAGAGAAGGAAGGGAGGACATTTGCAGGCAAAGGTAAATACAAGAGCAAAGTATGAAAAAGAGTGTCCCATCGAGGAATTAACAAGTAGATTGATTACTAGATAAAAGGATCTATTGGGATCTTTCAGGGTCTCAATTTACTTTTAATTCTAAGCTTCCTTAGGAATCTATAGGACAAAGTGGTAGGGGGTCAAACAGTGTCCTTGGAATAAGGAGACTTGGCTCTTGTCCCAACCCTGAATTGGATTAACTGTATCCCTTTAGGTAATTTGTATCAGTTCTTTGGGAACTGGTTCCTTCATTTAGAAAAGGAGAAGATGGATACATTATCTCTAGGTCCCTTTCAGCTCAAAATTCTGCAATTCTGTAACAAATCAAATACAAAACTTTGTCACTGCTGACAAAGCATTTCTACTAGATTTGACTAGGGCAATGATTTAATTTAGATATGTTTCCTTTCCTGTCAAAACAGTGTGATACGATATATGCTACATCAAGGAAGTCCTGGCCCAAAGACTTACTTATACATAAACTAGAGAATTATGAAAGTGAATTTCAGTAACTAGCATCATCCCTGAGGCCAACATTGTTAGTCCTTCCATGCTTTACTTTGTTCACCTGTGCAATGGGCCCAAAGAAATTTATCATATATCTGGGTATTGCAAAGACCATGAATGGCTGAGTTCCTCGGAGGAAAAAAATGATTCCTGTTTGACTATGAAAAAAACTATTTCCCACGAGGATGTCTCTAAGAATGCTTTTAGAAAAATTGTAGCTATTTAAAAATATCATAGAAGGTGGTAATAGGAATGGCAGATTTGCCAAAAAATCACAGGCTTCCAAGCACAGTCTATTTCTTTCATGTGTATCTCTTGTATTCCCTTCTAACTTGTCTTTGGATATCAGAAAAGGGGATTCTTATTCTTTTTCACTACACACTTGTGCTGATCTTTTGACAGCTTGGTCTTTGAGGTTTTCTCTGTTTATATCCAAGGACAAATCCTCCATGGAAACAAGTGACACACATGTTGTTTGCTGGACACAACTGTTACCAGGCATGGTGTAACTGCTATGTGGAACGCGCTCCTAGCCAAGAGAATGGGGGTTGTAGGCATAGGTGAGGTTGAATAATAAATAACTAATTACAATCACAATGCGTAAGAGGATGATAGAAAAAGGATGTCACATTTCTGTGACTATTGTGTGCCTAGCTTTATGTTTACTATGTTCTTGGGAGACCTCTCTCAAAATACATAGATGCTAATATTTGAGTTTCACTGTTGGTAAGGTACTATTTTTCTTAATGATCATAACCAAGAAATTGACTAGTATCCTATGATTTATAGTGAAATGGCCTGGTACACAAATCCTTTTCTTACCGGCAGTGTCCCTTTCGAAGGTGATTGTCCACACAAATTGTTTAATCCTCAGATAACTGAACTGTTAAGTGTGCCACAATGTCCTGTCTCCACTATGCCAGGTAATTAAGCCACAAGTGTGAAAACATCATAGTCTGTCATACTTAAAGTTTTTTCAAAGCATATTTGTGTGTTATTACTTATTGTTATTAATAAAATTATTATTTTTATCAGAGTGAATCTTACCAGGCTAGTCTTTTGGTTAGTGTTAGTAGCAGAGATTATCCGTAAGTATAACTAGCTTTGATAATATGGACAAAAACTAACAGAATTAGAAGAAAGCAGTTGAGAATTTAAGAGATTAAAGTTAGACCAGATAAATACAAGTATGACAAATTGGTAAGTGGCAAACCTCACAAATGTGGTTTCTACCAGAGTTATCAAAGTATGGAAAGATACAAAATCTAACAGAGTTTAGATAAACAATGGGTAATATTCATAGAAGACAACAATTCTAAGAGTGTTAGAAGTGAATACAAGGTCTCATCAAAGAAAAAAATTTTATGCTTACATTTATGTTATGATATAATCCATAGATAACAAATACTCTTATCTACCTGTGCTTGGTTGGAACAAACAGCACTTTAAAAATCTGTATGAAAGTTTTAGAGATTTGTTTTATATGGTTTTATTTGGTTTTAGTTTCCTAATGCTGAACGGCTGATGTTATAAGTTTGGAAAGGTTTCTGGGAAGATGTTAAAAGTGACAATCCTACAATTGGGAAAGAAGGAGACCTATACTGTGCCAGACATTATACACTGCACATTTTCATATACATTAGTTTATTAAGTTCAGATAGTTTAAGTGCCAACAATAACCTAGTCAGTAAGCAATGGGATCATAATTCTGAATCTAAGTCCAGCTGACTTCCCTTACACTTGGGAGGAGATGACAATTCTTAATGAAGGGCTTCTGAATCAGTATTCATAGTTATTCTACTATATCATAATGAATTTTAAAAATCTACCTTTTAATGTTGGTGATATATACATTTATAAATTCCCAATAGCTCTACTCCCCCATCTCCCACCATTCCTAATGCTCTACCCAAAACTAGCAGGGTTCCCACAGCCTGGGATAGAAGCCAATCAATGTTCATTATCCATTTCATACAGACAATGGCACGCAGAAAAAACAAAGTGTAGACAGCAGAACCAGGACAGCAAGTAAGGAGAAACTTCTGAAAAACCCAAAGAACTTTAACAATTTGTTGCCACTTGAGGTATTACACTCTCTTTGTTGAAAAGAAATTGTCAGGAAAACAAGAGAAGGGACTCCTGTATTGGTAGAAGTTTGACTTAACGGCCACTTGCCATAAGATACTTGCCAACTCAGTGAATTAAGGAAAGAGGTTAGTCACTATGAGAGATTATAAGAGCACAACACTTTTTTTGAGCTTCCTCCTCCACCATTTTCCCTACTGGCCGCCTTATTGCCCACCCAAAGTCATCAGTACACAACTGCTGAGCAGCATTGAACTTAAGACAGGATAGGTCTGTAGATCACAGGTCACTGCTGATATTTCCTTATATTGCAAACAATATCCAAGTTCAACAAGCTGTAGTCATAATAATTATCATGCCTCAGGCACTGATATAAATGTCAGATGAAACAAAAATGAGCCTTCCAGGGTTCATGATCTAGTAAGCGAGACAGACATGAATAACCAGCGGAAAGATAGCATGTTTTCATAGGGCTTAAATGGGGAAGGCACTAAAATCTTAATTCTCATCCTGTATCTACAAAACTGCTTCATGCCAGGAATGCCAATGGTGCCAAGGCGCAGTTTTTTTCTCTATGCAATGCTCATGATGATGATGACTTCCTTTGCTGAATTACTTGTGTTGCATAAATACACCCACATTATTCAATATAGTGTTTTCTGTGGTCTTCATCAAGAGGAAAGAATTTGGTCTCAGGTGAAAAAATGGAAGAGAAGGAAACTATCAAATATAGTTTTAGAAATAATAGTTCAAATATTTCCTGAATAGTTTTTCAATATTCAATTAAAATTTAAAGTCCTTATGGATCATTTTAGAACTGCAAGTATATTTGTTAAACCCCTTTGTTGCACAGATGATAAATCTGAGACCCAGAAAAATCAAGAGTATTGCTAAAGGCCACCCAGCTAATGAGTGGCTGAGCCAGGCTTGGTTTGATTCAGACCTTCTGATGCTGCCCCAGTGTCCAGATGTCTAATTTCTTGTCTCAGGATACTGGGATTGGCTTGCTTTGCCAGATTCAAAGTGGAAAAATGAGTATGGCAACAAATGTTTACATTAGTATTTTTGTGTCCTCTTAGCTTCATTTTATTTATTTATTTATTATTATTATTTTTAAAGATTTTATTTATTTATTTGAGAGAGAGAATGAGAGAAAGAGAGAGAGAGCACATGAGAGGGGGGAGGGTCAGAGGGAGAAGCAGACTCCCTGCCGAGCTGGGAGCCTGATGCGGGACTCGATCCCGGGACTCCAGGATCATGACCTGAGCCGAAGGCAGTCGCTTAACCAACTGAGCCACCCAGGCACCCTCTTAGCTTCATTTTAAAATTCATTTTTGTTCATGTAACACATTGAGAACTGAGTAATGTGTGATACAGCTAGAAAACAGTCATTAAGTGCTACTATATTTAAACACATCTCTATAGAATTTTGTTAGTGAATGTGTAATCATGTACCTAACAGTTGTTAGCAAAATAAGGAAAAAAAGATTAATTTAATCCTATATTATATACACAATTCTCTGAGGTTATCCAGACTTATTTCCATCACTATAAATATATTCATATAGATTATCATGTATTCATAAATTGAATTTCTTAATCCTTCCAGGTAGAAGTCAATAAGGGGGTAATTTGAAATCTAAATCATGACATCTCTAGACTATAACATAATGAATAAGATAATGAATAAATATACATATAATATGTCCTACCTTCATCCCTTATTTTGATTGGTTTGTTCTTGATCATACTTCAGTGAATTTGCTGGTTCCCCAAATCCAAATGGAAAATTTCTTATTCTGGGTCTATTTTCTTTGAGCAGCTGCGGTAAACCTTTCTCCTGAAGCACAAAACACACATAAGACAACCTAAATATTAGTGATGTACTCCCAGTAAGCAAATTCCCCAAAGCTTAGGTGTAACTCCACCCGTTTTCTCACATTCAAGAAAGCATATCTGCGTGAAAGTTGTATTTTTAAGTAGTAAATTAAACTATCATCTATCCATTGATCAGTTGATCAACTGAACTATCGTTAAATTCAGAAGAAATGGAGACCACCCTTGAAAATTCATTGAACAAACAAAACCAGTTTAATCATACAAAGCTTGATTTAGCTTATTTTGCAAGACTAACTTCACCTGAGTCATTTCTTGCTTATGCTTCTGAAAATCATAAGCAAAACTTAAGCTGTTTCCCAAGGTTGATATGAGGTAACCACTGATGAATTCGCTATCATTTAAGAAAATTCTGATATAATGACCAATTACTGTAAAGAATATGCAGTTATTGGTTCCTCGCTATGAGTGGCTTTGTAACAATATACCCCTGGGCCTCCTTCCATATTTTGGTTCGAGTGCTCCAGTTTTGCAATAATAATAATAATAAGCCTTTACTAATCACACCTTCAGTATTTCATTGGTTTTACATCGGCTATTTATGAACTTTTGACTATCTATCTATCTGTCTACCTATCTATCTATCTAATGTCCATCCATCTATCCATCTACCCACCCAGCCCCGCCATGTCTCTCTCTTTCTCTATCATTTTCAAACATAAGCTTATCAGTGATTCTCAGTACCTTGCTTCAGAAGTGATTAGCTATATCAAGGTATCAACAACATTGGTTGGGATTACTTCAATCTCAGAGGGACGGAATACAGATATGCCTGAAGTGCAGTGGGTTAGTCACTGAAGTAAACATGTCACCTTCTGATGGTCAGCTCTACCAGCAATGTTTGTATTATCTGGCATTGCCTGTCCTAGAGGTCACAGAGCATGTGAAGACATTTGATAAACTATCATTTTTTGTCTCTGTGTATTTTTAAATCTATATGTGTAGATTGACGTTCAAAATGTTTTAGGGTAACACTTCTATTGATTAATCTGAAGAGTGTGTGTGTGTGGTGGGGGTAATGACAAATATCATCACTTCATTTTATTTTCTTATTGACTCAAAGACTCTTGAGTCCCTGGGAATGTTGCAGATCACACTAAGGCACACTTGTACAGAGTTAGTGGGACGGTCTTTGCCATTAGACTGAGTGGGGGTTCCAACTCGGTCACCTCCCAGCAGTGTAACCTTAGCCAGGTCATCCCTTTGGTATCTACTTTCTTATTAGGAAAATGAGGACGAGTATTATGAGGACTGAATGAAATAATGTGTATGAAGTACTTCCCAAATTCCTGGCACATAGTATGCACTTTATAACAACAACAACAACAACAACAACAACAACAACAACAACAACAGTAATATAATTCTAAAAACTCATACCAGGATGCAATCAGCAAGAGAGCCAAACAATTATTTCAGATTTTTCCCTATTTTAGTCTCCACAAAAGGTGAGAAGTTCAAAGTGCAGGGTGCTACAGACCTCATGCCTGACTTTATAAAGAGACTGTCACGTAAATTCCAAAAGAAATTCCAAAGGATGTTCTTCCAAAAGCAAACTAGCTTCTGCAGGTCACATCTGAGGAAGAAATTCCCCTTTCTATAATACTGCTTTGTTATATTGATTGCTTTTACTAACTTAACCTTTTTGAGTCTGTTACTCTTTCATAAATGTTGTTAGTGTTTGGTGTACTAGATGTTAAATGGATGGTACAGTATATTGATTCCGAATCTAATTTTGGTTTCCAGGGTATTGAGGATAACTGAATCTGACATTTAGAGCATTTAGATACTGCATGAGAATTTTCTAAAATATTTTTGCCTGAAAAAAAGACATTATAAGCACATTTAAAGAATTCCTAGTAAAAATTAACTCTATGCAATTTTTGTTATTGAAGATATCATTAGGCAGCATTGAAGAACTAAATTTATTCCAATAATCATACAATGATGAAAAAATTCCTTGCTTCAATAATTGATTTATGCTTCATTTAAATGGACAGAGTAGTTCCAATATAATTTCTTATTAACTCTAATGACGAATTTTAAAGTAGCATGACTCTGAAATAAAGATGAAAATCCTCCATACAACTTATTGCATTTAAATGGATTTAATATTTAATATTTAAAAAATCATTTGATGTAAATAGCCATCATGAATCACTGCAAATATACTAAGATGTAATTAAATGCTTTTTTCTTTTTAAACGCATCTACTTATTTCATAATAAATTATTTTTGTACTCTTTCTTCCTTTAAGCTGTGGTATTACTTTTGAAATTTTTAATTATGAAATCACATCAATGCTAAAATTTAGTAAATTTCTAAAAATATGCCGTCTTAGGCAAATTCAAAATAATTGAATTATTGCTTACCATTTGCTTTTATCTTGAAATTGTTTAAACCATGTTAGTGAACACTCAAATTTCTAAGACAGAAATCTGTCTTTTCCTCTTTGGAGGGGGGCAAGATTCTGTACTTACAAAGCTTTCACTGGATAAATTGTGCAGAAAACTATTCTGTGACCTTGCTCTGTACTTGAAATTTTCTGGTGTGACAATACATGTCATCAGCTGGAAGTACAGACAAGATTAATACAGTTCCCATTGGCTGGATCCAGAAATCAGGCACTTAAAGGAGTTCAGTGGTTGGAGCAGCTGCGTAGGAGTTCTGGGGTCTGTCCTGAGGCACCATGAAATTAGGAGGTCATGTGGAATTATTTCAGGTGTGGTCCCCATCAGAAGTGTGGGCAGTGTGGGCTGTTAGCAGATTCCCTTTGGCCCTTAAGAATGCTACCAATCACACACACACACACACACACACACACCCCAACAACTAGGAACAGATTAGAATCCCGAGACATTCTCTAATCCATACTCCACAAAGAATAAATGTATTTTGAACACACTACAAGTCATCAGGAGAGCAGCATCCCTGACTGAGTTCAGGCAGTTCCTGAAGAACCCAGGACTAGGCTCTGTGTACTTCGTATGCAGCAAAGAGAGTCTTGAAAAGGAGTTAAAGACCTTGTTTAGGTTCAGTTAGTCACTTGAGAGTGAGTCACCTTTTAAGATTTCAGTTTTCTCATCTGTTACATAAGAATGCTTTCATAGGGGCACCTGTGTGGCTCAGTGGGTTAAGTGTCCCTGACCCTTGGTTTCAGCTCAGGTCATGATCTCAGGGTCCTGGGATTGAGCCCCGAGATGGGCTCCCAGCTCAGCTGGGAGTCTGCTTCTCTCCCTCTTCCTTCCCAACCCCCCCCCCCCACACTCTCTCTCTCTCTCAATAAATGAATAAATAAATCCTTAAAAAAATGCTTTCATAGGGGAGCCTGGGTAGTTCAGTCGTTAAGCGTCTGCCTTCGGCTCTGGGCATGATCCCAGCATCCTGGGAGCCTGCTTCTCCCTCTCCCACTCCCCCTGCTTGTGTTCTCTCTCTAGCTGTGTCTCTCTCTGTCAAATAAATAAATAAATAAAATCTTTAAAAAAATGCTTTCATAGAAAGGCCAAATAATGCTGGTTAAAATCCGGACGGCTATATTATTATATCATCTAAACTAGGACACTTTGAGACTGAAGGAGGGTGTACTGATGAATATACTGGGGCAATAGGCGTAAACCAGGACTGTCTTGGCACACAGAGGCATATGTTCACTCAAAGTATAGTACTTTTAAAACTAGAAAGCACTGTTCAACTATAAGATACGGTAATGGTAGTGGTAATGGGATCTGAAGCCTAGCTTCCAAACCCAATTTGACAAGGTACAGCAAGCTTTCTGTGTCATCATGGGAGGGAAATGCAGCCTGCACCATTTGTGAAGTTTACAGTGATTTAGGTTGGAGTACATGTATTCACAAAGTGGGTATTTCTGGAAAAGAATTTCTTAACTAAGCTTAAAAAATTTTTTGAAATAGCTTTATGTCTCAAAGTCTTATAGAATAGTTGTTTAAAGATTAATCTATACCGTTTCTAAAGTAATAATAAGCAGAGTTCCTTTCTCAATTTTTCCCTTCTTTAAACCAGCCTTTCAAATAATGTAATCAGAAATGATGGATGAGGATATCTTTGTATTTTCCCAGTTTAATAGAGCACATAGAGAAAAAAAGGTTGTATGCTATTTTTCAAGGTTATTATCATAGTTATTATTAATTTTTGCCAAGAAAATGAATCTACTGAGTTGTATAATCTTGATGTTTACTTAGAGAAAATAATTTTTCATTACCAAACTATCTTTCTTCTGTGTCTCTGTTGTGCTTGGAGAAGAGAGAATAAAGAGGATAAAAATGCTATATTTTTGCAATTGCTTGATAAATTCCAGAAACATATTTTTTTTATATAATTCCAGAAATGGAAGGCATTATTTATTGAAGTTTGTAGTATTTAATCAACATTGTGCAATGTGAAAAAATTCAGATCAGCTACAGTAAATTTGACTTTTTTTTTTAACAAAGCTATTATAAAAGATTTATTCTTTTATGTCATTTTAGTATTAAACTAAAATGTTAGAATCAGTGCTGTCAGGAAATTTTTCTAAATGGGTTAACTGGCTTTAGGACCTGTATTCCTAAGAATCCATAGGCAGCCTAAATTTAGGATTATCTATTTGACATAAGAAATATACTAGTTTCTTATCACATACAGCCGGATGATGTCAACTGGAATAAATGCCTTAGCATATACTGAGTAAAGACTAATAAGAACAAATTACATTTCCAAATACAAGAGAGATGACATTCATCTTCTGGATCCCAAAAGGCACAAATTTAATAACAGTTTTGGCATTACAGACTTCTTTTTACTATAAAAGTTAAAAATCATTTAAAATAATATACAATGGAAAGACTATGTTTAAAATTCAAGAAACTCTGCTAATTTCTAGAACTCAATTTTTCTTTTGATGCACATGTATAAAAATTCTCCCTTGACTATATCTAAAAACAAGACTACAGGCATCAAGAATTGTGACCTGAATCACATAAACACTATTAGTGGTCAATCTAGAAAAAGGCATCACTCATGGACATTTGACATTGGATTGGAAATCCCACACTTTTAAAAAAAAAGGAGGTGGTTATAGTGAACAATACATTTTATAAATAGGTACCATTTTGTAAATGGGTACACTGGGTGACTAAAAATGGCTTATACTTTTCGAAACTTGTTCCCCGAAATAAATCACATACTGTATAACTTAGGGCTTAGCATCTCATATTGTTTCTGAAAGCATAAAGCATCTGTATATTAAAGTACATTTAAGTTAAAAAGAATAAAGGATACAGGGCATAGTTTTGTGACTTCAGTAACCCTTGAGATTTTGTTTACATCAAAGGTAGTCATAATGAAGGTGGATTTTACAATTTTTCCTAACTTCAGCTTCATTTTACCATCAGTTCATATAAACAATCAGTGATATATATTTATAACTTTTTCACAGAACTAGGAATTGTGATGCAGAAATGCAGAACATATTTAGAATAGGTTTTATTCACAGATTATACTTTTTGTATTTTCTGCTCTTAATTTAATTTTTTCTGCTCTTAATTTTAAAAGCTTGGTGCTTCAACATCCCATAGTCTGAATACTAATAACACCAAGATTATATTAAATTTGCTTTTTACGTGTAGTCCTTTAATTTAGAAAAAAAACTATCTGAAAGTTGTGAGGAAAAAATGTAAATGTTGGACAGTAGTGAATACAGATCTGCAGTCTTCTGCACATTCCACTACATAACAGCTAGCATTTATCAAGTACTTACTAATTGTGGGCACTGTGTTCGCTGTTTGCTCAGCGAGGATCCAGTTGATTCTTATCCAACTTTGTAAGGTTGATCCAACTATTATTCTTTTAACAGATGAATATACTAAGACTCAAAAGGTTAAATACCTTGCTCAAGCTCCACAGTATTAAATGTTGGAGCTTGTACTGAGACCCAGACAGTCTGATTCTAATGCCTAAGCATTTGACTACAGTAGAAGCCATTTTATGAAACCCAATTAAATTGGGCCAGGAATTGGTCACTTAAAAGAAAATCCTTTAGCAGAATTATGACTAAAGTTACAGACATATATGCATAAATTCCTCTAATCTATACCGTATCCTTCACAATTTTGAGTTTCAGTATCTTTAAGTAGCACAAAAACATATGTAAAGAAATATAAATAAATTTCTTCTTTTTAAGAGATTTTATTTATTTATTTGACAGAGAGAGCGAGTGAGCACAAGCAGGGGTAGCAGCAGACAGAGGCAGAGGGAGAAGCAGACTCCCCGCTGAGCAGGGAGCCTGATGCGGGTCTCGATCTCAGGGCTCTGAGATCAGGACCTGAGTGGAGGGCAGACGCTTAACCGACTGACTGAGCGTCCAAAGAAGTACAAATAAATTTCTATTCTAGGTTCTTACAAATTTTGTTTCTAATGTTTTGTATTTGTCTCATCCACACTTAAATGCACAGCAATTACTTTTTGTAAAAAGCAATTTGTCTTTATCCAGTTTAATACATTCATCATTTTGATTTTAAGAACTTTTTTTATGTACTTGTATTTAATTATTTCATGTATTTAATTAAGTTATGAAATTACAATAACTACTATGGCATAAATAGGATTAGAAATGAAAATAATATGCCTTAGGAATTATACAACTCAGCTGGCATTCAACACATCCTGGAGACATTAGTTTGTACCTTTTAAAAAAATAATGAAGACCCTCCATTCTCTTTCTGGCTGCAGGTGGGCTGTGCAAGCCCTTATTCTTCGTGTAGTATTCCTAGAATATCTCTGAATGAGAGAAGTTGTATAAATGCAAAGTAGGAAAAAGGCAATCTCAAGATTACAAGCTGCCCCAGCGTGATAATACATAACTTAAGTATTACGATTATGAACAACATGTGCTCATTAAAATTTATGTATACATAAGTATATATACATATACATGGTCTCTGTGTATGTGTCTGTACTTTCATGCTTAAATCTTAAATATTTTGGGCAATTTTTATGTGCTTTTATACTTTCCTAAAAGTCTTCTATTCAAGCATAAAAAGTATGCTGCAAAAGCATTAAGTAAGGGCTAAAAAATATAACCAAATAAATTATGTTTCTTCATCCTAACCAAGATATTCTTGAACATAAAAATGTTTAGCAGCCCATTACAGAGCAATCTTTGCCATATATTGCATTAAAATGATATGATAGTTAAAACATATTTTAACGAAGGTATATATTTTTGACTTGATAAAATAATTTGAAATATGTCAACTCAAAACATATAATCCTGATTATTTTAGTAAACTAAAGCAGAGGCACTTTTATTTTAATAAGAAAATGCCAGGCCTGAAGTCACACCTTCCCATGCATCTAACAGTATTCTCATTTTATCATATTTTAAAAATCCACACCTCATATTTTCTGTTACCTTATATGAATGGTGCTAATGACACACGTAGTAAACCTTCCCTTAGCTTTGTAGTTGAATAGGATTTGTTTAATTTCAGCTGTCAAATAATGTGAAAAAAAAACCAACCCGCATTCTAGTAACCCTAGGAGTTAAAATATGTTAGAACTATGAAAGTAAATGTTTCACAAACAACAATAATTTATTGATCACATTCTCTGCCAGCATAAAATGAAAAGTGATTTGGGAAGCATGATGACTACACTTTTTGAGTGGTTTAACACAAAACTTTTAAAAAGTTCCTCTTTAAAGCAGGTAAAAGGAATTAAAAGGTTGGGAATGGTGCCTACGTTTCTTACTGTATGTCAACAGGAGTCATTCCCTACAATGTTTCACAAAATATTTTCTCAGTGATTTAAATTACAATGGAAACCTCTAGGTTTAATCATTAGAACAATTGTTCTTTCTTTTAATCCCATTCCCTGGATTACAAAGTGTAAATGATTTGCTGTGCTTATCAATTGATGACTGTTCCAAGTTTTGTCCTTACCTGGAAACTACCTCACCCATGTTTGCATGTCCTCCCAGGGTTTGGCTGATATAAAGATACAAATTCTCCCTTGCCCCAATTTTAGCCAACTCTGAAAGTTTCCTTGGAGCACAAGAATTTTCCCATGAGTTTGCTGAGGCCTTAATTGCAACTTCGTTTTGGTCAGCTTGTCCCCCTGCGCACGGCTGCCTCCCTCGCTTCCTCAGGAGTGTATCTCAGACGGGTATCTCTCAAGAGCTCACCCCAAAGGACGTTTGGCTTGCAACAACCTGTCTTCAGAGAGCCCAATCTAAAACAGTGTCAATGTTTATATGAATGCATATGTTAATAAATGCAGAGGAAAAGGTACCAAAAAAGATACAGAGAAAATCATTTATACTATATAACTGAGGATATGTACGAGCAGAAAAGTCTCTAGCTACCTCTAGGGCATGGATTTGGACCAAGGGGAGAGGAAGAGTTTCATTATTTACTCTCTACATTTGTTTTAAGATTTTATTTATTTATTTATTTGTCAGAGAGAGAGAGAGAGAAAGAAAAAGAGAGAGCACAAGCAGGGGGAGCTGCAGGCAGAGGGAGAAGCAGGCTCCCCGCTGAGCAGAGAGCCCGATGCAGGGTTCAATCCCAGGGCCTTGAGATCATGACCTGAGCTAAAGGCAGATGCTTAACTGACTGAGCCGCCCAGGTGCCCTATACTCTCTACATTTTAAAAGAGAGAGAATGTAATGATTGAACTATAAGTGATTGATATTCTATTTTTGGCTTTTCTGTGTTTTCCAAATTTTCCATAATGGACATGTATTAATTATATTTCATAGCCAGAAGGCAGCATTTAAGGCTCTCAGGAGTCCATCACTAAGTGGAATAGTTTTGAAGGTTTCCTTAAAGTGTAGGTGCATTTTTTACGCTTGCAGATTGCTAAAGATGTCTACAGAGCCCAGAAAATGCTGCTCTGGAGTTGGGTGCAAGTGAACACTAACTTCTACCTTAGCGTTGGTTTGCAGGAAAGGTGCCAGCAACAAATGTTGTATCTGAGTCAGGCTCTCTCATTAGGGCTTCCTACCTACATTTATATTTGTAATACATGTAAAATTTATACTGTTCATGGTTTGAGGTAGAGAGCTAACTTTATCTTCTTTTTTCAACTTAAGTTTAGTGAGATAATGTATATGCAATAAAATTTACAGTATGATGAGTTTGACAGATGTACACTATGTCAGGACTACCACCAAAAAAAAAAAAAAAAGAAAGAAAGAATATTTAGCTCATCTCAAAAAGTTCCCTCATGATCCTCGTGGTTAATTCCCTCCCTTACATTCTCAGCCCTTGACACAACTGATCTGCTATCTGTCCCTATAGCTTTACCTTTTTCAGAAAGTCATTCAAATGGGGTGATACCTTGCCTTTTGAATTGCCTTTTGAGTCTGGTTTCTTTCACTTAGTGTAATTCTTTTGAGACTGGTCCACATTGTTTTGTGTATATCAATAATTTGTTCCTTTAAATTGCTGAGTAGTTTTTCATTGTGCAGAAGTATCTGATTTGTTTATCCATTCACCAGTTGAAGGACATTGAGTATTTCCCCAGTTTTTGGCAACTATAAAAACAAAATACTGTAAGAAATATTTGCATACAGAGCTTTGTGTGGAAATACGTTTTCACTCTCTTAGGTGAATATCTAGGAGTAAGAGTGCCATTTCTTTTAATGAATAATAGGTATCACAACCACATTTTTTAGATAATCCATTTTTTCACTACTGATTGGAATGTTGTCTTAATCAAATATTAACTCCCCCTCTTATTATTCTTTTCTAAGATTTCCTTGGCAAATTTCATACATTTTTTCTTCCATTTGAACTTTTGTACAATTTAGTTATGTTCAAAAAGCAAACCAACAACAAATCCTGTTGTAATTATGATAGTAATATATAAAATTTATAATATTAATTTTTTTGTTGTTTAAAGGTTTTATTTACTTATTTATTTATTTAAGAGAGAGAGAGTGAGAGAGCATCCACAAGTTGGGGAGAGGGGCAGAGGGAGAAGGAAAAGCAGACTCCCCGCTGAGCAGGGAGCCCAAGGGAGGGCTCCATTCCAGGACCTTGGGATTATGACCTGAGCTGAAATCTAGATTTGGACATTCAACCGACTGAGCCACCCAGGTGCCCCCATACACTAACTTTTATAGTATGAAAGTCTTCCCATTCAAGAGCATAGTATGTCTCTCCATTCACTCAAGTTTTTTGTTTCTTAACTAAGTTTCATAATTTTCTTCTTAGAGGTTTTGTACCATCGTTGTTAAATTTCTTCTTTGGTACTTCATATATTTGTTGTTGTTATTATTAATTGCATATTTCTCTATTTTTATTTCAAACTATGACTGATGTCTATTCATTCATTAATATATTCCAACAAATATTTACTGAACCCATACTTTTTTTTTAAAGATTTTATTTATTTATTCATGAGAGACACAGAGAGAGGCAGAGGCAGAGGGAGAAGCAGCAGGGAGCCCGATGCGGGACTCCATCCCAGGACCCTGGGATCATGACTTGAGCGGAAGGCAGACGCTTAACTGACTGAGCCACCCAGGTGTCCCTGAACCCATACTTTTTATCAGGCACAGTTCTGAGCAATAAAATAGTAGATAAGATAGAGAAATTTCTACTATTGTGCAGGTTACATTCAAGTGGTGAGAAATAGAAAATAATACATGCACATGTATCAGATGTTTACAAGTGCTAGGCCAGTAATTAATTAATTAATTAGAGAGAGTGAGTGCAAGCAGGGGGAGGGGGAGGGAGAGGGAGAGAGAGAATCTTAAGCAGACTCTGTGCTCAGCATGGAGCCTATCATGGGGCTCCATCTTACAACCCTGAGATCATGACCTGAGCTGAAATCAAGATTTGGATGCTTAAACGATTGAGCCACCCTGTGCCCCACCAATAATTTATTTTAAATTGATTTCTTCATGAGCCCACCTAGGGAAGAGTACATTGCTATATATTAGGACTTAATTCCTGAGTCTTAAAGCACTCCAACATTGGGAGTCAGGACAAAGGATAATAGGCCATTAGCATGGGTAAATATGTAGTTACCAGTGAGATAGGAGGGAAATCAACATGTTTAGTGTGATTAAAGCCAAGCGAAGAGAGTGTTTCCAGAAAAAGGAAAGGAAAAAAGGAAAGGAAAAAGGAGCAGTCAGCTTTGTCTAATGTTATTGAGAAGTCAAATAAGATGATAATAGAAAATTGAATATTTGAATATTAAATATGTAGAATAGATTGCTGGTGACCTGGACAAGTATTGTTTCAGTGGCCTAATCGGAAGAAAATTCTGATTTGAGAACCATCTCTCCCTCTATATATATATACATATATATATACACATACAGTCAACTATGAAATACATTCTGATTTGAACATATATTATATGTTAACCATTATAACAGCAACAATAAGAACAACAGACAATATTCATAGAGCCAGGCATTCTAAGCACTATACACATATTGACTCATTTAATCCTCACAATAAGCCAGTGAGTTAAATATTTTTGTTTCCCCATTTTTCAGATGAGAGAACAGAAGCAAAGAAAGTTTAGGGAACTAGCACAAGTTTAAATGATTCAGTGACAGGCACTCAACTAATTTTTATTATTATTTCAAAGCATTTCAGTTGATTCGCTAAGACTTTCTAAAAATATATAATCTATAAATAGTGGTAATGCTTTTGCTTTCAGGGTGCTTCTATAGTATGTATATCATACTGCATTTGATTGAACCTCAAAAACGACACTACCAGTGACAGTAAGCATCCTTGCCTTGTTACTAAAGATAAATAAAAAGCTAGTAGCATTTCTTCCTTTTATTTGATGCTTATTCTTGCCTTTTGATAAATACTATTTAACTTACACAGAAATGTTTCTTCAAATTCTTAACTCAGTTTTTTTTTTTTAAATCCGTTATAGCAAACTGAATTTTGTCAAACATCTTGTCAGCATCTAGTAATGTAATCTTTTTACTCTTTTAAATGACATGTTAATAAACTTTCTATTGTTAAGCTATGTTTGCATTCCTAGAGTAAATCAACTTGGCAGAAATGATTATGTACAATGATAGTTGTTGGGGGGGATTGGTGAAATAGGTGATGGGGATTAAGGTGTGGACTTGTGATGAGGCCCAGGTGATGTATAGAATGGTTGAATCACCACATTGCACACCTGAAACTAAATAACACTGTATTAACTAATGAATTAAAATAAAAACTTAAAGAAAAAGGATATTCCTGCATTTGTTTTGTAATACTTAAACATTTTGCTTTTAGATACTGGATCTAGCATAGTACTATGTAATCGTATTAGTATTTCTGCAAAAAAAATGTGTGAATATTCATACAAAGTGCGACAAGATTTAATAGGTCAGATTTTCCTACCAAATGAATTTTTAAAAAAGCTTTTGCTGGGGCGCCTGGGTGGCTCAGTGGTTAAGCGTCTGCCTTCGGCTCGGGTCATGATCTCAGGGTCCTGGGATCAAGCCCCGCATCGGAAGCCTGCTTCTCCCTCTCCCACTACCTCTGCATGTGTTCCCTCTCTCGTCAAATAAATAAATAAAATCTTAAAAAAAAAAAAAGCTTTTGCTGTTGAATATGAGAACTGTGGATAGAAGATTCTGTACCTGCCAAAGAATTGTATGCTCCTTTAAAGTTACATCTGTATCTGATCCTCTGCCTTTTCAAATAGTGAGACTCCATAATTATTGATATGTTTAAAATTTCTATTCTTGGGTCAACATTTAGAATTTATATTTTATTGGGAATGTATCCATTTTCCTATTTTCAAATTTATTGCAAAGAGAAGAGTGTAGAGGTGAGAAATTAGTCAAGCACTGGAGTTTGAAAGATGTTTAGGATCCAGAATAAGAAAGAATATCAAGGTAGGAATCAGAAAAGAAATAGACAAAAAGCTGCAAGGAAAGTTTTGTTAGTATACAATCATAGGTAGAAAATTTTGTTAGTGTTAAAGGAAAGAAAATTTCACAATGAATTCATCTGGTTCTAGGCACTAATTTAAATAAAGGTTTGTGTCCACTTCATCCGGGGTTCAAACTGGACTGTGCATACTTTGGGTGCCTTGTACACAATGTGTCAGATATAGAGACTCCTACTTCCCAATTAATCTTATCAGTATCCTTGAGTGTATAGTCACATGTATTCAGTGTATACTACCAAAGAGATACTGAGAAGCAAAGGGATTTATGGAGAGTTCAGAAGTAACAGAGAATAACTTTCTGAAAGTTTGTTGTCCCAAATATCATCTCAATGATCTGCAAAATCCTACAGGAAAAATCAAGCAAATCCTACAATGCTTTTCCCATTTTAGTATTCTTGGTGCTTTCATTAATCCTCCTGCGTCAACACTCTGCATGTCAGTGGGCCCAGAATGGGAGTATTCAGATGCAATCTAATCAACTACATTGTTATTTCACCTTAAGATGAAGGCTGGAAGATTTTGAGGTTTTGCTTGTTTCTTAAGAACAATCTTGAGAAACTCAGTCAGTAGTCATGTTTAGAGACCTTTGGAAACTATAAAGCAGAAATGACTAGTTTTTGGAATTTACAATAATGCCCTTTGCTTATATTTAACTTAATGTTTAAGTTCATATCCTCTTAATCATCTTTTTCAGACTGAAGTTATTTACTAAGAGAAATCAGTTAGAGGAAGGAAAACATCTAATAGCTTAAACCTCCCAGTGATCAGCAAGTTGTAAAATGTTTGCCTAATGACCTTGAAGCTTTTAAATTTATAATTTGGTGGGAAGGATTACATAAAATGTTATAATCTTTATTGTGAGAATTATATTTGACCTCTTATCTGTTTTTATTAATCTTCTAAGTTATGTACAATATTTCGAACAAAATGGATTTCCATGACTGTATAATGTTTCTATAGTTATTTCAAAACCTAATTTATTTGTATTTACTTTTAATTTAGATAACTCTCCTTCCAACCCCCAATTTAGACTGGATTGTTTTTAGCTGGTAGTTTTTTTGTTGTTGGTTTTTTTTTTTTTTTAAATATTTTATTTATTTGACAGAGAGAGCACAAGCAGAGGGAGAGAGAGGGAGAAGCAGGTTCCCTGCTGAGCAAGGAGCCCGATGTGGGACTCTATCCCAGGACCCTGGGATCATGACCTGGGCTGAAGGCAGACGCTTAACCAACTGAGCCACCCAGGCGTCCCCGTTTTGTTTTGTTTTGTTTTGTTTTGTTTTTCTTGCTGACAATGAACCAGATCAATACAGATTGACTTTAAGAAGTTTACATAAACTTTTGGTTCCAGAAAAACAAAAGGGTCTTTGTAGTTGAAATAAAGATATGTTTACATTTCCTTCTGTTAATCTGCCTATCGGAACACATCCACCATACAGATGTTTCTAGGCTAAAAGCATCAGTCAGTGGTATTTACCACTTCATTCAAAGGCTTAAAAAACAACATTTTTCAATCAAAGACTGTTCTTTTCCTTGGCAATCACATCTAGCCAAAGTTTAAAGACCATGTTAGAAGATCACACAGTGATCTTTAATTTGTAATCAACTATACCCTTTTTTAAAGAAGTCTGTACTAGTCAAAATGCAATGTCAGTAGAAGAAATCTGATGAGGTTGAGTTTTTGTTTGTATTTTCTGTTTCATTCTGTCTCAGTTATCATTCCTCTCTATGTCACTAGTCTCTTCGAATGTAGTAGTTGACTGAATGAGATTCCCAATTGCATAAAACATGGAAACACTTTGAATTTCATGGCAAAATTCCTGGTATTTGGCAGCTCATTGAGATGACATTTGGGACAACAAACTTTCAGAAAGAGACAGGGAATATAATCAAGAATAAATGAAAGAAACACAGGGAAACAACACAGGAAAAGTGATTTGGGGGTAAAATAGAGAATGTTTATAATGTGCAAAATGAAATGGCCTTTTTGGCTGTGAATTGTGAGACTGTTGAATCACAGACCTGTACCTCTGAAACAAATAATACCTTATATGTTAAAAGAAGAAGAAGAAGAAGAAGAAGAAGAAGAAGAAGAAGAAGAAGAAGAAGAAGGAGAAGAAGATAGCAGGAGGGGAAGAATGAAGGGGGGGAAATCGGAGGGGGAGACGAATCATGAGAGACTATGGACTCTCAAAAACAAACTGAGGGTTCTAGAAAGGAGGGGGGTGGGAGGATGGGTTAGCCTGGTGATGGGTATTAAGGAGGGCACGTTCTGCATGGAGCACTGGGTGTTATGCACAAACAATGAATCATGGAACACTACATCTAAAACTAATGATATAATGTATGGTGATTAACATAACATAATAAAAAAAATTAAAAAAAAAAGAAATGGCCTTTTTGGAAGTGCTGTGAATTTTATATTTCATTATGGAGTAATTCCCTTCATAAATTTCAGAACTTTTTCTTTTTTTCTCATTGATAATAAATTCCATTTTTAATTATTTCTTTTTTTGAGATACTGCATAATTTTAATTTAGAATGAATTTAGGATATTTGGACAGCCTCAAAGTAGTGGCTATGAAGATTTTCTTCACAGGAAAAACTCTTCCTTAGCTTTGCACCCTTGAAGCATTTCCTAATAACCTCAGTTGGAATTGATCCTGCCTGTACTGTCTTTGAACAATTGTTTTTAACAACCCACCTGCATTTGGTACTTGTTTCTAAACAATCTATGGTATTTATATGCATACCTTACTTGTCCTCCCTCTCTGACCCCAATGAGGTACTAAGCAACTTGGGATCAGTCCTATTTCAAAAAGGTAGGGGATAAGTAAGTGTCTGCTTTCGACTCAGGTCATGATCTCAAGGTCCTGGGATCGAGCCCCCTCTTCCCCCCACCCCCTCATCAGGCTTCTGGCTCAGCAGGGAGTCTGCTTCTTCCTCTCTCTACCCCCCTCCCACTGCCCTCTCCACCCCCCGCCCCGGCTCATTATCTCTCCCTCAAATAAAGAAATAAAATCTGTAAAACTTTTTAATTGTTGGTTTCCTTGACTATCTCTCCTAGTAGAGTACAGGATTCTTTAAGATTATATGTAGGCTTATGTTTGGCAGAGTATAGTCACATAATAGGTTCTTAATAAATAAATACTATCTTTTGCATAAATCAAAACAAAAGAGCTGTTCTAAAACAGAAGATTGAAAAAAGCAATGAACACTCAGGAAAAAACAGAACACAGATAAAGGTATGTGGAATGCCTATAAACAGATAATTATAATAATCAGCCTACTTGATTAGGTCATGTGAGTGGAGCCCTCATGAATGAGATTGGTGCCCTTATTAAAGGGGCTCAGAAAGCGTCCTCGCTCCTTCTGCCATGTGAGGTCTATGAACCAGGAAACTGGACCTCACCAGATGCCAAATCTGTCCGCTCCTCAATCTTGGACTTCCCAGCTTTCAGAATTCTGAGCAACAGGCTTCTGTTGCTTATAAACCACCCAGTCTATGTTAAACTGTTATAGCAGCCCAAAGAGACTAAGATACCCAGGCTGCCTTTATCTCTTTGAACCTCTCCTGTAAACAGCCTATTTTGTCAAGCTGGTTTGCCCATGAATAAAGTACTTAAGAATTGTTTAGCTGTTGATTCTTCATATAAAAATGGGAAGCAAGTACTATTTAGATTGTCAAATTGTTAATATTAAAATTGAAAAATAAGATGTCATTTTTAGCAAGAGCAGATGTTTGTGGCACATTTTTTTTCAGTGCATCTGTTTATTAATGAAGGGTTAGCTGGAGCTTTGTGAACATGCGGCTTTATTTATTTAAAAAAATATTCCATTGGCTTTCAATTTACATCATAACAAAAGTGTGTATAATGTGGCAGAACTGTTTTATGTGATTAAGAACTGTTTATTCTGGATTTGTAATTAATTTAATTGTAACATCGAGAGGACTGCAATTTTGAAAAACTTTCAATCCTGATTGCCTATTATTCACATGACAACACCGAAATAAAGTGACACTATGATAAATGGAAGCATAACAAGCAGTTGTCCTGATTTAATAACATTTTGAAAGAAAAATCTGTAAAATTTTATATAAATCATATAAATATAATATGTAAAAAGAAAATCCTGTTTTGCCTTCAAATTTTGCATCAGAGTTTGAAAGTTCACAATTTAATAAACATCTTCCAAATGCACCTTCATCATTTAAAGCCAGCTTGAGATACTTCATATCTTGATAAAATGGAGTAAGAAAAGAACTAATTCAGTTGTTCCATGGAATGATTTCCTTAAACCCAGGGCCCATTTGAGGTCACTGACACACCTTCATTTGTTTGAACTATGGTTTTTACCAAATTCAATCAAACATTAAAAGGAAGTACTTAATTAGTTATGCTGCACTAACAAAGAAAAATTATTATACCTTACTAATCTAATGTTATGGCAAAACCCTGACCCCACAAAAATGATTGGTGCTATTAAGGAGATTGATTGATACACATAGGAATTATAATTCAAAGAATCAGTGAAGAGAAAGTCATCAAATCCAGTCAGTCTGCATTATTTTTCTATTCAGATGCTACACTAAGATTCCACATAAACTTGTTTCCAAAGCTGAACTGCATTGTGGAAAGTGTTAATAAAATGGATATGGAATAAATGTGTGATTTTCACTTTCATTTAGCTAAAATTCATTTCAAATAAATTATTAGCCAATATAGTCATTTTAAATTCAAAACACTGGAAAGACAAAATCTTTACCACCTGAAATATTTAGATACAAATATTTTAGAACAAAAATCCGTTTGTTGGTTAAAAAGAGGAAATTCTGCCCAATTAATTCCCATCAAATGTCCAAATCACAAATTTTAGTATAATTTATCTCAGATTATTGTAGGAAAATTTGAAAATAGGGAAAAGTGGAAAAGGAGACAAACCACCCCACAATTAACTACTATTCACATTCTTATATTTTCTTCCTATCATTTTGTATGAAAATGAGTTTTATTATTGTTGCTGTCAAAAAGGTATTGTTATGAGGCTTTGACTAAAACATCTGAAAAGACTTGGTCTTTGGTACAGTCCCAGTATTTGTCTATTAGCTCATAATTACAAACTGGAAAATTCCTTCAAAATGAGTAACATACATACCATATATCTATTTTTGAGTCATTCTTCTTTATTTCTCTCTAAACTAAATGACAGCCTTACCAATAAAATCTAGTGACTAAGTGACCATACCTTACATTATAGATCCCCCTCCAGTGCCAGACAATTCAGAGAAGGTAAAAAAAGTGGAACAGAATATGTTGCTTTTTCACCTGGGATAAATGGTGAAAATATTATTAAGGCTTAAATAGATTTTTAACATGTAGGACTAAATATTATATTATAAAGGAAGTTTATGAATTAAATACATAACATATACTGAAAATCAGCACAAGAAAACCTAACATGTGAGGTAAACAATAAACCTATGTATTATGCACTGATGGGGGAAACGAAGTTTCCAAGAGAGCTAACATTATAGGACTCTTAAATTATGCCAACCTTTTAGGCAACCATATTGATGAAACATTTCCAGGATTTCATATGTGATTATAAACATTGATCTTTTCTATTACAATTGAAATCAACTGGCTCAAATTCAGTGAAAATATGAATGAGGCTAAAGACTCATGGTACTGGTGGTTTCATATTTTGACTGATCAATTTTCATTTTATGAAGCTTTTCTTATAACTAGGATGTAGTCTTAGTATTTCTATGATTTAGTTGCAATTAACAATGACAGAATGCATTAAAATATTCAAATGATTGTATAAATTCTGCTGCTTAAAAGTGGCAACAAATCATTTCATAAGGCAAGCATCTTCTTATGATAAGTCAAAATGTCCACTTACTAACTGAATTTTCAAAAATATAAATTGTGTGTCTGCTTTAGAGATGCCATATGAAATGTATGGAGTTCTGAGCTGTTTAAAATCGATCATATGAGTCAAAGTATGATATCGAGATTTCAAAAGCAATTGTATGAAACTCGGGCCTGTGCATTGGTAAAACTGTGTTACTGGGAGGAAAAACGATACCTTGACAATTCAGTGTGGATTCAGCAGCTTGGCTGCTTGGGATTAGATGCTGCTCTTCCACTTTATGACCATGTGAACCTGGGCAAGGGACACATGTGAAAGCACTTAGAACAGTGCTGAGCAATAGTAACTACTAGCTTATTATTATAAATGATGAAAATATCATTGGTCTTTTCAAATTCCATTTTTTTAACTGCTAATTTGTTACTTAGCCTATGTTGCTTCGAATTATTCCTTGTTCTATGTGTAAATGCCTGATTTCATATATATACCCACATAAACCTGTCCATATATGTGTGTGTATATAAAATAAATTCCATGAGAAGAAAGATATGACATTTACTCATTTTACCTATTTCTGTCCTTAATACTGTCACCTATTAGGCATATAAGCCTTTTTGCTGATTATTATGGTGACATACTCAAGTCTAGTATTTTTCCCCTGGGAAAACTCAGAAAATATCCATCTTGCAATTAAGATGCAAAACCAAAATGAATTCCATCTCTAGAAAAAAAAAAGTCATTTTTAACCTTTTTAAAGGCTTCCTAAATGTAGATATATCATAACAATAATTAGGAAAGTATTTTAAAAATAAAAGCAAATATGGATCATTTTCCTTTAAAATTACTAAAATTCCTGTTGACAAAATGTTACTTTAAGCTTCTTGCTACTAGGGAAGCCTATTTACTTATTGTCCCATTCACTCCCTTTATTCACATAAAATTTACATAAGAGGCATTTAATAGGTGCTTAATAAATAAAAGTCATTCTGAAGCCCACATGCCTTACAACTTTTCTAAAATGAAAAGTGATGCAAATAATTCAATCTTCCTTTACCCTGAAAAATAAAGGTTATGGTTGATTCTCTCCGAGAATTTTCTGCAATTCCTATACTGCTCATTGGAATTGGAGGGAATTAAGTCTGTGTAGGACCACAAGCCCGTTACTGCTTACCTTCCTGCTAAAATATGTAAACTGATATCTGTAGCATCTAACCTTTACCAAAGTGTTCATCTTGCAGTAATTTGGACATGTAGCGCTCCATATAGAGTCACTCATTGTCCAGGACGGTAGTGGATGATGTATATTTTGTAGTTAATGGAGTTGAATAGATCCTCACATTTCACAGCTCAGTGAATGTGTACTCCATTTTCTTCCTGGCTTCTGCTGCTAGGTTGTTTTTTTTGTTGTTTTTTTTTTTTTTTTTTTTTTAAGAAAGCAGTTTTAAACATTAAAGATAAACTCATGATTTTAAGAAGCTGGTAAAATCTGCTTAGAAATGATCAGAGAATACTGGAAAGGAACAATTAGAATCATATAATTATTTATGCTAACATAACCATTGGACCAAATTCCTTGACATTTCAATCATTTCATAATTTTTTACTTAGAAATGGTAATGAGAAGTGAGACTCTACTGCTTGCAATTGTGCTCACTATAAGGAATTATTGAGGCTCTAAGGATACATGGCAATGATAACAGTATACTAAGAAGTCAAAGATGCCCTCAGTGGCCATACAACCTAAGCTGAACCTGTGTTTTGTCCACCATGATATGATTACACTTGAAAAACTCATCTGATACTTTATGTGGAAAACCCAAAAGACTCCACCCCAAAACTGCTAGAACTCATACAGGAATTCAGGAAAGTGGCAGGATATACAATCAATGCACAGAAATCAGTTGCATTCCTATACACCAACAACAAGACAGAAGAAAGAGAAATTAAGGAGTCGATCCCATTTACAATTGCACCCAAAACCATAAGATACCTAGGAATAAATCTAACCTAAGAGGCAAAGGATCTGTACTCAGAAAACTACAAAATACTTATGAAAGAAATTGAGGAAGACACAAAGAAATGGAAAAATGTTCCATGCTCATGGATTGGAAGAACAAATATTGTGAAGATGTCTATGCTACCTAGAGCAATCTACACATTTAATGCAATCCCCATCAAAATACCTTCCACTTTTTTCAAAGAAATGGAACAAATAATCCTAAAATTTGTATGGAACCAGAAAAGACCCCAAATAGCCAGAGGAATGTTGAAAAAGAAAAGCAAAGCTGGTGGCATCACAATTCCAGACTTGAACCTCTATTACAAAGCTGTCATCATCAAGACACTATGGTACTGGCACAAAAATTGGCACATAGATCAATGGAACAGAATAGAGAGCCCAGAAATGGACCCTCAACACTATGGTCAACTAATCTTTGACAAAGCAGGAAAGAATGTCCAATGGAAAAAAGACAGTCTCTTCAACAAATGGTGTTGGGAAAATTGGACAGCCACATGCAGAAGAATGAAACTGGACCATTTCCTTACACCACACACAAAAATAAACTCAAAATGGATGAAAGACCCTAAATGTGAGTCAGGAATCCATCAAAATACTAGAGGAGAACAACCTCTTCAACCTCAGCCACAGCAACTTCTTCCTAGAAACATCGCCAAAGACAAGGGAAGCAAGGGCAAAAGTGAACTATTGGGACTTCATCAAGATAAAAAGCTTCTGCACAGCAAAGGAAACAGTCAACAAAACCAAAAGACACCCAACAGAATGGGAGAAGATATTTGCAAATGACAGATCAGATAAAGGGCTAGTATCCAAAATCTATAAAGAACTTATCAAACTCAACACCCAAAAAACAAATAATCCAATCAAGAAATGGGCAGAAGACATGGACAGACATTTTTCCAAAGAAGACATCCAAACGGCCAACAGACACATCAAAAAGTGCTCAACATCACTCGGCATAGATGTCCATCAACAGATGAATGGATAAAGAAGATGTAATATAGGGCGCCTGGGTGGCTCAGTCGTTAAGTGTCTGCCTTCGGCTCAGGTCATGATCCTGGGGTCCTGGGATCGAGCCCCGCATCAGGCTCCCTGCTCAGCAGGAAGCCTGCTTCTCCCTCTCCCACTCTCCCTGCTTGTGTTCCCTCTCTCGCTGTGTCTCTCTCTGTCAAATAAATAAATAAAATCTTCCAAAAAAACCACCACATTTAAAAAAAAAAAAGATGTGATATATATGTGGAATATTATGTAGCCATCAAAAAAATGAAATCTTGCCATTTGCAACAACGTGGATAGAACTAGAGAGTATTATGCTAAGCGAAATAAGTCAATCAGAGAAAGATAATTATCATATGATCTCACTGATATGAGGAATTTGAGAAACAAGACAGAGGATCATAGGGGAAGAGAGGGAAAAATGAAACAAGATGAAACCAGAGGGAGACAAACCATAAGAGACTCTTAATGTCAGGAAACAAACTGAGGGTTGTTGGAGTGGAGGGGCAGTGGGAAGGATGTGGTGGCTGGGTGATGGACATTGGGGAGGGTATGTGCTATGGTGAGCGCTGTGAATTGTGTAAGACTGATGAATCACAGACTTGTACCCCTGAAACAAATAATACATTATATGTTAATAAAAAAAGTTAAAAATAAATTCTAAGATACACTTAAAAAAAAGAAAAAAGAAAAACTCATCTGAGATGTTATTATTTTTTTCATTATATTTAAACTTCCCATTTCCAAGACCAATAGTTTAAGAACTTTGAATAATTCCACATATTTAATGACCACCAAAATAATCCTATGCTTTCTTTACATCGCACTTTGTAAGTGACAAAAACTTTTCACATATAATAATTTCATCCTCACACAAGAGATAGAAAGGGCGTATTATCATCTCCACATATAAGAAAACCAAAGCTAAGCACTCATGAGAATAATAAAGGATAAAAATACTTGAAATGCATGGAATTAGAATCACATTTGTCTCAGATCTGAAAGGCTAACGGCAACATGATTGGAAGTAACAATGGAAAAGAGGATCCAAGGATTGGCAAAATTCAGCTCTCCACCTGTTTTTGTAAATAAAGTTTTATTGGAATACAGTCATGTCTATTTCTATACAGACTATTTATACCTGTCTTCATTCTACAATGGCAAAATTGAGTAGCTGCCACAGACACCATATGGTTCACAAAGCTGAAAATATTTACTATCTATCCCTTTATAGAAAGAGCTTGCCTAGTCCTGTTCTAAATGAAAGAGATTGTCTATACCATGAAAGTTACCTGGGGAAGAATCTAGAGACCATGAGAAAGCTGTGAACATCAAATAAACGAAAAGAACCATGTCAAAGTGGATGTATGATTGATTGTCCACAATATCTTTCAGTGAACAGTAATTTAGCAGTATTGTCAAGCAGAGGTATGGAGGGAATCTAGAACTGGGGAGGAAGAAAAATCAAATAAATCCAGAATATCTATATCAGATGTTTAACAAAAAATTTTGAGTTTTTCATAAGTATGAAGCATTCTACCAGGTATTAACCTATGAATGACCCTCTTAACTAGGTATTTTAAAGAACTTCCAGGGCGCCTGGGTGGCTCAGTTGGTTAAGCAACTGCCTTCGGCTCAGGTCATGATCCTGGAGCCCCGGGGTCGAGTCCTGCATCGGGCTCCCTGCTCGGCAGGGAGTCTGCTTCTCCCTCTGACCCTCCTCCCTCTCATGCTCTCTCTCATTCTCTCTTTCTCAAATAAATAAATAAATCTTTAAAGAACTTCCAAATACAGGTATTTGGGGGATGATAATGAAGTGAACAACCAAGTATTTATCAGAGCAAAGGAGGAAAGCTACAGCATGGATACCAAAAACCCTCTTCTATCTATATTAGCATCTTTGCTTCCTTTGATAGATATATCACCTCACTTTCCTTCTTTCTTATCAGGCCAGAAATTCTTTCAGGCAAAGGAAAAAGGCAAACACAGCTGCTCTGCAAAATGGCTGCTGAGTCCGTATGTTAGTATTTCAAAGAAACTACAGGCCAAAACTGAAAGTCTGAGGGGAGGAAAAGAAAAAGTGACTTAACATATTAGATAATTTATATATTTTCTTAGCCAGATACTAACTTTATGACAGACCTGAAAGGAAAATAAATAGCTGGCAGATTGGAAGAACTATGATAATTCTAGAAATGTATTCACATTTGTTCATTCTTTCATTAAAAAATTTTGTTTTTTAACACCTACCCTGTTCATGGTCCTTATTTGGCATTATGGAGAAAGAGAAATTCATGTCTTCAAGAATCACAAAATGTAAGAAAGAAGACAGACACCTATATGAATAACTGTATTTTAATATAATCCTCTGTATTACCACTGGAAATTATGAATGGACTGAATATAAAGGCAGAAAAAACGAATCATCATAACCTATTTGTGTAACTGACACTGTCTGCATTCAAGACACCATGTCCAAATGGCAGGATATAGAAATTATTGGTGTAGGATAGCCAGTGTGAGGACAGAGCATTTTAGAAATACATTCAACATAGCTCAATGAATGTTCAGTCAAAAGATTCAACTTTAATTAGTGAAACGGTAATATTAGAACCACTGAAATCAAAGAAGGACTCATGCATAATTGTTTTGGAACCCCAAATTAGAGTCTCTGGTTTCTTCCTCTGTTCTTCAATCCCAGAGTTTTGCATTAAATTATATTCCCTTCATTGATTTACATCAGATAAAAAGTCTATCCCCTTTCTGATGGCAGCAGCTGAAGCAGCAACTCAAGGAGCCGAGCTTTTGTGCACCCTCTACCAGATTTAACTGTGGGGGCACAATGGTTAGGGCTGTAGTCTTGCTCTCAGACATGAATCTATTAATATGTGAAAAGTCACCTTTTTGTTCTTCACTAGTACACATAATGAAATGTGTATAATATATATAAAAGACTATTTTTAAAGTACCTACCTCATAACAATTTTCTCCTTTTGGATTTATATTGATTAGCCTGGCCTCAGTTTTTCTGTAAGATTATTAATTTGGACAAGATGGTCTGCTCTACGAATACATGCTTTATATAATGTCCCTAAACAAACAAGTCTCCGTTGAATTTAACTGTGACCTAATTGACTGCTTCACCAGTCACGGTTTCTTATCCCAGAGGGGTAGTGACCCTGCTCATATAAATGGGTAGTTTTATTAATTCATTTCATTTATATTAATTTTATGTCCAATATCATTTGATGATGATGATTGTAACAATTGGCCAAGGAGGATCTAATATCTAAAACAACTTGGAAATTCTTCCACTCACTATTTCCTGAGATGGCAATATTTTCCTAGCTTTCCTTAATGGAGTATGTTAAAGTACTAAGGAAATAGTGTTATCTGAAATGTGATATCTTTAAGAGAAATATGATTTGCCTGTCCCCTAATGATCATTAATTAATTTAAATCAATTTCTTTTGATAGTGATATTGGAGTTAACTGTTAGACTCAAAATATATGTTTAATCAATGCAGTTAAAAAATTATCTGAAATTTCATTTTAGAGGAACAGAAAACTCCGCAATGTCTATCTTACATTTCATAGCCTTCAGTAAATCAGAGCACTGACATCAGTGTCATGGCAAGTTCACTTAGGAAATAAAAATGTGCAGAGCACTGTACAGCACTCAGTTAGCTTGCATGGAAACAATGCACCAGTGTTTACTTACCCAGGTAAACTGAGGCAAGGGTTATTTGAGAAGAGGGCTCAGGCTAGCTTTTAAATCAACAGGGCTCAAATTATTATTTCATTTGTTGAACCCAAATGAGTCTTCATTAAAAAATGTAATGTATCAAAATACTTAGCAAATTTAATTTTTCCCTCATCAACACACAGAGCATTTACAAATTGAATAACTTGCATTTTTAAATAGATGGAAATGAATTAGTGTGAAAAAATAGAAAAAGCTAAGCTGCTAACATGTACACTATATGTTCATTTTCACAATCTCTTAACAAAATGAACATTTTAAATGTACCTTTTGTCTTTGACTGGGAAAAAGGGAAAGACAAGGAAATTAATATTTTTGTAATATAGATGTCATCTTATATTTCATGCCTGACTCATTTGAAAATGTAGATTAATTTGCAAACAATTTAGAAAGCTGAACTATTGAATTGGGTCCTCTAAGATTTAGGATTTTTCATCTTTTAAAGTTGACACCCAGCGAGAGCTTGTCAATTACAAAGAAGTGAAATGAAGTGAAAATAAGTCTCATCTTCATCTTCTTGTTATATGCTTGGTTGGTTATAGAGAGACACCATTTACAAGCTCAAAATAATTATTCAGAAAGTTACGCTTCACTTTAAAACCAAATTTAAGCAAGAGAAAAGTGCCATTGTGTGATGGTTATTTTATTCATTGGGTGGGGAGACTGGGTGGAGAGTGGGAAATGGTATATGGCCTCTGAAGGCTAGTGGTTAGAATGTCTCTCCTGTTTTTCTACTTCTCATGTTGGTAATAAATAGAGATGACTTCAGAATATTGCTTTAAAAACAAATGCTGCTCTCTTACCGTTCAATGAAAATGAGAATTTGGGAGAAATAATTATAATGTTATTTACACATTTTATCAACATGTGAAATACCCACGAAAATTCTATTCCCTCCCTGACCTTGTCTCTTAAATTATTTTTATTCTACCCATAAAAACATGAGGCACAGGGCGCCTGGGTGGCTCAGTCATTAAGCGTCTGCCTTCAGCTCAGGTCATGATCCCAGGGTCCTGGGATCGAGCCCGGCATCGGGTTCCCTGCTCGGTGGGAAGCCTGCTTCTCCCTTTCCCACCCCCCTGCTTGTGTTCCCTCTCTTGCTGTGTCTCTCTCTGTCAAATAAATAAATAAAATCTTTAAAAAAAAAAAAAATGAGGCACAATGTTTAAAATCTTGTTAGATTCAAACAAAAATAAATTATTTGTTGTAGTCAAAAAAATAAATTTAGAAAGGCATACTTCCAGAGTGCCTGGGTGGCTCAGTCGGTTAATTGTCCAACTCTTGATCTCAGCTTAGGTCTTGATCTCAGAGCCATGAGTTCAGAGCCCTCATTTGTCTCCATGCTGGGCATGCAACATACTTAAAAAAAGGGGGGGGGGGCATACTTCAGTGAAACTATGAGCCATCTAACTCTTGGCTTTGATCTCAAGACTTACTGCTAATGATCAAGGTCACCTACTCTGAGAAACGGAACCGTATTCAATAAATGTAGTACCCCAATAAATTCACTCCCATTTTGTGCTCAGCCCAGAGATGCTATGCAGACTTTGAATACCCACCTCAGAAATGCCTGGTAGAGATTAACAGAATCCAAGTATCATGTGAAGTCAGGCATCAGAAAGAAGCATATTCTAATAGTATTTTCTTCCTCCTGCACCTTCATGGGACTACTTAATACCACATGCTTTTCACTCCCAGAGGAGAGAAGAGGAGAGAGGCTAGATTCAGAAGAGGTATGTGATAAAATTTAAATCTTTAGAATGAAGCATTGAGACATCTTTTCTCTTTTACTACCTCATCTAAAGCCCCAAGGCCAACCCTATCTCCATCACAGCAAAAGGGCAAAAGTCCCAAGTGTATTATTTGATATGTAAACACCAGCTCCTTCTTTTAAAAAAATGACATTTGACATCACTTTACAGACCCAATTTGGCAAAATTAGCATTCTGTCTATCTAAATTCTGTTCATTTTTAAAGGCCATGTTGAAGTTCCCTGTATGAAACCATCCCTTGTGACTGTGACTACAATAATCATTTGTTACCTTGTCTCAAAGTCTGTGGTACTTTTGGTCAACTCTTCTGTACTGATGATTATCTTTAAAAAATTAATTACAAAAGTAATAAAATAACATTAAAGTGTTTGGACAATAGAGAAAACATCCTAATTCAATAACCCAACAACTGATCAATATGTATATTCTTCTAATTTTCATAAGCCTATACTATATATTTTCAAAAATATTGTTTATATAAGTTTTTGCACTGAACTCTTATTGAATATTAAGTCATAAATTCTTCTCCACATCACAAAAGTCTATGAAAAGTATTGGCTAATATTCCATTAAATGGATATATCAAGATTTATTTAACTATACACTATTGCAATGCCAGTAAATGATTTACAATATTGTTGTTATACTCCATGCCATATCAAATATCTATATGATTATGGCTTTTTAAATATTTAGGTCATTTTTAAAACAAATTCTCACAAGGGAAATTTATTGGCTCAAAAAGTGTGAACATTAATAATGTAATTGAAAGAATATAAGCTTTAGAATCATAGATCTGGATATAAATTTTAACTCAAACATTTTTGTGGCCTTAAAGATATAATTTAATCTCAGTTTCTCATTGTATGATTGGATAATACCACCTACTATGTAGCATTTTGGGAAAGATTAAGAATAATATGTTAAAATGGCACAAAGTAAAGCTTAATAAAAGTGGCCATTATTATTTGTCTTTCCAAAGTATTAAATCAATTTAGAATGCTTTCAGCTGTATATAAGAATACCAGTTTTTTCATAGACTTCTTATATTTAGATATTGTGTTAGATCAAATTGGCCAAGACACAAAATGATAACATATTGTTTTAATTTGCATGCCTTTGATCGATAGGAAGATTCTACACTTAGCAGTGAGTTCTCTTTTTGAATCACACATTGATGACTCTTACTTATTTTGGAATCAAAGTTTTATCTTTTTAGATCTTTGTAACTTCTTTATGTGTTTTTGTGATAATGCTCTAAATACCTATATTTTTAATATAACTGTGTGTGTGTGTATATATATACACACAATACATATACAAATACACTGATTTGAGATCTGGTGCAATGTCATTTGCTTTTTTTTCATCATCTAAAATAACTTACATAGTAACTTGCTTGTAATGGGTGCACAAAAATGTATGTATTAAATAGGTATCAGATGTCATTCTGTTCCTCAAAGATTATACGAATTTGGCTATGTATGTCCAATGATCTTCCCAAGATCGCAGAAATTTTAAGAACCTAAGTTGTCATGGCAATTTCACTTCATATGTTCCTGTTTCCACTGAATTCTATATCTCATTGCCATGTTCTCTGACATGTTCATGCTTTCTCCTCTACCCCATGTCCACCAAATGTCAAAATCACTTCCTTTTCCACTCTAGGCATTCATGTTTAGAAGGTACTTTGGTGAATGTTTGTAAGTTTTATATTTCAGTAACAATTTAACATTGAATATTAGAGGTCCCTGATCCAGCAAGACATCATATTGCTATGATACCATTTTCTGGTAGGAGAGAAACATCTGTCCTTCAAGATTTTCTGTTTCTCAATTCTAGTACTTTATTATTCAGAAATGTATGGCTCAGGCATATATACATATATATATCTACATATATATATACACATATACATGATAGATTACCCCATTAGTCAATAGAGCAAGTACCTATTGTTTCATTAAATCTAAAATTTAATCAATTGTATATTACACCATTATTTTATGTATACTCTGAAAGGAATAAAAAGTTGCCATTTTAACTTTTTTATTGTAAGAATGAAGCTTATGGATATTTATAAGAATACAAAAATACCTAGCATGCAACAAGGTAAAATTCACAATGTCTGGCATCTAAAGACTGCCAGGCAGGCAAAAAATCAGGATAATATAACCCATAATGAGAAGAAAAAAATGAGCTAATGGAAACAGACCTAGAACTTTTACAGAGTTGGCAGACAAGGACATATTCCAAAATGTAAGTAGACAAAACATGAACAAACAAACAAAAGCTCAAAATGGATCATAGAGCTAAATCTATAAAACTCTAAAGAGAAAAGGAGTAAATCTTCATGACCTTAGTTAGGCAAAGATTTCTAACATAGAACACCAAAAGCAGAGCAATGAAGGAAAACATTGAAGAAACTGGTTGTCATCACAATTTAAAACCTTGGCACTTCAAAACATATCAAAAAAGCGAAAAGACAAGCCAAAGATTTGAAGAATATATTTCAATTCACATATCCAATAAGAAGCTTATATCCAGAATATATAAAGAATTCTTACAACTCAAAATAAAAAAAGGCAAATAACCCAATTAAAAATGAACAAAAGATCTGAATAGAAATTCCACCAAAGATATACAAAAAGCCAATAAGCACATTAAAAATTCCCAACATCATTAGTCATTAGGGAAAAGCAAGTTAAAACCATGCGATACCACTTCACATTCACAAGAATGGCTACAATAAAAAAACAATAAGCATTAAGTAGTTTCTTAAAATGTGAAGTACAGAATTACTTTATACCTCAGCAATTCCAATCCTAGGTAACTAAGCAAGAGAAATACAAACATATGCCTACACAATAACTTGTACTAAAAAAAATTGAATTGTACACTTAAAACAAGTGGACCTTACTGTGTGTAAATTATACCTCAATAAAGTGCTTCTTAAAATAAAATAGACACATGGAAGATGTAAAAAAGACCCAAATACACTGCATATAACTAAGGGCGGATTAGATATCACAGATAAAAAGATTAGTGAACCTGAAGACATAGCAGGAAAAACTACCCAAAATAAATCAGAGAAGAAAGAGTTTTTAAAATAAAGTTAACATCAGTGGGCTATGGGACAACTTAAAGCAACCTACTATATGTATAACTGAAGTCCCCAAAGGAGAACTGTGTCAGGAGGGTTGGGAGAAAAATACATTTGAAATGATAGGTGAAAACTTCTGAAACTTAAAGAAAATTATAAACTCAGAGATCCAAGAAGTTCAATGAACCCCAAGCACAAGAAACATGAAGAAAACTAGACCAGGGCATATAATAATCAAATTATCCAAAATCAGTGATAAAGAGAAAAACCTTAAAAGCAAATTATTATTATTTGGATAATAATCAAATTATCCAAAATCAGTGATAAAGAGAAAAACCTTAAAAGCAACCAGCAACAGTATAAGTCACATTACATAGAGAAGAAGAAAGATAATGATGACAACATCAGTTTCTCATCAGAAACAATTTAAGAGAGAAGGCAGTGCCTAGAATTCTATATCCCGGAAAAACATGTTTCAAAAGCAAAGTAAAGACTTTTTCAAACATGCAAAGGTGAAGAAAAGCACCACTAGCCAACCTACCTCATAAATGAAGACCTTCAGGAAGAGGAATATTAAATAAAGTGGGACTATGAATCTATACAAGGAATGGTGAACACCAGAAATGGTATTTATGGGGATAAATGCATCATATTTTTGTACTGTTTCAATCTTTAACAAGATAATTGACCATTTTAAAAAGTAAACAAAAAACCCCCACAATATGTTTGAGGTTCATACAGTGTAAATAAGTAGAATATATGAGAAAAATAATATAAAGGCTAGGAGGGGCAAAATACAGGTATACTATTGTAAGGTTCTTATTCTACATGTGTGAAGAGATATAATATCACTTGAAGATAGGCTGTGATAAGTTAAAAATGTATACTATTCTCTACAAAGCAAATACTAAAATAAAAATTTATAACTAATGAGCCAGTAAAGGAGATAAAACTGAGAAAAAAAAATAGCTCAATTAATCAAAGCCAGTTCAGTAGAAAAGGAAAAAGGACACAGAAAAAAATATTAAGAAACTTAAACATAATCATATCAATAGTTACGTAAATGTAAACTATCTAATATTTAATTAGAAGGCAGACATTGTCAGGATAACAAAGCAAGAACCAACTATATGTTATGTACAAGAAACTCAGTTTACTTATAGAGAAAGAAATGGGTTAAAATTAAAAGACAGAAAAAGATAAACTTAGCTAATCCTGGCCAACAATAAGAGAGGGACTGGCTGTATTAATATGAGATAATGTAGATAAAATATTCAGAGCAAAGAATATGACCAGGGATAAAGAAGGCCATTTTGTAATAATAAAGAGGTTAATTTATCAAAAGGACATATTATCCTAATGTTTAACTGATAACTGAGCATCAGAATACATAAAACAAAAACTAAGGTACTACAACAATAGACAAATCCACAATTAAAGTTTCAATAACTCTCTCTCAGTAACTGTTTGAACAACGGATAGAAAAAGTGGTACAACATTAATATGAAAGATTTGAACAACCACTTTCACCTAACTGACATTTATTGAACATTCCAATCAACCAGAGCAAGATAAACATTATTTTCAGGTGCACATTAAAATTTACCAAGATACACTATATTACAGGCCACAAAATGAGTCTTAATAAAGTTAGAGGTGTTTAAGTAGTACAAAGACTGTTTTATGACAACAATGTAGTGAAATTAGGAACCAATTACAGAAATATTCAAAAAAACTCCCAATTATTTGGAAACCAAAGAGTATGACCTCTCAATAATCTCTGAATAAAAAAAATGATGGTGAAATTAAGAATTATTTTTAAGTTGATGGATAAGAAAACACAACATATCAGAACTTGTGGAATGTATCTAAAGTGATACTTAGAGAAAAAATATAGCAATAGATACCTATACTGCAAAAGAAGAGAAGTCTTGAATAAACATGTCAGCTTCCATCTTAAGAAACATGAAAGAACACATTAAACTCAAACCAAGCAGAAGAAAAGAAATAATAGTGAACAGAGTAGCAGTCAATGGAATAGAAAATCAGTAGAGGAAATCAGTGAAACCAAACCACACTTCTTTGAAAAGACTGACATAATCAATAAGCCTCTAGCCAGACTGACCAGGAGGAAAAAACAAAAACAAAAACAAAAAAAAAGAGAGAGAAGACACAAATTAGCAACATCAGGAATGAGAGTTGATATCACTACAGATTTTACAGATATTGAAAGGGAAATTAGAGAATGTTATGAACAATCTTATGTCAATAAATTTGACAACATACATGAAATGGACATTTCCTCAAAGACACAAACTACCAAAGCTCACTAAAGAACAAATTTATCTAACCTATAAAGTCACATCAATTAAAGCAAAATTTCTCAAGGTTGGAACTACTGATATTTTGGACTAGCTAATTTTTTGCTATGGGAGCTGTCCTACACATTGTAGGATGTTTAGCAGCATTCTTAGCCTATACTCACTAGATGCCTGTAGCACTGCCTCTTCCCCCTGCTGTGACAACCAAAAAAAGTGTTTATAAATACTGCAAAATGTTCCTTTTGGGGAGGGAGAGGGTTAAAATTGCCCTAGTTTAGACACATTATATTTATTATTAATTATTATTATTATTATTACTTGGTTTCAAGTTTCTATTTAAATTCTAGTTAGTTAACCTATAGTGTAATATTGGGTTCAGGAGTAGAATTTAGTGATTAATCATTACATATAACACCTAGTGCTCATCACAAGTGCCCTCCTTAATACCCATTACCCATTTAGTCCATCCCTCAATTTCACATATGAGTGAAATCATATGGTATTCGTCTTTCTCTAACTTATTTTGCTTAGCATAATACTCTCTAGCTCCATCCATTTGTTACAAATAGCAAGATTTCATTCTTTTTGATAGCTGATACATATGTATGCACCATATAAAAATAGATACATATATATGTGCCACATCTTCTTTATCCATTCATCAGTCGATAGACATTTGGGCTCTTTCCATAATTTGGTTATTGTTAATAATGCCTCTAAAAACATTGGGGTGCATGTGCCCCTTTGATTCAGTATTTTTGTATCCTTTAGGTAAATACCTAGTAGTGCAACTGCTGGGTCCGTAAGGTAGCTCTATTTGTAACTATTTGAGGAAACTCCATACTGCTTTCCACAGTGGTTGCACCAGTTTTCATTCCCACCACTAGTGTAAGAGGATTTCCCTTTCTCCACATCATCACCAACATCTGTTGTTTCCTGTGCTATTAATTTTAGCCATTCTAACAGGTGTGAGGTGGTATCTTATAATAGTTTTGATTTGTATTTCCCAGATGATGAGTGATGTTGAGCCTCTTTTATGTGTCTATTAGTCATCTGGATGTCTTCTTTGGAAAAAATGTCTATTTATGTCTTCTGCCCATTTCTTAATTGGATTATTTGGTTTTTTGGGGTGTTGAGTTTGATAAGTTCTTCATAGATTTTGGATAACCCTTATCACATATGTCATTTGCAAATATATTCTCCCATTCAGTAGACCACCTTTTAGTTGTGTTGATTGTTTCCTTCACTGTGCAGAAGCTTTTTATCTTGATGAAGTCCCAATAATTTATTTTTGCTTTTGTTTCCCTTGCCTCCAGAGACATGTCTAGTAAGAAGCTGTTACAGCTGATTAGAAAATTATATTAAAGAAAGTGAAATTATAGGTAAAAACCTTCCCACAAAGAAAGCTCCAGGTCTAAATGGTTTTACTGGTGACTTCTACCGAACATTCAAGGAAAAAATTATACCAATCCTATAAAAACTCTTTCAGAAAACCAAAAAGAGGTTTTCTTTCTTTAAAAATCTTATTTATTTATTTGTCAGAGAGAGAAAGAGGAGAGAAAGAGCACACAAGCAGGGGGAGCAGCAGGCAGAGGGAGAAGCAGACTCCCCGCTGAGCAAGGAGCCCGATGCAGGACATGATTCCAGGACTCTGGGATCCTGATCTGAGCCAAAGGCAGACGCTTAACTGACTGAGCCACCCAGGTGTCCCAAAAAAGAGGTTTTCAACTAATTCAGTTAATTCTATGAGATAAACATTACCTTGATAACCAAAATCATAAGAAGACATTATAAGAAATGAACACTGTAGACCAGTATCTCTCATGAGCATACATACAAAAATTCTAAACAAAATTTTAGCAAATTGAATCCAGAAATATGTAAAAGAAATATCATAATCACATGGGGTTAATTTTAAGAATGCAAGGTTGATTTAACATTTGAAAATCAATGAATGTAATACACCATGTTAACAAATTAAAAAAAAAATTATGATAATCTCAATCTCAGAAAAGTATTGCATAAAATCTAACATCTATAACCAATAAAATCTCTCAGAAAACTAAGAATAAAATGGAACTTCCTCAACCTAATAAATTGCTTCTATGAAAAACATATAGCTAGCAGCACACTTAATGGTGAAAGACTGAATACTTTCCCCTAAGATCAAAAACAAGACAAATATGTCAGCTATCACTACATCTGTTCACCTTTATACTAAAATTTCTAACCAATGTATTAAGGCAAGAAAAAAGAAATGAATAGTATCCAGATTGAAAATACAGAAATAATATTCTCTTTATTCACAGATGGTATCACATTTATTTATTTATTTTTTTTTTTTTTTAAAGATTTTATTTATTTATTTGAGAGAGAGAATGAGATAGAGAGCACATGAGAGGGGGGAGGGTCAGAGGGAGAAGCAGACTCCCTGCCGAGCAGGGAGCCCGATGCGGGACTCGATCCCGGGACTCCAGGATCATGACCTGAGCCGAAGGCAGTCACTTAACCAACTGAGCCACCCAGGCGCCCTGGTATCGCATTTATGTAGAAAATCTGATAGAATCTACAAAAAAGGTATTAGGACTAATAAATGTGTTTAATAAGGTGACAGATGTAAAATGAGTGTACAAAAATTAGTTGTATTTCTATTTGTTAGTAAAAAAACAATTGAAAAATGAGATTAAAAATAATGACAATATTAGAAATATGAAATAAATATACTATTATACTTATAAATGTTATAGCTGGTAGAAAATGTAAAAGTAAACTATACATGTAAATGACAAAACATTGCTCAGAGAAATTTTAAAAACCTTAATATATGGAGATATATACCTTATTTATGGGTTGGAACACTCCATAGTGTTAAAATGTTGATTCTACCCACCCATGAAATGATCTAGCCATTATATTCCTAGGTATTTTATCCAAGAAAAAAATATATATAAATCGTTATAGAAACTTGCACATGGGGTGCCTGGGTAGCTCAGTTGGTTAAGCAACTGCCTTCAGCTCAGGTCATGATTCTGGAGTCCCGGGATTGAGTCCCACATCGGGCTCCCTGATCAGCAGGGGGGTCTGCTTCTCACTCTGACCCTTCCCCTCGCATGCTCTCTGTCTCCCATTCTCTCTCTCAGATAAATAAATAAAATCTTTGAAAAAAAAGAAACTTGCACATGAATGCTCATAGTAGCCTTATATATAATAGCCCCAAACTGGAAATAACCTAAATATCCATGAACAAATGAATGCATAAACAAATGGTAGTATATCCATGCAATGGAATCCTACTCAGCAATAAAAAATGCTATTTTTTTATTTTTTTAAAGATTTTTATTTATTTATTTGAGAGAGAGAGAGAGGGAGAGAGCACACAAGCAGGAGGGGTAGGGAGAGGGATAATCTCAAGCAGATTCCATGCTGAGTGTGGAGTCTGACACAGGGCTGGATCTCAGGACCCTGAGATCATGAACAGCTGAAACCAAGAGTTGGGCGCTTAACCAAGAGACAGCCAGGTGCCCCAAAAATGTAATAAACTACTGATATACAGAACAACAGAGATTAGTGAAGGAAGTCAGACAAAAATAATGTGTACTCTATATTTCTTAATATTAGTTTTGCTTTTTAGTTCTAACAATATTATTTTTTATAGATTCCAGTTCTCTAACAAATATATCCAATCTTACCTATTTTCTTGAGTATTTTAATAGAATTAAACTCATTGTTTGATAGCTATAAGTTAGAATCACCTATTGGTCTGTTTCTATTTTCTGATTTTTCTTTAGTTCCTGTTTTCTGTGGGTTTCCTAATTTTGATTCAAATGTCAGATAATTGGTATGGAAAACTGTAGAGAACCTGGATGATATCTTCTATCTCAAGAGATGCTGGTATGTAAGAATAGAAGCAAATTATCTTAATCCAATAACACTTAGACTTAAGGATGAGTTTATGACTTGGTGAAGCTCTGTCTACCTCTGGTTCTCCCTCAGTTCAAGGTGTATCTCTTCAGGAGTCCCAAGAGCCTGGGATATTTACCAGAGCACCTTCTTCTTCTTCTTCTTCTTCTTCTTTTTTTTAATTAACATATAATGTATTATTTGTTTCAAGGGTACAGGTCTGTGATTCATCAGTCTTACACAATTCACAGCGCTCACCATAGCACATACCCTCCGCAATGTCCATCACCCAGCCACCTCATCCCTCCCACCCCCTTCCACTCCAGCAACCCTCAGTTTGTTTCCTGACATTAAGAGTCTCTTATGGTTTGTCTCCCACTCTGGTTTTGTCTTGTTTCATTTTTTCCTCCCTTCCCCGATGATCCTCTGTCTTGTTTCTCAAATTCCTCATATCAGTGAGATCATATGATAATTGTCTTTCTCTGATTGACTTATTTCACTTAGCATAATACAAACAGGCATTATTGCCCTTAAAGTGAGTCAATGGATCCCTGTTATCTTCTGAGGATCATTTGGTTTCTCTCTTGCTCCACAAAGGAGCTTACAACATGAAAAACAAAAGCTGCCTAGCTGTAATGGCTACTTTCTCTGTCATCTTTGGGATTGTGGCAATCATGATTCTCAAATTCTTTCTATTTACAGTCTTCTCCACCCCCATTCCATGAAGGGGGATGGTGGTTGCCGATTTTTCTTACTGTATTTCTATCATAATACCTTTTTTATTACATTACATACCTAATTGCATTGCATTCACCAACTCAGAATTTCACAACAGAAGGATTTAACTGAAAGTCTGGAAAGAGACCTGCATGTGCTTGAATCTCTATGGACTCAAGCATACTGGCATGCAACCATTCCACATGGGATCCTATCACGTTCAGTTTCTTATAACCAAGTGTCAGCAGGGGGCCCTCCATCCTCCACTTCTCCAGGCACTCTCCTAGTTCTCTTGAAACCCCTGCATATGTTGCACAGGACTGTACCCTACTAGATGCTGGGGTGCTATTTTTGGATTTCAAGCCCCTTATTTCTGAGTTCATAGACCTAATATCTACCATTACTCTAAATTCATTCTAAGCAAGGCCATCTCCCTCCTCCAGCATGTTTTTTTGTTTTGTTTTGTTTTTGTTTTTGTTTTCTTTTTTTGGAAAGCCATCAACTGCTCTACTGTGAGCTTCAGGAGGGTTCCTCCAAACCTGAGATCTCTGACTGTGTTCCTCCTGCTGTCTCATGCTCTGTTTGCTGTTGGTATCTTTCCAGGGTCTGTCTATGCATTTGAAAGTAAATATAAATATGTTCTTAATCCTAACCCTTTAATAAAAGGGAGTACACAATACACAAAGTCTGAACCTTGCTTTTTTCATCTAAGAATATATCTTGGAGACGGAAGTGCCGCTTTCTGCTTGGAAAATGAATTGGAAAAAAAAAATCTCCATTTGTGTCGAGTTATGGCTCCTGTGAATGCTGTGAAATACTGTTCCCATTTACTTTACTTTCAATCACCATGTGCCTCCTCTAATTTGAGTTATAATTATTTTAAATTAAATTTGTGAAAAAACTTTTAACTGATTTAAACAGAATATAACAAAGTTTAAAAACAGAAATATCAAGCCAGGACTGTTAAAGTGAAAAGAGGTTCAAGGGAATTTCAAATTAAATCTCCCTTTTCTACTGCTACTGAAAATTAAAATCTAAAATTCAAAATCTTAATTTGCTAGGCTTTCTTTCTTTACTTTTTTTTTTTCTTTTTTATAGAAGTAATCAGTTGCTAGAATAGAAATGTTCTAATTTGCTTGTTGAGAAATTTTTTAAAGAGAAAAGCAATGTGGTTTGGAAATATGGAGCACTTATTTTTATTAGATATATATGCCAGTTATAAATTGGAAATATTAGTCCAGTCTTCCCCTGGAAAATCATGATATTCGTTTGTTTTCCTGATCAGGAAAATTTGTTCCCCACTAGGCCTTATAATAACAAAATTCTTTGTTGAAGTAGGAAACTAGTATAAGTAAGCTCATGTTAATCTATTAAAATTCTTATAAATGTGCATCACAAAAAGATAGTAAAATATATAAAGTTAACATCAACAACTTTCATATACCTTTACTTATCAAATAATACTAACCAGTTTATTTTCATTTGGAATCTCATACTTGCTATAAGTGTTTCAGAAACTTCTTTCCCTTTGACTTTAACAAAATACCTGAAAGTGCTCTACTGGAAATAAAATGCCTGCTAAAAGAGTTGTTTTATTTTGTTTCCCTTGCCTTTCCGATTTTATGACATGACACTATTATCTCCTGCCTTAGGAAGCTACCTGGTCCCAGAAACAAAAGTCCTTTAATTGTTGGAAAGCCTTAGGAAACTGTATTTTAACATGTGAAATATAATTGAGTAGATATTTTCCAAAACTCCTTTATACACAATCTAAGGTTGTATGGTTTTAACACAATGCCTGGCACCTTGTTGCTAAGGCACTAGCTATCTGCCATGCTGACACACAGGTCCCAGACTTCTCCTGACAGAATCATACTCTGGGTCTCCTAGCCTGTTAGCTCTCAAAGGCTCCTATAGCAACAGACAACAACAACAGATTTATACTTCCTCTGCTTTCTTCCCTATTAGAATAGAGCTGGAAACAAAGGAGAAATTCAAATTAACTAGGATTTGGGGCAAGAAAAACTCTCAGTGGGGAAGGCATTACTATATATAATCTATGTACAAAACATATTCCTCCATTTTACCTTGCATGAAGTAGTGAAGTTCATTGTCTTTCAAATGTTTCAAGCAATTCAAAAGAATAGCATTAAAAATGCACATTCGTCTATGAATACTGGGTCTGTATTTGTGCACAACAGAGAATTATGAATCATTTCTGCTCAGTGTTGTAAATTTAATTTTCAAAAATATTATAAAATGAAGTAACTACTATTATAAAGATGCTTTTAGATGACATTTAATTACAACGCAAGGTAATTTATTTTACCAGCTAGAGTATCTTAGGCTAATTGCATTTATTTATGTTTTATGCTTGTGCCATCACAACCACCAACTTATTCTATATGTTCATTTTACCTTTTTTTTTCAATCTTAAGAGATATTTTAAGATTTTTCTCTAAATTTTGGTAATGCTTCTTAATTGTAAGGGGGATATTTCTTTGCCCTTAACACCTCCTGTGTGGAAGAATGCTTTGATCTCTCTAGAAGTTTAATTGCATTTTATGGAATGGTTCCTCTTTGCAATTAGATCTAGGCTTGGATGCTGAGTGTGCTTCCTTTCATCTTTCTATTCAGTCATTTCTGTGGTAAATTTTCTATCTCACCAATGTGTGCTTTCATCCCAGCCTCTGGTAACAGTAACTTCTGAGTAGCCACATTTTTTTTTTTCATCTGCTAAAGATAGGCTCTCTGATCACCCTTGAAGTGTTTTGGCAAGTTTGCCTTTGATAATTTTAATTATTCTTCTCTTTAGTTACTGGATAGTGCTAGTTAAAATACTGTCATATCTCTTATTGGATTACTCTACCAGGAAGTCAGTCATCATTGATAGGGTAAATACAGTCTTAAGTCCATCTGCTCACTGAATGAAAAGTATTATTTAAATTCTAGTGGAATTACTTGGGTTCACTTCTCTGAAAAAAGATAGTAAATACTTTAGCATGGTAAGTGGCAGTGATCTGTCCAGATTTCTGTCCAAAGACTGAATAGTGAAGTTCTAGCCAAATGACAACCTGCTTCTTGGTTCTCTTTCTAAAATTTTTATTTTGTAGTCCTCAAAGGACTCAGTTAATATTAGCACCATAGTTCTCAGATTCTAAGATAGCAAAGAACCATAGATCTCTGAGAAAAAAAGGAAGAAAGAAAGAAAGAAAGAAAGAGCAAGCAGCCAAATAAAAGAGTCCTGTGCACACTGTTTTGTTCTCTTACACAAGCAAATTGATTCTATTCAGGAAGTATGGCCTGATGGTTGGAGGTGAGCCAAGAGTTTCATTAACAATTCTGAATAAAGATTTAATGGTCATAGATAGAGAATACCAGTTAATGTTGGACAGTCAATCTGTATCTCAGTTTCTTCATCTGTAAAAACAAAAAAAGAAAAAAGAAAGAAAGAAAAAACCCCAGCAATATCCAATTACCTTAGAAATATATAAATTGGATAAGGGCTCAGACGTGTGTATAAAAAGGACCTTACAACTGAAATTAGTAAGTTTTTAAATCAAATAAATGCTCAACCAGTAAAATGTTCAGCTGCAGCAAATTTATACAGTTAGTCTTTTATTTATCTACTCATCTATTAAAAACAATATTTGTTGCATACCATCTAAGTGCCAGAAATTGTACAAGGCATTGTCAATACAGCAGTGGACAAGAATTTGCGCTCTAGTGTCAGAAAAACTTTAAAAGGGTAGTTGATGGGGGGGGGGGGTGGCACGGTTCTCTCTAAAATAAGTGATCAGGAAAGTTCTCTCTGAGAGGATAATGTTTGGGTTCAGATGAAGTTACAAAGAGTTGTCCAGGCAGAGGAACATTAAGTACATGTCCATTGGGGAGGGAAAATATTTATTCAGTTAAGTACAGCAAGAAAACCAAGGTGGTTCAAACATAGCAAGTGTGATAGACAGTGGTATGAGATGAGGTTTAGAAGTAGAAAGATGCATCATGTGCATATTAGAGAACATAGTAAAGACGTCAAAAATTATTCTAAATACAATGGGACACTTTTGGAAAGTTCAGCAGGGATGTATCATGATCTAGTTTTGTTCTGGCTGTGTAGACAATGAATTATAAAGCCTAAAATGGAAGCAAAGAGAACAGATAGAAGACTCTTGGAGTCATTTAATGAGCAGTGATGGCAGCAGTGGAATTGGTAAGAAGCGGCGGATTTGGAGTACATTTGAGGTAAAGCTTAACAGTCTTGTAATGGTTCAGTTTGGGGCACAGGTGCAAGAGAGAGGAATCAAGATGACTTCCGGGTGTTTTTGGCTTGAACAACTGGTAGTGGTTGGCATTTACTCAGAGAGTGAAGATACAATTAGGAAGAGGAATATGGCAGTGCATCGAGTCCAGTTTTAACTCTGTTAATTTAAAGTTGCCTTTTAGACATCTAAATGTTGATGTCAAGTAGACAGTTCTATATATGAATGTGGCACTCAAGCCAAGGCTGGAAATAGAAATGTAGCAGTAATAACTACATAAATTGAATTGGAAGTGCAGAAATGGTCAAGCAATAGGGAAGAAGAGATTGCCCAGAGTTCTGGGACTTTTCAATATTTAGAGGTTAAGCATAAAAAGGTAAGGAACCAACCTAGGAGACTCAAAATAGGGGGGAAGCATGAGAACACCATGATACAGAATCCATGAGAATAAAGTTTTAAGAGGGAGGAACTGGAAAATTATTTTGAATGCTTCTGAGGGATGAAAAAGATGAAAATTTTCTGAGATGGACATTTTTATTGGTCTTGATGGAGCAGGTTCAGAGGTAGGAATTGGGATGAAAATCTAAGGAGATAATGAGGAGTAGCCAAAAGAAACAAGAGCATGTAGGCCAAAAGGGAAAAGGCAGAGGTACATAAAAATTATGCAGCTGTATCTCCATACACTACCATTAAAGCTAATAATCAGTTTAAGGAATAATTTGTAGCCTTAGGATTTTGATTTGTTTTTAATTTGTTTTGGAAGGCTTTTACTTATCAAATATTTACTCAGCTCCTCTTCATGTGCAGGCACTGTCCTAGGGTTTTGGATTTTTTATTAATGAACAAGGCAACCAAAGACCCTTACCTTCATGTAGCTTAGTTTCTAGTGAGGGAGACAAACAACCAAACAATAGAAATAGTAAACTGTTTAGTTGGTTATCAGAGGAAGAACATTCCGGGCAGAGAGAACCACTAGTGCAAAGGTCCTGAGGCAGAGATAAAGCAGGGAGGATGGAACGACTCCAGAGTGAAGTGAATAAGCAAATCAATGAAGCAAAGGAGGTGAAAGCAGGGGTCACTTTAGCAATGTTTTCTTTAATCTGAATGAAAGAGACAGCAATGAATTGCAGAGTTCTGAGAAGGGAGTGATATGATCTGTCTCAACAGTAATTCAGCTAAGAGATGATGGTGTCTTGGATCAGGGTAGGAGCGGAAGTGATGAGAAACAATGGATTCCTTTATGCATTAGGTGTTGAGTACAAGAGAAAGAGAGGAGTCCAGGATAACTACAAGGTTATTGAACTACAGTTTGAGAGGATAGAGCTGCTAATAGCTGTGATGGATAAAGTGGCAGGTGAAATGAGTTTAGGGATAAGCGGTCATGCTGTGTGAGACGAGACCTTCCAGTAAAGATGTCAAGTAGGCAGTTGGATAGACAAGCCTGGAGTTTGGTACCTTACATACTGACTGTTAAGAGCTTTTCAAACCATGATAAATCCATTGATGCTACTTCACAGCTCCACTTAGAGCCTATTCAAGTAAGTCCCACAAACAGAGGATCAAGTCCTATGGGGATGTCAGAGCAGACAAAAGAGTAAACACTAACACATCTGTTTATAGGCCAAGAACACAACATGGGTGAGGCTAATGACAACGCAGGCTAACCAGATATATCTTATAATTTCATTTACCCACACTAAATGTTATAGAACTTTAAACCTCACTTTGGATCCACAGGGTGAGCAACACTCAATTGAAAGTTGTTTTTCTCTATAATCCCGACATCAGGCTCAACATATTAAGTAAAATGGAAGCAAGAGAGAGGGTTATCAACAAATAATAACACACAGTTAAACACTGGACACTCTATATCATAACTTTGCAATCCAGAGAAAGATGCCCTTGACCCAGTTTATCTTTGGCAAATGTCTCTGTGTATATGTGTCTCTTATAAGATATGACAAGGGCAAAGAGATAATAACAGTCACAGTCAATCCCTCAGAAAACTGCAAGTTTTACAAAACAAAAAGGAAAATGGGCAATGACTATACCTTTGATTTGAAAAACCCGATGCAATTAATGATTGCCATTACATGTTCCCTATTAGCCTGACTTGCATAAGCACAAGGAAAAGTTCAGGGTCTAAGAGCTAATCAGGAAAAATATCACTAAGCTTTGGGGTCAGTTAATTAACAGTAAAGTCATATTTTTCACAGATTAAGTCAGGCTCTTCCTTTTGACCTCATTTAATTGCTGCTTTTAAAGACCACTAGAATAATACTCTCACATACAAAAATGTAGTGAAATTCAGCATTCTTTGAGGTGTGATCAGACCAGAATTTAAAAACATGGGGGTGTATGTTTAAATTGGCATAGTCTTTGTAGAGAGCAATAGATATGTGCACTGTGAAGCAATATATATTATTGTGTAACAATATATATGTTACAGTACATATTAAGTGGCAGAGAAACATTGATATTTTTGGCATACTCATAAGTTATAAAGTTGTCTTACAGAAATGTGGATAATGATAAACCTATACAGGTGTTTATCACAGCATTAATTATAACAGTAAAAACTTGGGGCCCTAGTAAGCACTGAATCACTAAATTCTACTCCTGAAACCAATACTACACTCTATGTTAAATAACTTGAATTTAAACAATAAAAAAAGAAATATTAGGATATTCAGAAAGCAAAATATCAGTGTGAACAGTAGGAGGAAAAGTTTTTGGGAGGTAGAGTTGTGAATGAGAGAATCTAAAGCAATATAGGTTGTGGGAGAAATGTGGAAGAAAGAAAAAGGACATAGGAAAAATGTATCTGGGGGGTTAGAAATGAGATCCTCTGGGGGTGCCTGGCTGGCTCAGTTGGTACAGCATGCAACTCTTAATCTTGGGGTCATTGTGAGTTCAAGCCCTACACTGGGCTTACTTAAAAAATAAAAACTCTAGAGGCGCCCGGATGGCTCAGTTAGTTAAAAGGCCAACTCTTGATTTTGGCTCAGGTCATGATCTCAGGGTCATGAGATTGAAACCCCCCAGCGTGGAGCCTGCTTAACATTCTCTCATTCCCTCTCCCTCTGCCCCTCCCTGCCCTGTTCTCTCTCATGCGTGCTCTCTCTAAATAAATAAATAAATAAATAAATAAATAAATAAATAAATAAATAAATACTCTAAAAGAATAACAATAAAACACTTATATAAAAAAAAAGAAATGAGATCCTCTGTAAAGATTTTTGAACAATGCAAGTTAAAGCTCAGAATTTTGTTTCATTTTTTAATCATTCTTAGCTGTTTAGATGGTACTTTTTTGAATGCAGTGTCCATATAGAGAAAAGACCCAATGAGTCTAGGATTTATAGTTTATTGTTTTCTATAATGAATACAGACTCCAGTCCACAAACTGGAAAACAACAACAACAACAAACCACCACCACCACCAACAACAAAAAACTTGGGGCCCTAAATGTCTCAAATTAAAGTATTCAATTCAAGTAATTATACAACAATTCTTTGGCATATTATGTAACACTCAAAAGTTAAAATACGGTAATGACTGACATAAAACAATTTAAAGTGGATTTAGAGTTCAGTTTTATTAAAACAGCACATAAAATGTTATATCTGAATCATGTGAAAATATATGTGTATACTTTTTATATATACAGAAGTGAAATCCTTTAACAGTAATTATATCTGCACTGTAGACTGTGGATTCTGGTTAATTTTTTTTCTTTATCTTTTCTTGGCTTTCCATGTTCTTTTTTTTAATATATATATATATATATATATATATATATATATATATATATAATCAGCATGTAATTCTTTATAATCAGAAAAATAATTCAACCTGTTCTTAGAAAATAAATTTTAAGCCTTTTGCCTCAGTTTTATACATCCTCAATTTTGGGTCCCTTTAGAGAAACTTAAAAAACATGGTTGTAATTTCTGTTTTCTTACTAACCTAATACTCATGAAGAAAAATAAGTTTGGTTCTTATGAATACATTTGATGGTAATTCTTGCTTTTTTTTTCTTCCCAAGTTTTTATTTACATTACAGTTAGTTAACATATACTTGGTAAGTCTAGGGCTTAGTTACATATACTTGGTAATTCTAGGGCTAGATGTTGTTATACATGGCCCATTCCAGGGACTGATTTCAGATACTAAGAATTGTGAATGTTCTAAACTTCCCTGGCAAATAGATATTTTCCCATTTTCACCCTATGATAGTATAAAATAAATACACTTAACTACTCATATTGAATATACATATTTAGTATATAATATTTTGTGTATTTAGCACATAATACTATAATTTGGATAAGTTTAATTTTCATTACTTTTTATGAGAGCAATAAGGATCATAATTTTCTAAAATGGAGAAGTGAAGAATTTCTTTTTGGTGTCAATATTCAGTCACTACAATTCGTGTCTCCACCACGAAACATAATTTCTCACCAAACATGGTAACTAAAAGGCTAAAAAAACCTAAATTTTGAAGTAAAGGAAGGTACAGCCAGGTTTAGCTACGAGACTTTAAAATGTATCTGCAGCTTCCCAGTTTTGCTCAGAGGAACAAGATCAAATTATCAGTCTGTCACCTATGCTGCCTAGAAGTCAATGCTTAAAACTACCTGTTGACAGATGGAGCTGGGCTGAAAAAAATCTATCACACAGGTATTTCTGCATAATATATTTGAAGATAAAAGATGCTGCCATTTTTAGTACCAAAAAGCATAATTTTTCATTTCAAAAAATAAGAGCATTTCTTTAATAATATAAATTAAGGAATACCTTAGCAAATACAAAATAGACTCCTTCTGAGAGGACTACTTTCTATTTAGAAAAAGTATCTGTATTCATTTCTACTTTTCATAGTTAGCACTTAAAAAGAGACAAGCATGGGCGCCTGGGTGGCTCAGACGGTTAAGCGTCTGCCTTCGGCTCAGGTCATGATCCCAGGGTCCTGGGATTGAGTCCCGCATCGGGCTCTCTGCTCCTTGGGAGCCTGCTTCTCCCTCTGCCTCTCTCTCTCTCTCTCTGTCTCTCATGAATAAATAAATAAAATCTTAAAAAAAAAAAAAGAGACAAGCATCTTTAATGACCAATGACTGTAATGTTTTTAAACATTTTCATTGCTCTTTCTAAAATGCAAATTATTTATTGATTTTTTAAGGTGCTGAATGCCTGAGTTAGGCAGTACAGTATTTTAAAATATTAAAAGCATCAGTTAATCAAATCCTGCCTGTACAAGGAACTAACACTTATTAACTGATTTGACCTTAAGCTTATCAGCATTGCTAGCAATAATTAATCCATCTGTGAAGGTAGCAATCCCTAAACCTGTATAGATAATTCTGACTGATGTTCATCCAGATGGAGACACATCTCTCTAAGTGTGATCTTCAAGACCACCTGAGAGAGTCTGAATGCGTTCAGATCCCTGGGTCCCACATCATACCTACTGAATTTGAATCTCTGGGAGGAAAGCTCTGGAAATCAATATATATCATGCACCCCAGGTGATATTTATACATGTTAAATTGAGCAAAAGATAGTGGATCAATATTCGGATATAGCTTTTAAAGATAAATGAACTAATTTTTAAATGATGGTGAATTATTTTACATATTTGGTAATTTAGTGTATATATATAATATATACATAATAAACATGTATTTATAGTGAATCACTTCTAATGATTATATTTATAAAAGTATTAAAAAAATGGCTCAGCTGGCTAAGCATCCAACTCTTGATTTCAGCTCAGGTCATGATCTCAGGGTTATGAGATCAACACCCCGTCCCCCTCCCCGCATGGGGCTCCATGGTGGGTGTGGAGCCTGCTTAAGATTCTCTCTCTCCCTCTGCCCCTCCCCCCTTTAAAAATAATAAAAATAATTTAAAAAGTGTATATGTGGGGTGCCTCGTTGGCTCATTCAGTTGAGTGTCTGACTCTTAATATCAGCTCTAGTCTTAATCTCAGGGTTGTGTGTTCAAGCCCCATTTTGAGCTCCATGCTGGATGTGGAGCCTACTTTAAAAAAAAAAAGTGTATGTGTAACATATATACTTTTATTTTGACTTTCTAAAATCTATAGACAAAATATTTTCTATAATAATAATTACAATTATCTATTAATAAGTTTTCACGTGCCTTAAGATACAGGAACACAGTATTTCCCCTTCCATGGGAAGATATAGCCTCAACAGTAATTGGGCTGGAGATAAATAAGATCTCTTGGTGGTTCTGAGACCACCTACCGATGAACCCCTAGACCATAGACTCAGCCTGGTCCCATACATGTCAGCAGTGCTGAGAACATTTTTTCTGTTATAATCTCTGCATCTGTGTCTCAAGTGTCATATCCATTAAAGCTAGATGTTAGATATTAGAAGAAGGAAGGCCTAAAGAAACATTAAGGATACATTTCCTTTTGCATAGAAATGAAAGATTTCCTGGGTATGCAGTTTCCCTACCCAGTTTTCTACTCCCTCAAGATTATGCCAAATTCAGTAAACAAAAGTAAAGGGAAGGAAAAGCTGCCCCAAAGAATGCAAAATTAGTGGGGCGCCTGGGTGGCTCAGTTGGTTAAGCGACTGCCTTCGGCTCAGGGCATGATCCTGGAGTCCCTGGATCGAGTCCCGCATCGGGCTCCCTGCTCGGCGAGGAGCCTGCTTCTCCCTCTGACCCTCCCCCCTCTCATGTACTCTCTCTCTCTCATTCTCGCTCTCTCAAATAAATAAATAAATCTTTAAAAAAAAAAAGTGCAAAATTAAGAAAGAAAATAATTTTGTGGGTGGTAAGGGAAGCAAGCATTTTAGAAAATCCATAAATCTGTACATTTGCATTCCTATGCCCTATTTTAACTTAAAAGATCCAGTATGGCAGGGGCAATCCTCATTGGTATGGTGTTCAATTCTAACCACCCGAAGGCAGGCATTTAATAAATAGCTTTCAGACAAGAACACCACAAAGGACTATTTCTTACTATGACTTAACATTTCTTACAGCTCAAAATCACTATTTTTCTACAGGAACTTGGGAAATAGCACATCTCTACATTCATAAAGTACATAATTGGTTTCTTCTTGCACCCCACTCTTCAATTTTCCTTTGGAAAATCTGATGCCCATATTTCCATGCAAGCATTATTTACTTTTTGATTAAAAACACAAAGTCATTTCTATTTATGAACACTTTCTTGTAATAAAACCTGGCATTTCTCATCACTACCATTTGCAGTCTACTTTTATAAAATTTAATGCATGTCAAAAATGTGCATGGTCTGGAAAATAAAGAGACAATGAAGAAACCTTATGTGTTATCAGTAAATGTCATGAAATGGGCTTACCAAGGAAAGAATTCTCATGATCTAGACCTGGTCTGTCAAATACGGTAGCCATTAGCCACATGTGGCTATTGAGCACTTGAAAGATCCAAAGTCTGATGCATTATAGAATACACATTGGATTTTGAAGATGTACAAAAAAATGTAAAATATCACACTAACATTGTTTTATAAAGATTGAATGTTGAAATGATAATAATTTGGATATAATGGGTTAAATAAAATATGTTAAAGTCAATCTCACTTTTTTAAAAAATTTTCTTGTGATGTAGCTACTAGAAAATTAAAAAGTATATATGTGGTCCACAAAATATTTCTATTGGACAGCACTGATCTGGATTAAGAAATGCACTGCCATTGTTAATGTAGCAATTAAATTTGACAATATTGAAACATATTTTCATATTGTTACAAGTAGTGGGAGGGTTTTGATAGAAACTCTTCTATCCACTGGTTTTAGGTGGATTAACTGGCCTAATTAGATCTAAGCTGTTAAAAGGGCCCCAGAGGAGGGAGGGGGAAGGAAATGCGGACTCAAACAAGCTTTCCAAGTCCTCAAGTCACACACTCCTGGTTGACTGGTTTGCTTAGCCAAGCTGAAATTGGTCTTATTGTCATGTTGGGTGCATTAATTGGAGAGCAGACTAATTTGCAAGAATGCGTTAGTGCCCTTTAAAAGGTGATTTAAAATTCAAAATGATGGAAATGGCATAAAAGCATGCTTGTCTGATCACTCCTCAGAATCCATCTTGAAATCCCTACCATTTTTCCAGTTTCATTGTTAGAATTCAAGTACATAGTAAAACATTTAAGATTCCTAAACATCACACTCTACACCCTGGCACAAATAACTATCTTTCTGCTAAAGACAGGAGTACCCATCATTAGACACAGGGGGATTATAAGTGAAAATACAATCTGTAGGTTTAATCAGGATTCCACATATAGGAATGAAATGTAAATATTACATCAACGTCACCAAGCATACTCATGACTGAATGGAGGAAATTTTGCTTTTAATCCACTAGAAGATTACAAGGAATTTGAGGAAGCACCTCCACCTTAATATAGCTGCTAAAAGACTAATAATAACCCATATTTATACCCACTTTATAGTTATGAATAATTTTACATCCATTATCACATTTAATCCTCACAAACAAGAATGACATTATCGCCTCCATTTTGAAGACAAGGAAGCAAACGCTCAGAAAAGTGTAATGAGCTTTCCAAACCCTTGAAGTTGAATCTTTAGACTTTTTTTTCACTATATTGCAGGTAGGAAGTAAAAACTGTATTGCCAGCTCAAACACTAACCCTGGGGCTTTTAAGCAAGCATGATAGACTCTTGGTTACTGTGAAGGAAAAAAGGAAGCATGCAAGTGCTACTGGAAACAGTGAATTCAAAAAACATGACCTTAATTTTAGAATTTGCAGAATGTAAATCTGGAGTTGTCCATTTTGTTATGCATGCATAGACTTCCCATTACACAGTGGAACAAAAAAAATTACTATTTTTTTTTTAAGATTTTATTTATTTACTTGACAGAGAAAGACACAGTAAGAGAGGGAACACAAGCAGGGGAAGTGGGAGAGGGAGAAGCAGGCTCCCCGCTGAGCGGGGAGCCCGATGAGGGGCTCGATCCCAGGACCTGGGACCATGACCTGAGCCGAAGGCAGATGCTTAACGACTGAGCCACCCAGGTGCCCGAAAAATTACTATTTTTGATAAAGGAATCTGTGTCAGTGTTAATTCAATAACCTTAGATTTGTGGCCCAAAGCTGGTCATACCATGAGAACGAGAACTCCAAATGGCCACTTTCTCAATAACTAATTTATCAGGAGTTCTCATCAAAATACACTCAACAGCACAACCTTAGAAAGAGCTCAAAAATCCTGAATAAAAAGGAATTTTCAGGGCTAAAACAAATAATTAACTGTGGAATTTGTTTTGTGAAAATATTTAGGTTACTTACAGATATACTGAGTTCCATGAAGACCCAGGAAAGAAAAAGCCTTTAGCAGTAAGTGGGAGTTTTGTAAAAATGAAAGTTAGCCATAGATTTCAAATGACCAATGCTAATTAATACTTCTCTGGAAAACCATTCTTATCACAGCTTTAAGAAATCAAATTAAGCACCACCTCATATACCGCTGTGCTTAATAAAAACAAAAATTTGAAAATCAATCAAAATCAAGGTATAAATAACTCAGATCAAGTCTACACACTCAAAGTATATGCTGGCCTGAACATACTACATTCAAATCCAACAAGAATGGCTGTGTCTTTGGTCATCCAAGTGTTAATATATAAAGAATATATTATTATTGAATGAATGACTGGAAAGTATGCTAGCGGAACCCTATACTTGGATTTGTTTTTCCAGATGACACCAATGGTTGCTGGGCTCCAAACCCACGTTTGCACTGAGTTTCCTGTGCAAAAAGCTACTGGCACTCAGAAAGTGGTACAGGATAGGGCTTTTGTCTGTGACAAACTAGGTTGTCATATCAAAGCTAAAACTCAATTTTGGCATCACTAGTACCTTTGGTCTAAACAAGCAGGAATACGAATCTTCCACAGTAGAAAACCATCAACTTCAGGGAGGAAATGGACCTTCAAAATCCAAAAAAATAATATTGGTCTTAATATTGGTTCATTCTTCTAGACTTATGTTTAGCTAACATGCTTTCTTGCCAGTTTTTTGGACTTATTACCATAATGCAGTGGCCTTGGACTTGTAAATCCCTGGCAATATAACTCAGAAGCTGAGAAAAACAGCTGGTTTGATTTTATATGTACTTAATATTTTTATTAAATATTGACTATACAAAAAATATTCATAAAACATATTTAACAATTTATAAAACTCAGACATGGGCATGCTAGATGATGAGGACAAAGTAAAAAAGTTCTCCCTCTTCTGGAGCCATGAGGTAAAGGGATTGAACCAGAAAGAAAGGACACATCTGTTAAAGCCATGGTTGACCAACATGCCTGGAGAATTCTGGGTCAATTTCTGGCTTAGTTTCACTGAACATAGGAAAAAGAGTGAATTGAAACAGAAAGTGGCCCTAATTTTACAAAGGCACAGGACACACAATTTAGAATGCTGACTGCCATGATTCTTCCTTACTTGTTTCATTCAACATGTGGATTTTAGGCTTGTCGTTTTGGGGGGATGGCTCTGCACTGCACTTGGTGCCCAGAAGTCTGTCTCTTCCCAATCCTTTCCCCTTTTTTTCTAGCAGGAAGAGAGCCAATAGGATGTAGGGAGAGTGGCACAGAATCACCCAGTGACTTGTATATTCTTTTCTACAGAATCTGAATTAATAGTTTCCTACTTCAGAGGACTTCAGACTAATAGTGTGTTTACTCAAGTTTCATTTATGGAGAAGTTTTCACTTTTAGAAAATAAATAAACCATTTTTAAACAAAATTGGTGGCTTCATGCCTTTATCATGCATATTAAATGCACTCAATGCTTACTAGCCTTTGGGCACATTAACACATATCCTAGAAAGAAAGACAGACTCTGCCATCATAGTTCACACTTTGGGAGTCAATACAAAAACAAATTACAGTCATAGACCTCTCCTAGGAATTTTCCTTATTTCTTTCTGTCCATCATTATGTGAATTTCTACAGTATTACTTCTATACTATTAACAGCAAATTGTGGTTCCCTGAGAAGAAGGGCCCTATTGTTCCTCCAGGTAGAGATGAAGAGACAAGGTCCTTCTTAGGAATATAAATCCAGAAGAGGAGGCCGTGGCACCAGGACTCAGGACCCAGAAAGCCTAGCCCTGGATGCTATATACTAGATGTAAAAACACATACAAGTTTAGCCAGTTTTGCTATTGAGGGTCAACTTTGGGCAAGATGTACCTCCTGAGAGAAGACTTTCTTGACTCTATACAATAAATTCTTGAAGCAAAGATACCATCAGTATCTGCACCAAATGCACCACCAAATGGACCACCAAATTAAAAACAGATAAAAGACAAATTTCTTAAATAAATTTTAAAAACTATAAGTCCAAGTTTGGGAGTTGGATATCTAGTCCTTCATGTTATATTATCTTCTATAAGAACTCAATAATTTTTATATAGTTACCTTTTAGTATTTCTGAGATTTACTGACTCAAACACTAATCATTAAAGATGATCTACATAAATCTAAGTAAGTTTCATGTTACTTCCAACTTTAGGCAGGGCAAAAGAATTTCATCTCTTGATAATACTTCAACAATGCTGCCTGATTTAAAACAACAAAGAAAATAACTTTCAGTTACCAATGTGGTGTGTGTGTGTGTGTGTGTGTGTGTGTGGTTGTGTGTTGGGTACTGAAGAAGGAGAAACTTTTACATAACACCTAAAAACACATTAGAGGAAAAAAAAAATGCCAGAGACTAGATTACTAGATAGTGACAGATACCTAGTTATTCTTTCTCATATTCTTCCTCTTTTGTGACTGGGTACACCCCACAGGCTCAGCAAAGGTTCCTTTATTGCAATCAATCCTGTCTTAGGGGAGTCAGAGCTCTAGTTCCATTCTCAAGGAATTCATTTCAAGCCAACTTACTGATTGATGTTCCTTGGATCTTATCTCACAGTTTCATTAATTGGATTTTTGTCTTCTTATTAACATCCCTTTGACTCAGTCCCAATCTTATCTCCCTGAGTCTCAGTCTTTAATTATATATATATATATAGTAGTTATATATATATATATATATATATATATAGTAGTTCAGTTGTCCAACGTTGGGATCCTGTTTTTCCCTGGCCTATTTTCCCATGGACTAGAGATCTTCAACCCAAGCTGCCTGACTGTAGTCCTCTTCTGCTATATTCCCAATCCAGGGTTTATTCAAATATTACTGCCCTTGAGAATCCTTCCTGGACTCCTCTGGGCAAAAATATGCATTCCCATTGAAATCTGTATTTCCTACCCCTGGATCCAGCTGAACCCCTGTTCCAAGCATCCTCCTCTACCTCTCATTCGAGTGGCCAAGCAGGCACTAGCTAACAGCAAGCCCTTCTATGGTGCTGCTGCCTTAATATTCTGTATGTTGTAGGCATGATCTGCCTCCAGGAATTCGAAGGGCAATTGCAAGTTTGTTTTTCATGTGATTAGGGGATACTGTGACTGTAATGTTAATAGGTTTGTTTCCTCACAGCGCTATTAGGAAGCCAATGAACACAGTGGTTAAGCAGATGACCTCTGAACTGTTTGGATTCAACTGACTCTAAACCTTGCCAGTTCAGATAAGTCACATTATCATTACAAGCTTCATTTTCTTCATCTGAAAATTGATAATAATTGTACTGATTTCATGTGATTTCTAAAATGCTTGAATGGAATAAAGTATGTAAACTGTTTAGCAGAGAGTCTGACACAGAAGAATCAATAAGGTTTATTGTCATTACTATTATTTTTATTCTAATTAATTTTCGTCTCCATAATGGAGAAACTATGTCTTTCTATATTTGTATCCCTAGGCCATATTTAACTTCTGGGCATTCCCAAATCTCAACACTCAGAGCCCCCAATCTTAAGTTAGCATGGCATCTTGATTTTTCTGTGTTTTCCTCCATTCCTGAGAATCCCGTGAATGTCATATGTATACCATGATTGTCCCCATTCAGTTGTGGCTCCTGAAAAAGACTATCATCTCCTTAGAGACCCTGGCAAGGAAGGGGATGGCTGCAGGTGTGTATGGGGAGAGGGTAGGTATTTCCGATATAATTTAAAGCCCCTGCCTAAGGCTCTGAGGTCCTCTGCTATAGCTCACAACTACAGTGCTACCTTCAGACTGTCATTCCCTATTTGCTGACTGCCTTGGAATAACCACATTCTTCTGGACTGGCAACTTCTGAGTCTCTGCTTCTTTTAAGGCCAGCTCTTTCAGACGAGGATCCTAGAACAGAATGGTTTAGAATAGCCTGTTCTTATGTGTGTGTTTTATGAGCATGCTCTTTTGCTTTATCCCTCTGAGTATAGCCATTATTCTTATTTTTATGTTTTTTTGCCTTTGCTCCATTAATTCTGTTTCTTCTAGTCCAAGCATTTGTATTTATTGATCCTATTGTTTAGTTTTAGAGCTCTTGGTTTTTCACGGTATTTGGCAATTCTTGATTTTGTGTCCATCCTTGAGACTGTGACATCCTCTGAAACAATGTCTGTATGAGTCTAAGACCTACTAAGGGGAAAGATGGGAGAGTCTGCTGAGAAGATATTCTGCCCATTTCTCACTGAGCTTTGAGGAGGAGTGGGACATGCTTCCTGGTGCTGTACCTGAGCAGCTAGTCTTCTAGGTACAGATGATTTCCATTTTTCCCAGGTACTGCCAGCACCCTGGGTGTGGCCATGTCTCTCTGACCCAAGATCACACACCCCTGCCACTACTTAGAAAAAGAAATCCCTGTCATAGATGCTTGGTCCAGACTGTGACACTGTCAGTTCACCTGCTGCCCTTGCTGAGGTATCCTAAGCAGCTTTCCTTTCCTCCTCCTCCTCTTTCCCATTTCTTTTCACCTCCACTTCTAGTATTCAACAAATCCTATCTATTTGCCATCTTCTGGGACTCCTAAGAGTTTTCTATTTGTGTATTCTCTTTTCTCATTTTTGAACACCTAAATACTTTATATGTTTAAATCCCAACATCTGCCATTTTTTTAGACATTTTATGTGGAAGGAGATAACTTAGCTCATGATTAGCTTACTATATTGATGAGGAGGGTATCTGTTAGAGATGCAAACAGAGATATTTGTAGGCACAGTGTATGTACTGATCTGAGGATGGGGGCAGGGAGCTCCAGGCTGGAGGTTTCCCTGTTTAGATGAGGGACCCAGCAGCCCACACAGAGTGTTAAAGCTGTGAGGCTAGGTGAATCACTGAAGAAAAGTGCTGCTAGAAAAAAGAGGGCCTAAAAGTGAGAGAGCACAGAAGCATTAAAAACTAGGATATATATTGACTAATGTCTCCATTTTGTTCAATGATATCAAGTGAAGCAGTAAACAGGAGAGTTCTTGAATTAGGGATAACTAGAAAAATGAGACTGTCCTACTAAATAATTTTACTAACTCTATTAGAGTTAGGGATTTTACCAGCCTTTTGGCTATTGTTTGAGGACTGCGTATCTGAAGTTCTGCTATCTCCCTGGCACCATGACAACAATGTATATTGAAGATATGAGAGGTTCATTTTCTTTAGAACCAACAAACAATGAATCCTAACCTGCTGGTAATATTTCTGTGATCCTCTGGTCCCATTAACCAGTAGTATTTCCTATGCTGAGAAAGAAAACTAGACATTTGTCTGCACCACCCATTTGGGAAAGGGTGTTGTGGCTCTCCCATGATTTTAAATACTGAACTTATTCTTGCTCCAGGCAACCTGAACTTCCCTTTCCCACAGCTTCAAGCATGCTCTGTGTCACTTTTATATGGTTTACCTATTCACAAAAACTGCTTACCATGGCAACCCTTGTCTGCATGACAGGCAGTTATAATTTGCTTGGAAAAACTGCAACAAAGTGTCATTTTTTATACTCTTTATACCAAAATATTTTCTTTTTCAAAGATTTCCAGTGACTTTGTTGTGGTCACATGGCCCCTGCCAAAAGATCATTTATAGGTAAAAACATTATTAAAGAAACTCATACACGCTCAATAGTGATGGGTGGTATTGGGGTGGTTATAGCCTCTCAAAATAGGAAATAATTGACTTTCAGACACTTTACCTCTCTGGTGCTATAGATGCAGTATTCAATTAACTTTGACTGAACCAAGAAGTTCTAAATTTGATAAAAATATGCTTTGGATTGAAGTGCTGTGAGGTATGAGGAGAACAGACAGAGGACCAAAATTAAATGCAACCCAGTTTGAACCCTTCTCTGTCCCTCTGAGTATGTGTTCCATTCAGAAAAATTCAAAGGTATTTCCAAAACTCCTGCTATAGCGTTGCGTGGTTGGTGCGAACAATAGCAGTCAAGGGATTTTGTGTGATCATGAACAATTATTTGCATGAATATGTTCGCAGATTCACTGAATTGCCTGCCAAAAGGCAGTGACTGTCGGACAATACTGCCATATTTTAAATTCGAATATTGGTATCTCCATGATATTTATTTCTGCGGCACAAACATGTTTGGATCAACACGCTCCTTGTCGCTGGATTTGTAATTCAAGCACCCCAAAATCAGTAACAATTGTAACTTTACAAAACAACTGTTCACTACTCTCCAAATCAGATTATTAATCTACACTTCACATCCAGTGAGTGCTAAATATATTATGCAAATGAGCTTGGTGCTCTGGGCCCAGAGCACAAATGGGATTCACTTTAGGCTCCAGAGGAATTTGGCCATGAGCAAATGATGGGAGAATATATGACCCAGAGGATTAATCATTCTCACAGTTTATGATAGATGCTTCTTTCAGATGCCCATCTTCAGCTTCATACATCTATATAAAAGCGATTGGTGAAACCATCTCTTAAAGAGATGATGGAAAAGCAACCTCTTTGATATTTTTTATCTTTTACCTTTTGGTAATATTTGAGGTTTTCTTTGTTGTTGTTTTTTGTTTGTTTGTTTGTTTGTTTTGTTTTAAGCTCCAGGCATCATTTTAGTAACTTTGAAAGACTGATGTAATTTAAGATGATTAATTCTTAGTATATGAGGCATCATATAACAATTTTGTTACTTGTAAGTTTTTACAAAACCTTAAAATGGCACAGATGAAAATGCTGGGTGGCCCTTCTAAACATATGTTTTCTAGGCAAAAATACCTGTAAGCTTACTTTATGGAAATTTTGCATCATCCTGTGTCCCAGAACAAAAACTAATTGAGTGTGGATTTGAGAACCAGGAAGTTCATATCACTCTGACACATACAAGGGGATACACTTTTGAAAAGACCAAAAGAGTAGCTGAGATCTAAATGCTTTGAAATCCAAACATGTCAGGAATAATGTTTTCACTCCTTACAAGTTAGGTCCAATTCAGAAACCCATGAGCAAAAATGAGTTTCAGTGGATTAAAAAAATGGTAAATAGTACTAGATAAGTCAGTGAATATTGTAGACAAAGAAGTGGAGTAAATGTCCAGACTGGGGCATTCTTCTTTAAGAAGGATTGTGAAAAACAAAACAGAATAAAACCAGGGGGCACAGTTGGACAAAGCCAAAAAGAAAATGGGGCTGGTTAAGAACACAGGGCAGATTCAGGATGAACTAAATCAATAATAGGCCATATGCCTAAAGAATTGCTGTGGCAATTAAAACCTCTTTGAGGCAGGACAAGACCCAAGAAGGTAGTTATAATCAATGAGGGAAACAAGGTAATGATTTAAGTTATAATGGATGAAATGGAGGAATTACAGAGCCGGATTCCATTTTTGTAGGAAGAGCTTAGTCAGAGTTGTTAATTGGGCTGTGTCTTCAGGGGCTAGGTGTAACAAAAGTGAAAGTTCATACTTTACCAAGTTGCCTCAGAGTTGGTTATTCTTGTGTGGATTGTAGAGAGGTGGAGTCAAAATCAAACAGCATTTTGAAGGCATGTGATATCTTTCTGGTAGGGTTCTCAAACTCAGCTGTTGTGCCAATATTTAAAAGGAGTAAATAACTATGTTGAATATTGCTGACAGGTCGAATATGATAAGGACAGAAGGTGTCCTAGTGCATCTGGCATCCTGCTCAAAAGTTGTTTTTCTTGAGGCGCAGACGCCAAACTGAATTAGAATGACAGGAGAACAAATATGAGGAAGTGGAGAAATCAAGAAGAGCAGCTGGCTGTGATGGGGAGCAGAAAAATGGTGTGATAAATGGGAAAAGATAAGGGGTTCCATGGAGGTTTGTCTGCATGGTTTGGAGCTGAGAAATGCAGAGCAGGTTGAAAGGAATGGGGTATGGTCCCCTTCAGAGAGAGAGAGAGAACACTGATTCAGCTGAGAGGAGCCAAACTAAGCCGGTGAATGATAATGACTACAACACACCTGCAGAAGGACTTTTCTTGAAAGGAAGAGAAATTTTGCTTAGCTGTTAGGGGGAAAAAGATTTGTAAATGTTTACAGATTTGGTGGTGGGTAGATAAGCAAGTGATACTCTGTTTCTTTTTTTCTTTTTTTTAAAGCAAGAATGAAGCTGATTGTGAGTGAAATGCTGATGTGGAACATTTGAAGAGACAGGAGAAATTATGAAATCGCCATCATGGAAAGCAAGGCATGAAACTTATTATACAAATACTGTAACAATCCTGGAGAGAGAGAGCCTATCTGAGATTTGAGATAATAAATTTAAAGTGAGGGGCACCTGGGTGGCTCAGCTGGTTAAGCGTCTGCCTTCGGCTCAGGTCATGATTCCACGGTCCTGGATCCAGCACCGCATGGGGCTCCCTGCTCAGCAGAGAATCTGCTTCTCCCTCTCCCTCTGCCTCTCCCCCTGCCTCTCCCCCTGCTCGTGCGCATGCACTCTCTCTCTCTCTCAAATAAATAAATAAAGTCTTTAAAAAATAAATTTAAAGTGATATCAATCTGCTGCACAGGGTCATTTTTCTTTAGGTACCAACCTTAAGAGATGGGGTTGAATTTATTCAAGGCAGTGGGCTCACATCTGCACATCTTGTAAGCTTACACTGTTTCTATCCTGGATCCAAATTCCTAGCTATTTTGAATAATACTGAATGAACTTGGAATGCAAATATCTGTTCAAGATCTTGATTTCATTTTTTTTTTTTTGGATATATATCCCCAAGTGGGATTTATGGATCAGTTGCTGGTAGTTCTATTTTTAATTTTTTGAGGAACCTTATACTATTTTCCAAAGACACTACACCATTTTGTATTGACCAATCATGCAAGGGTTCCAATTTCTCCATATCCTTGCCAACACTTATCTTTTGTTCCCCTTTCTTTATATGAAAGAAAACTTTAAGAATAGGACCTATTAGATAGGAAACATGGTGGTCTTCTGGATTTGTTTGGTTAAGACGGGAGAAGAAAGTTCATAAGCATTCCTCAGCCAAAAGTGTTGCTGTAAATTTCTATCTCAGTTTAAAGGATTTAATCTAGAAAGAATAAAGCTAGCTTAAGTGAAGATAGTGACTTCAATAGATTTATTTACCACTGACAATGAAAGGTGATGTCAACATTTGCTTGGTTAGCCCAGAAATACCAACTTCATTGCAAATGGGCTTTTTTGGGGAGAAAAAAAATCACATCATAGGACTCCATTTAAGAAAAGTAAAAGAATTATAACTAAATACTAATTATTCATTGTTCTGTATTATATATCATAAGGCTAGGAACGATGTTAATTCTGTGATTGTTTTTGTTTGATTTTAGATCTTAGCCATCATAGCTACAGTTTACAGGTCTTGGAATTTTTCTACTTTCTTTTTTTTTAAGGGAAGGCCTAATTTTTTTATCTAAATTCAATTAATTAGGCAAGAAGGCAGAGGAGTAGGAGACCTAAATTTTGTCTGGTCCCAGGAATTCAGCTAGATAGGGATCAAACCATTCTGAACACCTATGAACTCAGCAGGAGATCGAAGAAAAGAATAGCAGCAACTCTCTGAACAGAAAAGTGACCACTTTCTGGAAGGGACCCAACAAGTGGCAGATCCGGGGAGACTCCCCTTCCTCCCCCGGGAGGAGCGGCACAGGAGCGCACCGCAGGGATCTGCTGGGTTTGGAGACTCCACATGGGGTCATGTGCCAGAGATAGAAACACTCGGTCTCAGGTCAGGTGAGCACAGAGTGCGGCCAGAGACCGGGGAGATGGGAGTGATTGACCGCTTTTCTCTGGGGACTTCCTGAGGAGTGGGGCCGCGAGTTCTTGGCTCCTCCACAGCGGAGATTGGGAGGCCACCATTTCACTCTCATCCTCCAAAGCTGTACGGAAAGCTTGCAGGGAACAAAAGCTCCCAAGAGCAAACCCAAGCAGATCACTTAGCCTGGCCAGGCAAGGGTGGGGCAATTCTGCCCCCGGCAAAGACACTTGGGAACCATGACAACAGGCCCCGCCCCCAGAAGATCAGCAAGAACAGCCGGCCAAGACAAAGTTTACCGATCAATGAGAATGGCAGAACTCCAGTGCTAGGGGAATGATGCACATAGAATTCATAGCTTTTTTCCCATTATTCTTTAGTCTTTCAAAGTTAATTTTTTAAATTTTCTTTTTCTATTTTTTTGAATTTTTCTTTTTCCCCTTTTCAACCAACATCTTATCAATCCCTTTTTTAAAAAATCTTTTTTATTTTTCATTTTTAGAGTCATATTCTATCCCTTCATAGTAGTTAACCTTACTATTGGTATATATATATATATAAGTTGTTCTCTCTTTAAAATTTTAATACAGTTTCTTCTAACAGACCAAAATATACCCTAAATCTCTAGTGTATGGCTTTGTTCTAGTCTCCTGCCTGATCACATTCTCTACCTTTTTTTTTAAATCCTCTTCTTTCTTGTTTCAACCAACTTCTTATCTTATCAATTCCTTTTATAAAATCTTTTCTAATTTCCATCTTTACAGTCATATTCCATCCCTTCATCATATTTACCCTTATTTTTGTACATATATGTTTTTCTTTCTTTAAAATTATGGGAGGCACTTTTTTCTAACAAACCAAAATATGCCCAAAATCTAGTGTGTGGCACTGATCTATGCAACAGCCTGATCATATTTGATCATATTGTTTTTTGTTTGTTTGTTTGTTTGTTTTTATCTTTTTCTTTTTCTTTTTTTTCTTTCCCTTTCTTTTCCCCTGGTTTCAGGTCTCTTCTGATTTGTTTAGTGTATATTTTTGGGGGGTCGTTGTTACCCTGTTAACATTTTGTTCTCTCATTCATCTATTCTCCTCTGGACAAAATGACAAGATGGAAAAAATCACCTCAAAAAAAAAAAAACAAAAAAAACAAAAGAGGCAGCACCGACTGCCAGGGACCTAATCAATATGGACATTAGTAAGATGTCGGAACTAGAGTTCAGAATTATGATTTTAAAGATACTAGCTGGGCTTGAAAAAAGCATGGAAGATATTAGAGAAACCCTTTCTGGAGAAATAAAAAAATTAAATCTAACCAAGTTGAAATCAAAAAGGCTTTTATTGAGGTACAATCAAAAATGGAGGCTCTAACTGCTAGGATAAATGAGGCAGAAGAGAGAATTAGTGATACAGAAGACCAAATGATGGAAAATAAAGAAGCTGAGAAAAAGAGAGATAAAAAACTACTGGATGATGAGGGCAGAACTCGAGACATAAGTGATACCATAAGATGAAACAATACTAGAATAATTGGGATCCCAGAAGAAGAAGAAGAAAGAGAGAGAGGGGCAGAAGGTATATTGGAGCAAATTATAACAGAGAACTTCCCTAATTTGGGGAAGGACACAGGCATTCAAAATCCAGAAGGCACAGAGAACCCCCTCAAAAGCAATAAAAATAGGTCAACACCCCAACATCTAAAAGGAAAACTTATGAGTCTCAGAGACAAAGAGAAAATCCTGAAAGCAGCTCAAGAGAAGAGATCTGTAACCTACAATGGCAGAAACATTAGATTGGCAGTAGACCTATCCACAGAGACCTGGCAGGCCAGAAAGGACTGGCATGATATAGTCAGAGCACTAAATGAGAAAAATATGCAGCCAAGAATACTATATCCAGCTAGGCTGTCATTGAAAATAGAAGGAGAGATAAAAAGCTTCCAGGACAAACAAAAACTAAAGGAATTTGCAAACACGAAACCAGCCCTACAAGAAATCTTGAAAGGGGTCCTCTAAGCAAAGAGAGAGCCTAAAAGTAACATAGGCCAGAAAGAAACACAGACAATATACAGTAACAGTCACTTTACAGGCAATACAATGGCACTAAATTCCTATCTTTCAATAGTTACCCTGAATGTAAATGGGCTAAATGCCCCAATCAAAAGACACAGGCTATCAGATTGGATAAAAAAAACAAGACCTATTGATATGTTGTCTGCAAGAGACTCATTTTAGACCCAAAGACACCCCCAGATTGAAAGTGACGGGGTGGAAAACCACTTACCATGCTAATGGACACCAAAAGAAAGCTGGGGTGGCAATCCTTATATCAGACAAATTAGATTTTAAACCAAAGACTGTAATAAGAGATGAGGAAGGATACTATATCATACTTAAAGGTTCTATCCAACAAGATCTAACAACTGTAAATATCTATGCCCCTAACATGGGAGCAGCCAATTATATAAGGCAATTAATAACAAAAGCAAAGAAACACATTGACAACAATACAGTAATAGTGGGGGACTTTAACACCCCCCTCACTGAAATGGACAAATCATCTAAGCAAAAAATCAACAAGGAAATAAATGACACACTGGACCAAATGGACTTCACAGATTTATTCAGAACATTCCATCCCAAAGCAACAGAATATACATTCTTCTCTAGTGCCCATGGAACATTCTCCAGAATAGATCACATCCTAGTCACAAATCAGGTCTCAACCGGTACCAAAAGATCAGGATCATTCCCTGCCTATTTACAGACCACAATGCTTTGAAACTAGAACTCAATCACAAGAGGAAAGTTGGAAGGAACTCAAATACATGGAGGCTAAAGAGCATCCTACTAAAGAATGAATGGGTCAACCAGGAAATTAAAGAATTTAAAAAATTCATGGAGGGTGCCTGGGTGGCTCAGTTGGTTAAGCAACTGCCTTCGGCTCAGGTCATGATCCTGGAGTCCCTGGATCGAGTCCCGCATCGGGCTCCCTGCTTGGCAGGGAGCCTGCTTCTCCCTCTGACCCTCCCCTCTCTCATGTGCTCTCTCTCTCTCATTCTCTCTCTCTCAAATAAATAAATAAAATCTTAAAAAAAATAAAATAAATAAATAAATAAAAATAAAAAATTCATGGAAACAAATGAAAATGAAAACACAACTGTTCAAAATCTTTGGGATGCAGCAAAGGCAGTCCTAAGAGGAAAGTATATAGCAATACAAGCCTTTCTCAAGAAACAAGAAAGGTCTCAAATACACAACCTAACCCTACGCCTAAAGAAGCTGGAGAAAGAACAGCAAATAAAGCCTAAACCCAGCAGGAGAAGAGAAATAATAAAGATCAGAGCAGAAATCAATGAAATAGAAACCAAAAGAACAGTAGCACAGATCAACGAAACTAGGAGCTGGTTCTTTGAAAGAATTAACAAGATTGATAAACCCCTGGCCAGACTTATCAAAAAGAAAAGAGAAATGACCCAAATCAACAAAATCATGAATGAAAATGGAGAGATCACAACCACCACCAAAGAAATACAATTATAAGAACATATTATGAGCAACTATATGCCAGCAAATTAGATAATCTGGAAGAAACGGATGCATTACTAGATATGTATCAACTACCAAAACTGAACCAGAAAGAAATAGAAAACCTGAACAGACCTATAACCACTAAGGAAATTGAAGCAGTCATCAAAAATCTCCCAACTAACAAAAGCCCAGGGCCAGATGGCTTCCCAGGGGAATTCTACCAAATATTTAAAGAAGAATTAATACCTATTCTTCTGAAACTGTTCCAAAAAATAGAAATGGAAGGAAAACTTCCAAACTCGTTTTATGAGGCCACCATTACCTTGATCCCAAAACCAGACAAAGACCCCATCAAAAAGGAGAATTACAGACCAATATCCTTGATGAACATGGATGCAAAAATTCTCACCAAAATACTAGCCAATAGGATCCAACAGTACATTAAAAGGATTATTCACCACGACCAAGTGGGATTTATCCCTGGGCTGCAAGGTTGGTTCAACATCTGCAAATCAATCAATGTGATACAATACATTAATAAAGAAAGAGCAAGAACCATATGATCCTCTCAATAGATGCAGAAAAAGCATGTGACAAAGTACAGCATCCTTTCTTGATCAAAACTCTTCAGGGTATAGGCATAGAGTGTACATACCTCAATATCATAAAATCCATCTATGAAAAACCTACAGCGAATATCATTCTCAAAGGGGAAAAACTGAGAGCTTTCCCCCTAAGGTCAGGAACACGGCAGGGATGTCCACTATCACCACTGCTATTCAACATAGTATTAGAAGTCCTAGCCACAGCCATCAGACAATAAAAAGAAATAAAAGGCATCCAAATCGGCAAGGAAGAAGTCAAACTCTCACTCTTTGCAGATGATAGGATACTTTATGTGGAAAACACAAAAGACTCTACCCCAAAACTGCTAGAACTCATACAGGAATTCAGGAAAGTGGCAGGATATAAAATCAATGCATAGAAGTCAGTGGCATTCCTATACACCAACAACAAGACAAAAGGAAGAGAAATTAAGGAGTCGATCCCATTTACAATTGCACCCAAAACCATAAGATACCTAGGAACAAATCTAACCAAAGAGGCAAAGAATCTGTACTCAGAAAACTATAGAATACTCATGAAAGAAATTGAGGAAGACACAAAGAAATGGAAAAACGTTCCATGCTCATGGATTGGAAGAACAAATACTGTGAAGATGTCAATGCTACCTAGAGCAATCTACACACTCAATGCAATCCCTATCAAAATACCATCCACTTTTTTCAAAGAAATGGAACAAATAATCCTAAAATTTGTATGGAACCAGAAAAGACCCCGAATAGCCAGAGGAATGTTGAAAAAGAAAAGCAAAGGTGGTGGCATCACAATTCTGGATTTCAAGCTCTATTACAAAGCTGTCATCATCAAGACACTATGGTACCGGCACAAAAATCACATAGATCAATGGAACAGAACTGAGAGCCCAGAAATGGACCCTCAACACTATGGTCAACTAATCTTCGACAAAGCAGGGAAGAATGTCCAATGGAAAAAAGACAGTCTCTTCAACAAATGGTGTTGGGAAAATTGGACAGCCACATGCAGAAGAATGAAACTGGACCATTTCCTTACACCACACACAAAAATAGACTCCAAATGGTTGAAAGACCTCAATGTGAGACAGGAGTCCATCAAAATCCTAAAGGAGAACACAGGCAGCAACCTCTTCAACCTCAGCTGCAGCAACTCTTAGAAACATCGCCAACTGCAAGGGAAGCAAGGGCAAAAATTAACTATTGGGACTTCATCAAGATAAAAAGCTTTTGCACAGCAAAAGAAACAGTCAACAAAACCAAAAGACAACCGACAGAATGGGAGAAGGTATTTGCAAATGACATATCAGATAAAGGGCTAGTATCCAAAATCTATAAAGAACTTCTTAAACTCAACACCCAAAGAACAAATGATCCAATCAAGAAATGGGCAGAAGACATGAACAGACATTTTTCCAAAAAAGACATCCAAATGGCCAACAGACACATGAAAAAGTGCTCAATATCGCTCGGCATCAGGGAAATCCAAATCAAAACCTCAATGAAATACCACCTCACACCAGTCAGAATGGCTAAAATTGACAAGTCAGAAAACAACAGATGTTGGTGGGGAGGTGGGGAAATGGGAACCCTCCTACACTGTTGGTGGGAATGCAAGCTGGTGCAGCCACTCTGGAAAACAGTATGGAGGCTCCTCAAAAAGTTGAAAATAGAGTTACCATATGACCCAGTAATTGCCCTACTGGGTATTTACCCCAAAGATACAAATGTAGAGATCCAAAGGGGTACATGCACCCTGATGTTTATAGCAGCAATCTCCACAATAGCCAAACTGTGGAAATAGCCAAGATGTCCATCGACAGATGAATGGATAAAGATGTGGTATATATATACAATGGAATATTATGCAGCCATCAAAAGGAATGAAATCTTGCTGTTTGCAACAACGTGGATAGAACTGGAGGGTATTATGCTGAGCGAAATAAGTCAATCAGAGAAAGACATGTATCATATGACCTCACTGACATGAGGATTTCTTAATCTCAGGAAACAAACTGAGGGTTGCTGGAGTGGTGGGGGGTGGGAAGGATGGGGTGGCTGGGTGATAGACATTGGGTAGGGTATGTGCTATGGTGAGTGCTGTGAATTGTGTAAGACTGTTGAATCGTGTAAGACTGTTGAATCACAGACCTGTACCTCTGAAACAAATAATACATTATATGTTAAAAAAAGAAAAGAAGATAGCAGGAAGGGAAAAATGAAGGGGGGGAATCGAAGGGGGAGATGAACCATGAGAGACTATGGACTCTGAGAAACAAACAGGGTTCTAGAGGGGAGCGGGGTGGGGGGATGGGTTAGCCTGGTGATGGGTATTAAAGAGGGCACTTACTGCATGGAGCACTGGGTGTTATATGCAAACAATGAATCATGGAACCCTACATCAAAAACTAATGATGTAATGTATGGTGATTAACATAACATAATAAAAAAAATAAATAAATTCAATTAATTAATTTATAGTGTATTATTAGTTTTAGAGGTAGAGTTCAGTGATTCACCTGTCTTATATAATACCCAGTGCTCATTATATCACTTGCCCTCCTTAATGTCCATCACCCAGCTACCCCTTTTCCCCACCCTCTTCCCCTCCAGCAACCCTCAGTTTGTTTTCTATGATTAAGCATCTCTTATGGTTTGTCTCCCTTTTTTATTTCATCTTGTTTTATTTTTCCCTCCCTTCCCCTATGATCCTGTTTTGTTTCTTAAATTCCACTGAATTCTCTATGTTTTAAAAGAAACATGTTTCAAAAAAAAAGAAACATGTTTCAGAATTTTTCATTGATTTATCCAAGAGTCTCTAATTTAAAAAATGTTACATCTATTTTCAGCACATTCATCTAGGGAAGACTCCTTACTATTATTTTTCCAAACTGATATTGCATAAAACAAATGATTAATTGAAATAAATGGCCCTGTTTTGAGCCACTCCACTCAGCACTGTTACCTAATAGCAAATTGCAAGCTGACTGATGAGGTTTCAAAGCAATTAATGAACTATGGGATCCCACCGGGCCTTAAGAAAAGTATTCTTTTTCAATAAATATATATGGTAATGTAAAAAACAGAATTAAAAGAAAATTAACCACACCTTCCTTACATATGGCATGGAAGAGTCAACCACAGTCAGTATCTAATACATGAGTTACAAGTAGCTGCAGTTTCAAACTCAGTAGGTAAGATTTGGGGGAATTAAGTTTCTTTTTTTCTTTTTTCCTACTGAAATTCAGAGAACACAGAGAGATTGAGGAGCTACCATTTAGAAGGTGGGTATTTCCAAACTAATAAAGGGGGAGGATGTTTAACACATATTCAGGGAAACTCCTAATCACTACTACCATTGATGTGGTCAGGAATGGCTTGTTGGCACTTGGTGCTGACACCTGCTTGAAAGATATATGATAGCATTTTAAATTAAGGGCACAATCATAAATGCTTTATTAATATTTATTGAATGATTCTAAGATGTAGTCATATCCTTTAATAACTTTTTAAAATGCATGTTATAAAATGCATTGGTAAGATATTCTTTTTTTTTTTTAAGATTTTATTTATTTATTTGAGAGAGAGAATGAGATAGAGGGAGAGCATGAGAGGGGGGAGGGTCAGAGGGCGAAGCAGGCTCCCCACTGAGCAGGGAGCCCGATGCGGGACTCGATCCTGGGACTCCAGGATCATGACCTGAGCTGAAGGCAGTGGCTTAACCAACTGAGCCACTCAGGCGCCCCGGTAACATATTCTTAATAAATGATGCCATAATAAGCTCCTATAATGTTGCTATACACAGCTGTTGTTAATTAAAACAATGTATGCACCTGCTTCATCCATTAATTTTGCTTATTAGGATAGAAAGCATTTTTAAATGACCAATATAACTTTAAAAATAATCATTATTTGGATGAACTTTTAGCTACACTGACTTTTCTTCACCTTCACAGACACCTGTAGCCTTTATGTCTTGCAAACAAAATAAAAGAGAAAAATAGGTCACCAAATGTTTGGAGGTGTTTCTAAGTTACAAATGGATGCACATTAGTTGATTTTTGCTCTGTGTGCGCTATATCTGCTTCCTGAAAATAGCTCAGAAGGACTTAGAAATTATTTTATTCTCATGATTTTGGTCTTCATCTGCTTTCCTAAGGTCCAAGGAATGCTCAAAAATTGAACACCCAAAAAATTTCTTTTTCTTTTTCTCTTTCTTCCTTTCTTTCCTTTTTAATTTCCTTAAGTAATCTCTATGCCAACATGGGGCTTGAACTCATGACCCTGAATCAAGAGTCACATGCTCTACTGACTGAGCCAACCAGGGGCCCTAACATTTTCCTGATCTCACAGAATATTATGCCATTTTAACATATCTTCTCCCAAAAGACTATTCCCTTGATCAGTCTAAAATGGAAGTAGCAGTAATAGAACAATTAAGGTGCTGTCCCTTGTCCATACAATGCCATCTATTTTTTGAACCTATCACATAATAAATGATGAAGTTTGTAGAAGGCAAAGCTTTATATTGTGGAAATTTCAACTTTGATCTTACAAAACTCTTTCCTCCCTTCCTCATTCATTCCCATCATCACAGCCATAGTAATGTTATCAGTGGCATAAAAGCATAATAAGAGCTAAATGACACAGCATGATATAGCATGGAAAATAGAAATCTTTCTAATAAAGTCATTAAAAATAATTGTTTGTTAATTAGTAAGTATATGAGCTTGCCTGGGCTGCCATAACAAATTACTATAGACTATATGACTGAAACAACAAAAATTATTTTTTCATAGTTCTAGAGGCTGGTAAGTCCAAGATTAAGTCTGCAAATTTAGGTTTTCTTGTTTGTTTGTTTTTTTTAAGATTTTATTTTATTTGACAGAGAGAGAGACTGAGCACACAGGCGGGGGGAGTGGCAGAAGCAGGCTCCCCGCTGAGCAGGGAGCCTGATGCAGGACTTGATCCCAGGACTCTGGGATCATGATCTGAACCAAAGGCAGACATTTAACTGACAGAGCCACCCAGGCATCCCACAAGTTTAGTTTCTGATGGGAGCTCTATTTCTGGCTTGCAGATAGCCACTCTGTCCTTAACATGATGGAAAGAGTAAGTTCTCCGGTGTTTCTTCTTATAAGGAGACTAATCCAATCTGATTAGGGGTCCCACCGTTATGACCTCATTTAACTTAATTACCTCTTAAAAGTCCTATCTCCAAATGTAGACACTTTAGGGATTAGGGCTTCAGTGTATGAATATGGAGGGAAGGAGGCACACAATTTAGTCCGTAGCAGGATAGTTGTAATACAGAAGCAAATAAGGCACATGAATATTTTCTTACTCCAAATATTTTCACATGGAAATTTTTACTTCAAAGGGATTTTAAAAGTTTATATCCTGAAAAATGAATACAATATTTTCCTAAATTCTATGAGCAATAAGTCCCAAATTCATAAAAAATTATATCCTGTTGATAACTGAGCTCACATGTCATCACAGACAGATTTAGGTGGTGAGAATACAATGGTGAACAAGACAGAAAAGTTCCTGCTTTCATGGAGCTTAAATCCTAGAGTGGAGAGATGGTAAATTAACATATAATCACCTCAATAAGAGAACATCTGACAGTGACAACTGGTATGAAGAAAAGATGATACAGTAATAGAAACAGTGCCATGGGGCTACTGCAGATGGTGTGGTGTAGGGCACCAGAGGAGGTCACAATGTGACAAAGAGGAGACTATGTGAAGAGCATCTCAAGCACTAATAATAGCAAATAAATGGAAAAAACGAGGGGTTTCTTTCATTTATTACTACATTAAAATGATTATTCACAAATAACAAAACCTATATCAAGCATCAAAACATGTGTAGAATCAGCAATTCAGAAATTTCTCATGATTCTCTGTCACCAATGATCCTAAAAATAAATTCTTATTTGAAAGAATTTTAATTAAGCTGTTCTTTCTTGCCCACCACTGCATCTTGTAGTTGGACCAAGAAAAGAATTAGTTCCTCTCTGCAATGTACCTGGACTGACATGTATGTAATCAGTGTGCCCAGTACAGGTATCTATAACTATAGAAATTTGGGGACTGTTACGAAAAGGGTTTAATGCACAGATTCATTAAAACGGAGACTATCCATATTTTACAATTTGCCTCCCCCTAAACAAACCTGAGACTCAGCTTTGACTCAATCTCACACCTTTCTCCTGTTGGAAGTCTTCATTAGTGTTTGGCCATTTTCATTTAAACATTTCACTTAAAATGTCTAGTAGGGAAATTAAATTTCAGGATGGGTTTGTGACAGCAAGTAGGAAATAGAAAACCTTAATAATCAAATCTGGACTTGATTTGTAAGCTAAAACCACTGAATCTTGCATTCCCTTTGGTGAGTGCCTGAGGAGAGCAGAAATCTTGAAAAGGCTCTCCAGATGCCCTGGGCTAAGAACAACCAGGTGATTATGAGTTACACATGTTTCACATTTGCTAATAAAAAGGTGAAAATCACCCTAGTTGGCATTATTCTTATTTGAGGCATTTAAAGCACCAATGAAGGATTAAAATTAAGCCATGAGTGAATAAAAAAGACAAGAATTAGAAACATGCCCTATGTTAAAGCGAGTACACTTGCACATTATAGTGCAAAGAGATACAAAATATTCAGTACATTCACAGAACACTCACATTAGGAAATATATGTAATTAAAACAGCCAGATCAGGGGCGCCTGGCTGACTCAGTCAGTGGAGCATGAGACTCTTGATCTCAGGGTTGTGGGTTTGAGCCCCACATTGGGGTAGAGATTACTTAAAAATAAAATCTTTTAAAAAATGGTTAAAAAAAATTGGCCAGGTCAATCTTGGGGCAAAGGAATCCAGATGACCAACTTGTTTGCCTCTCAAAGACAATAAAAATAAGGACAAATTCATTATTCCTTACCCTTTGTTATTTATATTCTCTAATATCTTCTTGCTCAAGCTCTGTGAGTCTTCAGAATCTTTATAAAATAGGTAAAGTAAAGGCTAGACTACCATCCTCCTTCAAGTAGCACTGCTAAATCAGAAAGACAAAACGTTTCTACATAGCACCTGCATAGTTACTGTTTCTAGAACTGTATTTCCCAAATTAAATCTTCATGATCATGTTAAGAGATCATGATTTCAGAACAGCACAGCTGAGACAGCTTTCTCTACACCCTCCCAAAAGAAAATGTTCTTGCACGTTATCATTCTCCCCAGTTAAGTATTTCAGATAAAATTATCTTCTCACACATTTGCTTCATAACAGAAGTCTGGAGTGGGGAGTATATTTCAAGCAGTGAGTTGGAGTATTAACATCGAAGGTTGAAATTCACTCAAAAATATAAATCTAGGTGAAATTTATTTAAAACTTTTCTTAAGCACTATTTTGAGGTGGATAGAATCACTTTCTATTTCTTAACCTATTGATAGTCATTTTCATCTTGAAATCACTCTCTTAGACAATTTTTCATAGAATTTCATTTCCTCCAAAATGAAGCTGCAACTCATTAGCACTGCTTGGTAATTTTGCCTCACAAAATTTTCTAGATTCATCTGCCCCCTGAATCTCAATGGCCTTTTTCCTTTCTTCATCTCTCAGTACAGTGCTACTTGAATTTTTCCAACCATGTTTTCACACCAATATACCTTTACTCATGTTGCCTCCCTCGCCTGTAATGTTCCTTCTTTTCTCTGTTCTATCCTCCAAAGTGCTTCTCTGACTAAAATTTAAACATTCTTTGTCTTCTAGAGCCAGATAAAATGTTTCCTCTTCTTTGATATATTGCTGATTCTCCTAACAAGAAGTAGCCATTTCTATTATGTACCTTTATTACAGGACAGGATGATTTATACTAGAGTTATCTGTGCATGTTTTCCTCCTCCCTTGATAAACTACATATTTATCTATGTAACCTCATAGAGTCAATGACTATACCTAGCATGCAGTAGGTAGCTGATATTCATTGAATTGAACTGGCTTGGACAATGTTAATGATTTCTTTTGGTGTCTGTCTTGATCAAAAAAGCAATGGTTACCACAAAGTAGAGACTCAATAGCACTGTTGAGAGAAAGGAAATGTAGACAACTGTCATTCATATTGTTTGTAAGTAATCACAGATTAGAACAATCTTGTGCTGGAGAATCGAAATAGGGCAGGTTGAGCTTGGAGCACTTGAAAATAAGCTCTGAAGAGAGAGTATGATCACAGTGAAACGCCTCCATCTATAGAATAAGCAAGACTGCTTTGCTCAGTCATCAATCAACTACCACAGCTACTTGTTAATTAATGAAACCAAGTTTCTTCCCTGATGACAGCACTTGGTTACATCTGTGAAAGGAGAATTGATTTTGATTGACTCAGACCCTCTGTTTGCTGTGTCATGAACATGTAGTTGGATAACTAATTGAATGACTAGCCTCTCACTGGAAAGCTCTGGACCCTTCACCTAAGCTACTTCATTAGTCAAGTGCCCTTATTGAGAAGACAATCTTGCTCCAAACTGATACAGCTGTAGCTATGTTATGATGCAGCATAGTCTAGTAAAAGAACACTGGTTAGAAAGGTAGGAGGTTGGGTTCTAGTCCTAGATCAGCCCTGGATTAATTTGGGACCTCTAAGAGCAGGTTATAATAAACTTTGTCTTCAGACACACTTCTCCTTAGATTCTGACTCAGCTACTTACTAGCTCTCAGAACTCCTGCAGAAGTGATATAGTTCTGTGAGTCTCATTGTCTTCATTTGTAAGATAGGGATAATGAAAATCCTTTGGGAATCAAGGTTTAATTGAGATGCTGTCAGGAAAAAGTATGACATAGTGCCCAGAACAAAGGCACTGAAAGTTGATCTAAACAAATGTTCAATAAATGTTTATTTCCACCCTTACCTACCCCAGTCTTTCAGTTTTCTCATTCATTCATGTCCTAATAGTACCCTGTCTCTCTCAGTGAACAAACTAAACAAGTGGGACTTATGCCAGATAGCTGCATCTTCTTTAGATGATTCCTTAAACATAACTGGGTTAAAAATTCACAGGCGCTGGCAAAAAGGCCCCGGCATTTAGGTAGAGGAGCAAATTGTTGGAGCATAAAGTGACCCAAAAGTGGTTCTCAGCAGGCTTATATAATGGGAAGAAGATTAGGAACAGCTTACATAGCAGTGAGGGATTTATATGACAATTTTCCTTACTTTTCCACATCCTCAAGAATCCACATTTGTTAAGATTGCATCAAGCTCAGTGAGCTAAAATAGTTCATGTAATTCAGTGAGTGATCAATAGAGCTTTCCTCACACCAAAGAAATCTGTAAAGGTCATTGATCACCTCATCCAAAAAATAGGAATCACTGCTTAACAGATGCTTGCTCCCAGTGGCTGTTAAAATGATTACTATACATTTTGCAAATGCATTAAAAAGTGTTTACAAACTATCCAGATTTATATTTTAAAGGATTTGATTCACTGTGAAGTTTCCCAATGACTTCCAAATTCCCACATGTGGCTGACATTTGTTAAATAAACCCCATTACAGATAAAAAGAAATTACCATACTAAATTCATAACTGAAATTTCATCCACAACTCTACCTTGCCAATTAATATTTACACTAATCTTCCCTGATTACAAACCAGTTAGTTTTACATGACAAGGGAGCTTTGATTCATGAATTCATGTTCCAAGGCTGACAGTATCTACAGTTCTTGAATTTTATTTTGGGGAAGACATAGGCTACAAACAGAAGCCCTGTGAAAGTCTGTAGTTTTAGCAAAGACATTGAGTATTCATTCAATTCTCTACATTCTTTTTTCACAAAACATGCAATTTAGCTAACATATGCTATTTTCAGTAATTGTATACTGTGGAAGAATATCACTCTTTATCCAGTGTATCAAGTCTCTTAATCACTATCTTGAGTTAGTTTCTGTATTTAAATACTTTGGGAAAAAAATTCTTTGGAGGGGAACTGAAACTAACAACCACTGGTTCCATTATCAACTGATGGCTTAATCACCAATAGTATAGCTATTTAAATTAGCCTCCTGTGGATGATTAGACAATGTAGCCAATGAACCAGTGTGGAGCACCTGTGTAAAATGGGCAGTAAAAGCCATGGAAAGGCTCACTCCCAATTAAAAAATGAACCAACAAACCAATCACAATCTCATTAGTACTTTGGGTGACTGATTTCTCCTTTCTGTCAGTGATTAGTTTCCCTTTGGAACAACTAGTCCTATTTCTCATTGTGGACAGTGATTAGACAAGGAAGGACAACTAGATTAGTCCATTTCCCCATGTCCATGCATTGCTTGTAGGAAAAAAAAATCATTGCAAGGAGCCAGTGTGCTCTTGCACTGTTTTTCAAATTAAAATCTGTCACCCATTAGTGAGTTGTGAAATCTATTTAATGGGTACTATAGTCTGAATTCGTATGTTTAGATCCTAACCCCCAAAGGTGATAGTATTAGGATGATGGAACCCTTATGAATGGGATTAGTGCCTTATAAAGAGGCTCCAGAGAGGGCACCTGGGTGGCTCAGTTTGTTAAGCGACTGCCTTCAGCTCGGGTCATGATCCTGGAGTCCCGGGATCGAGTTCCATATTGGACTCCCCGCTCAGTGGGGGGGTCTGCTTCTCCCTCTGACCCTCTTCCCTCTCGTGCTCTCATTCTCTCTCTCTCTCAAATAAATAAATAAAATCTTAAAAAAAAAAAAAAAGGCTCCAGAGAGATTCCTAGCCTCTTCTACCACATGAAGACACAGTGAAAAATCTCAACTATGAACCAGAAAGAGGGCCTTCACTCAACCATACTGATGCCTTGATTTGAACTTTCCAGCCTCCAGAACGGTGAGAAATGAATTTCTGCTGTTTATAAGCTACCCAGTCTGTGGTGTTTTATTTTAGCAGTTCAGATGGACCAAGACAATGGGTCATGACAAGCATATAAAATGTATTTCAGCTTGTGAGTTGCAGTAAAAAAATGTTTGAAAGCCACAGAGTTATTTACATGTTGGATTAAATATTAGGATTCAGGGTGGTAATTTTTGGCCAGGTAAATTTCCATCATGCCAGATTATTATAAGATAATTCAAATCGATAGGTCATCTGTTATCCTCTACTATCTTAAAAAATAAAGTATATCCACTTGTAACAGCTCCTGAAATGATCAGTTACCTTCGGAGGCAGTCTGATCCTGGTTATACAACCAGCCCTTCCCAATGGCACCTAGCATTCAGCCATTCCTAACTATAAAATGGATGATGTAATTTCCTATTTGAAAAAAAAAAAAACAAAAACAAAGGGTAAGTGGGGGAGAATCCAGGTTTTGTGAGACTAAAACTTTTTACAATTTTGGGTACTCTCTCTAAGGAAAAGAAGATCAAACTACAAATAACAAAAGGAGGTATGAAAGGGAATATTTATATAGAATAAAGAAAGAAATTATAACAAATGCCCAGGACCGTGGAGCTTTTTTAGGTCTCTTTCTTTTGAGATCTGTGGACAAATTACCAGAAATGCTTACATTGTAAACGAGTTTCTCTCCTTCTGGAACACTCTTACAATCCCCAGCAATTCCCAAGACTTGCAGGGACACTGAAGCTCACAGCTTCATGTACGCCATGTTAAATACTTCTCTAACATAAGAAAGAAATGAATGTGAAGGAGCGCACCAGTGACTCAAAGACCAGAAACTCATAGATGGGGCTATAGCACAACTCAGTGCTTACAGTAAGACTTTGGATATTGAAACACTGGGATGGGGCTTGGCTCTGCCACTCAACAACCTGCAAGTTACTTAATCTCTGTATACCTCAGTTTCCTCATCTGCAAAATGGAGGTATTGATATTGTCTGCCTTAACAAGCTATAAATGGGATTATGCATGTAAAACTTCTAGAACGATGCTGGACACATAGTATGTGCTCAATGAATGTTTACGATTGTTTTATAGCAAGATATAGTCAGGATCAGAGATAGATGATTTGGATTCCAGGTCCAACTCAATATTTCTGTCTTTTTTTTTTTTTTCTGTATGGCAAAATAGTATCTACTCCCCAGGGGGGAAGGATATGTGAAGGAAATACTTAAAGCTCCTTGGAAGGAAGGTGTGTATGTGTGTGTGTGTGTGTGTGTGTGTGTGTGTGTGAATGTATGTTACTGAATGTAGTGGATGAACACAGGTAAAATAACAACAATATTGACGACCACTAAATAGAGAATATTAATAAGATGAATATCTCTTACACTATAAATGACCAGTTACATAATTTCCATGTATATGAGAACTGCACTCACTGGAAAAAATAAAATGGCACAGGACAGTAGGGCACTCTAAATAGTAAATAGTCTATAATAGTAGTCCTTAGAATAAAAGTTTTTTTAAAAAAACAGTTTTATTACATGCAAGGAAATAAATGATAGCATTACTTGCAATTACCATATTGATTACCTGTAAACAAATTAACACTGAGTGGTTTTTTTAAATACCTGATCAAATTCCCTAAATGGGATAAATGCCTTTCCCTTGAAACATATTTTCAATGATGACTTTGCTTAGAGAATATTTTTTAATAGATAAAACAAAGGCTAATCTCTCAAGCCATTTCAAGACCATGAGACACTGCAAATAATAGCAGAAATGATAATATTCACTGCATTTAATAAAAGATTAAAAAATATAAACATTCAACACATCAAATCCAACTACTGCAGTGGCACTCAATCAATCTCTGCTTGGAAAGATGGTTATGTAGAGTCTTCACATATTTGTACATTTTATAATGTTATTAGTACCAACATAAGGATTTCTAGCACTCTAGTATTCTGTGAAAATAAGAAAGACAAGAAAGAAAGAGAGAGATTGAGAGAAAGAAAAAGAGAAACAGAGGAGAAGAGATTTTATATTCTGGGTAGAAAGAAGAAGTCTACCTCCATTTATTCTTGTTCTTCAACCTTATGTTTTTCTTGCTCTGTTAATCAACAGTAACTCTCCAATCCCTCTTTTGAATTAAAAAAGAATCTAAGTTAAAATGTGGAAGTATCTGTCCTTCATATTTGACTTATTGAGAAAATATATACACACATAAAAATTGAAAAATGCATTTTTATAACTACTAGCCAACACTGAAATTAACAGGTAATTTTTTGACATATTTCTCTAAGATATTCTTTTCCTAAACTATGGAACAAAAAATTAAAATTTCTACAGGGTAAATATGGTTAACTAAATTCAAATATATTCCATTAGAGGTTCTTCCCTAAGAAAGAAATATGAAGCTCATCTTTGCAGATCCTTACCAACTCCTCTTGGACCCAGAAGGCCCCCATAGGCAACATCTACACTGATGAAGGTCAAGCTCAATAGGAAGAGATTCTGGAAGGCTTTCCTCCCAGGATTCTGTTCCTCTAACTGGATCTGATTCTAAAATTTCCATTTACAAGGGAGAAAACCTATATTCTAATTGCAATGTCTGCTGTTGTAAATGATGATTGAAATTAGTATTCTTAGAATGTCTGAGAGGTACCTTTTATATTTCCAATGAGAAAAAGAGAACCAGCAAACCATGGACTCACCCCCACTTCATGGCAAAGTGGTATATAGCCATGTCTACTGACTTTGGTCCTGGGGTATTTCACATCATTTTACCTGGCTTTCCACATATTAGACTTGGATTTACTTCTGTGAAAGGCCTTTCTAATGAAATTCCTCTTTACTGCCCAAATAATTGGTTAATTGGAGGCAATACTTACATTCAGAGCTTTGATAGTAAAAGGGAATAGAAATCAAAGTACAATGTACGCATGCATACCATTTTGGTAAAACATGACTTGTGGGTATGAAATAGTTCAACAGCAAATCCCCTATTGCTGCCTCTGGGCAGGGGAGACTAACTTGAACCACACAGAAAATAAACAGCACCTTTAATGTGGCACTGGGCCTCGAATTTACTTTATCCCCAGCCAACATTTATAGAAATATATGGTAACCTGTCAACATTTATACTGTAAGTTTCTTGTGCATAGGTCTTGTACTTCATTTAACCCTATTCTTTGAGCCTCACAAAATTGCTAGCACAGATTTGATTTGTGTGGATTGAGGACAGGAGGAAAAAGCGATTATTTATTTGTTTACTTGCTTACTTACTTATTTTTACTGAAAGACATCCACCATTTAACTGTGGCTAGCTACATATCTGTGGAGACAGAAAATCACCATTGTGCAATCTCTCTTAATTTTAGGAAGAATTATGCGGCAATACGATCATGTAAATTTAAAGCAGTAGATAGTTATTACCCCAGGAGGAAGGGTTAAGAATCCTTTGTGACCCAAAGGTCACTTGAAAAGGAAAGAGTTAGGAATATTTGCATAGGACCCAAATTTGCAGTTGAACCATGTTTTCATGGTTCAAATTCTATAAAGGACTGAAATATTCCCAAATGTTTTATTTCGCAAAATAAGTCCCAAGAATAGGTCCCTCCTTTAAAGATGGGAAAGTAATGACTGGAGAAGCAGAAGCACTTAGGAATTACCCTTCCTCTCCCAAACTAAGAATGGAGACAGAACACATTCTGGGAGTAAAAGAAATTTAGGAAACCAAGCTATGCAGTTTTCATGGGTATTTATTATTATTATTATTATTATTGTTATTATTACTATTCTTTTAGCCAGGTTAAAAGGTGATTGGAGCCAAGTGTGGATGAGGAGGAATTGTAGCTGATGTTTAAAGGCACATGAGAAACTCACAATGTAAAAATGTATTACTATTGTGACACAAGGTAAATCTGAGAAAATTTGGTTTAAGCAGATTAAAATGGGACAATTTAACAGACTCATATTAAATGGTATATGTTCCCAATTTACTTTATGGTTGTATTCTGTCTAATGGGCAAACATGGGGTACAAATAAAATTAACCATAAACTCCAATATTCTTAAGGCTTGATAAGACTTTGATGGGCATTTTTATTTACATATTAATTTGCTGGCTAAAGTGATAATGATTAAAAAGAATTTATTATTGCTTTAAATAAAATAGTATTAATAGAAGCACATATAACCTTCATCAATTTGTGACTCACACCTCTTTTCTAGAGATAACTGAATTGCCTTTAGATTGTCCCTTGTATTTTCCCAACAAGAGAGCTGTCTTGGTTTACTTCATACCAATACAATTTATTCCTTTCTTTTCTTTCATCATTTAGTACCCCAAGTTTCAAATTCGTCACCAAATGAGATGTCATTTAAATTAAGAGAGCTCTCAACTTCTTTTTCCAAAGCTATAATAATGATACCTGCTTTCAGTTTAGGAATAAAGGAAAGTATTAGAATTAATCTATGACTATTTTGTCCTTGTCTTAGAATATGAAATCTTTGACAGCCATGGCTATTGCAAGGTTTGAATTAAATGCAGAATCTTAATATAAGAATGTTTAAATGCTATTTAGATTTTAATTACATGTAGAGAATGAATATTGTAAGAAAATCTTTGAGAAGTATAAGACCTAGAAATTTCCTTTAAGGAGGTTTTGTTCTTTTTTAAAATTTTGATTTGTTAAGCAAGTACTCTTTAGCAACTTACACAGAGTTATACAAATAATTATAAAGTCACATAAAAATTTTAAAAAATTATAAAGGGATAAACACTATTCAAAATAAAATTAATTGTGAATAGTTGTGACTGTTTGGGAAAAGACAAAGAAACAAGGGAAAATGCTATTCTAAATAGAAATGGAAGCCAAAATTTTACCTTTTATGATTTTATTTATAAAATGTAAATGAAAATGATTCTTTAAAGGGACAACAAACTAGGCAATCTCTTACCTGACTCAATGAATTTAGTGAATAATGAAGTTACATAATAATTGAAATTAATACATGGCTAACAGCATTCTGCTGCCTGTGCTTTGAGATTGTGCCAATCTTTTATGCTTAATAAATATTGATGATTTACTGAAAACAAACTTAGCAAGTACTTAAAGTTTCATTTCATTATGTTTACTAATCTTGTGTGAACTTGGACTCCCTTATTATCAGAGTTTACGATAATGCAGTATCAGGATCAAACCTGGATCTGCCTACCCCAATCTCATTTGAACTCATAATCTCTCCTCACATCTGTGGGGTGTCTAGATGATCATATAGACACTCATTTTAATAAAGAAGTTCAATTAAAATATTATTAGCAAGGACCCCATGGGAGAAGACACATTGTCGAAAGACTTGGCTGAGAGGGGTAAAGAAATTAAGCCAAACTCATTAGCCCTAAAAACTAACACAATATTCTGCAAAACCATCAGAAATCAGCATGAACAGAGACTTAGTAGACAATGCCACGTGTTGGGTCAATTTTCTAAATACTCAAAGCATTTGTATCAGGAATTTTGCTACACATATGCTTAGATTGTACAAGTTACTGATATGACATGCCAATATATTTTCAAGTGCCTAAAAAATGAGTGGTATTAGTTCAGCTTTAAACTTGGTAACAACAGCTTTGTAATTTACCCTATTTGGGGGTGGAAAATCAAATGCATATAAAAGATTTAGAAAATGACATAAAGCAATAGTGTCCTTTACCCTATTACAGTTTGGTAGGAGGCAGTATGGTTTAGTAGTCTGAATTAAAATCCCAATCATTAATTGTTTGACATTAGGATAAAAGCTCAAAAGCCTCAATCTTCCTTATCTATAAAATGACTTTAATAGTGGTGTTTAAGAATCAAATGTGGAAGATAATATTAAGCATTAAGTAAATTACCTACCTTAAACTTTCAACAAAAATATTTGGTCATAATAATGTTAATAATAACATACCTAAACAGATTCTTCTCTTTCTACAAACACATACCAAATGACAGGGATGAAATATGTTGAAGAAAAGCTGACTTGTGCTTCCAGTTGAGATGTAATAGGCCAGTATTTATGTCCATAACAATTAGAAAAGCTGACAACATTAAAGAAAAAAAAAATTTTAAGCATCAGAGAACTATGGAAGCAATAACAACTAGAAGGACTAAATTTCCAGAGAGGGGCCAAAAGTAAGGTGAGCTGGTAGCTGATTTTTCCCATAGTATCTGCTGATTCTAGGTATAGGCTAGAGGTTGAGAACGAGGGTGTGATATAACTGCAGGGCCACTGATGGTACAGAGGCTACAATGACAAAACTAGAGAGATCTCTGGGGCCTTAAACAAAAGGTCATTTCCTTCTATACAAGGCATTTTTTAAATTCTGAGGTTCAGTGGAAGACAAAAGAGCAAAACTGACATCTGTGGAAAGAGTGAAATATCCTCTAGTTTCATGGGGCCTAGAAAACAAAGACTAATCAGGAGGATGAGACCCAATTTAAAAAAGAAGAAGGAAAAAAGCAAATAGGAGGCAAAATCCCAGGAGTCGTGAATTGATACTAAGTTTAAGAATCTACAGTTACTTTTCTCCTAAGGATACATCAATGTTGAGGGTAGTTGAAGGCTGAGAATCCAGGCCTGGACCTGGCAGAAGGTTGCTGCTGAGATATAGAAAAAGCAACTGACTCTTTGGCATTTGTGGGCTAGAATGATAAAATTGGAGACTCAAGGGCATCAAATCTAAGGTTGGTTTCCCTCTCAAGAGCAAATTTTGAAGTTCTATGAAGTGTGGGACTAAAGAGCTAAGGTTAAAACCTCTGTTGGATAGATATAATTCCTGTAGTTTTTCAGAACTGAAGAGACGTAGATACATCAGACACTCACTGAAATCCCTTGTGGCCATGCTCTAGGAATCAGGATGACCCAGGGATGGATTTAGTGTTACGAAAATTGAAACCCACCCTCGACACAACCTAATCCCTGACTGTACTGAAATGATAAACCTTCCAACCCTACCATACCCTACATTCTATATTCTTGACAGAAGAAACATTTAATCCTTTCTGGTGGAAAAAAAATCATCTAGAGGATGTATGAATTTTAAATATATAATGTTTGGCATATAATAAAATCACAAACAAAGCAGACCTATAAATGATCCACATTTTGAATAGCTGAGACAAACTTTAGAAGAACTACCATTAATACGTCTAAAAAATAGGTGAAAAAAATAAGAATAAGTAAAAAGACGAGAAACAAAATAATTCAAGACTGGAACCTATATAAAAGAATCAAATAGGTATTCTGGAAATGAAAATACAATATCTGAATTAAGAATACAATCAAAGATTTAGACTAGACACAAGTGAAGACAGAATTAGTGAGTTAGAAGACAAGTCAACAGAAAACACTGAAGTTAAAGTACAAAGAGAAGTAAGGATGAAAGGAAAAAAGAAGAGAAAAGGAAAGAAAGAAAAGAAGGAAGAAAGAAAGAAGCAAAAGGAAAATGTAGAACATGGTCAAAATTTCTATTCTGTGTGAAACTGGAGCTCCAGAAAGACAGTATAGAAAAAATGGGGCAAATCAATATATGACGAGAGAAAGGAGAAGAATTTTCCAGACTGGTGGGAGAGATTAATTATCAGATGCATGAAATCTAACCAAGCAGAATAATACCAAAAGCACCCCATTTATCTAGGCACATCACAATATAATTGCTAAACATCTAAGACAATATTCAAAGGACAGCAAGAGGAAAGAAGACATTAGGACAATCAGACTGTCAGCTGATTTCTTAACAGAAATAATATATGCCAGAAGACAATGGAAAGAAATCTTTAAAGTGCTGAAAAAAATAATGACCAACCTAAAATTCTATATCAAACAATAATATTTTTCAATAGTGAGGATAAAATAAAGATGTCATCAAACAAAGGAAAACTAAAGCAATTGGTCTGCAAAAGGCCTATAATAATATAACATAAAAGAGTCCTTCAAGCCAAAGAAAAATGATCCCAAATGTAAGCAGTGAAATGTAGGAGGAAAAAGAATACTGAAAAATATAAATATGTGGGTAAAAATAAAAAATGCACTTATTGTAAAAGACATTAGCAGTGATATATTTTTAAGTTTAAAAAATAGCTAAAATGCATGATAACAATATTGTAAGAAGTCAGAGGATGATAAATGGATATTATATGCTCTAGGCTTCTATGTTATTTTAAAAGAATTAAAAGTAATAATATGTATTATATTTCAATAAGTCAAACATACATTTCATAATCTCTAAGGTGTCCACTAAAAGAAGTGTAAAAGTTGTATAATTAACAAATTAACTCAAGGAGACTATGGAGCAATAAAATACAATGAAAAAAATTTAAAATATATAATAGCACATGAAAGAAAAGGAAATTTTTAGGAGTGGGAAAAAAAGAAAAGAAAAAGAAAGAAAGAAAGAAAGAAAGAAAGAAAGAAAGAAAGAAAGAAA
>NW_023270839.1:14921370-15100184 GCF_011800145.1 Mirounga leonina
AAGAAAGAAAGAAAGAAAGAAAGAAAGAAAGAAAGAAAGAAAGAAAGCTAGAATAGTAAACTTGTGAGTGGAAAACTCTATAGTCCCAGAATGTCAGACTGGTATAAACCCTGATGGGTAGGCTCTTGAATTTTTAATATCCACCCAGATTGAGGAATAAGATTCAGGCCAAGATAAGATAAGATAGGCTAGGATAAGATAGTGATGTGGTACAATAAGACCTGATGGCTTTCTTTAAGAATCCCAACTCCAGGCCTATGTACACTATCTGGAACTGTTGAATTAGATTTTATATGGACAAAATGTAAAACCTTATCTTAGACTGATGAAATCTGAAACTCATCTAGGAAATTTTGTTGTAGCCAACTTTCAATAACTCTGGGGGCAGTAGACTCCCAGGAAATAAAAGTCCTCCTCAGAAATTGGCTAAAATTAAAAATATATATATTTTAAAGTGATAGAAGTTTATTAAGTGAAGAAACAGAAAAATCTCTCAAGAGTGAAAGGGTCCTGACAGGGTTGCCTAAAATTCCAAAATTAAAAAACACAAAAGGAAATGATGTACCATGAAATAGAACCAACAGTCACAATAAGAGGATTTGCCTCCAAAAACTTAAGATGATAATTTTAATTAAACTGTAAAATAAATATGCCTAAAATGATTGAGATATATAAGAAAAAATAGAAAGCACAGAAAAGAAATAAATAAATAAAATCTGAGATAAAAGAAGAAGTTGCCTTAAAAGAACCAAATAGAACTTATGTAAATGTGAGGGGAAAATAGCAACAGAATTGAATACTCATCTATACTATCATTTAAAACAAAAATCCTATTTAAGATTATTTAAAATAAAAATTGAGATAGTTGATGACTCCAAGCCCCTTAATAAAAGAACTATGAAACACACACACATACACACACACACACAAGAAAAAAAGAAAACAAAAGAAGTTGAACCCAAAGGAAGAAACAGGATGCAAGAAGCAATGGGGAATAGAGAAACTGGAAAATATCTGTAAAAATATATATAAGCATTTACTTTTACATTTAAATAAATAAATCAACAATATTAATGACTAAATTTACTTTTAATTGGGAGTTTTCATCTTCTTTCTCTATATTATAACCATAAAAAATATTTCAAGGAATTCTTTAAATGAACTTATACTTTAAACAGCTGTTTAAATTCTTTAAAATTCATTTGTTTAATTTTAAAAAGTGTTTTTTTCTTACCTCCCCAAGAAGAAAGCTCAAGAAATCAATTCCTTTTCTCTCATATAAACAAAAGGTGATTTTTTATTTTAATTTTTGACTTAGATATATAATTTTAAATTTGTCACAATTAATATATTTTTAATACAGAAACTAAAATATAGGTAGATACAGATATAGACAGATATACACAGATACATATGTAACACACATATGCCAGTTATAATTTTAATCTTAAAAAAGATTATTTTTCTACACAACATTTATACATTGTTTAACAACTCAAAGATTTCGATAGAAGCCCAGTCCTCTGTTGTATAGTGTACAGACTTTTATTTCTAAAAATGTTTTTTTAACTCCTTTTTTTCCGGAACCTAATAAACCTGTTTTAGTTGATGTCCTTAATCATTTTATTGATGCTGCTAAGCATATGAAGGGAAAATATTATAATAGCATGTGCATCCACACTGGTTTAGTTCACTTATGCTGATTCTAAGTCACCCAAAATATAATATAAAATCCACATGTGCTACAAATTGGTAATTTGATCTTAGGCTATACTATATCCTATTGCAAATTGACTATGGATGTTAGAAAACTAATAAAATGGAGTAACTCAAATCTCCTACATTTTTTTAAACTTTTCTTCTAATTGGATGTGCTAATGGGCACAGTTGTAAACAAAAGGTTAGCAATGACTAAAAAAAAAAAAATAGCAATAGCAAAAGATATGACTAATCCTCAAACTCAATAGTTGTCATTAATTAAAAACTGATACTTTTTAAAACAGGTTTTGAAGCATGCTAAAACAGTGCATTTTTAAGTTGTAAGATGTTTTGAGAAAACTACATCATGCAAGTTGGTTTTGGGGTGTCATATTTTCTAGTGTCACATGTTGAAGAAAACCTTACAACTTGTCAAATTCCCAAAGCCACGTGACTCACCAATATGCAATAATTTGTTTGGAAGAGCTGGCTTAAGCTTCCACTCAATTCCAATGTGAAATCAATCATCTTAAAAAAAAAAAAAGGTCAAGGGATGCCTGGGTGGCTCAGCCAGTTAAGGTCTGCCTTCAGCTCAGGTCATGATCCCAGGGTCCTGGGATCGAGCCCCACATCGGGCTCCCTGTTCAGTGGGGAGTCTGCTTCTCCCTCTGCCTGCCACTCCCCCTGCTTGTGCTCTCTCTTTCTCTCTCTCTGACAAATAAATGAATAAAATCTTTAAAAAAAAAAAAAGTCAAAACCGTTTAAAGACCTTTTAGAAAGGTCTTCTAACTTTTGCCTGTACACAGTTACTTCAAACATCTCAACAACCACTAAATTTTGGATGGCAAAATATTCCTTCAATTTCTGTAGTTAACACAAAAATAATCCTCAAACACATACAGATTTCCTTGAATTAGGGAAATATTGCAACTGAATATTGAAATTAAAAAAATACATTCAGAAATTATCAGAGATGTTCACATCTTTTGAAAATTTCAAAACTGATAATCCATAAGTGGTTGAATCACACTGTATCAGCGCTTTCTGTACTATAACTCAGGTGAACTACTCAGCACAGAAGGAGTTAATTCTGACTGAAGTATCTTTAGAAAGGTATATTTCTACTATCCCAGGCTGAGTTCCTAGTAAAAGGAGATACATTTACTCAACCAATCCTAGAAATGAAAAGGAAAAAGAAAGGCCAATATTATGACTTAACATTCTTGGTTCTCCTAAATACTGTATTTAAGATAATACAAATAATGAAATCTAACATAATCTTTTTTTTTTTCTTTTGGTCCTTGCAGCCCAGGCCCACATTAAGGAATGTTGCATAGCAAAGATACACATTGTTAACATGTTATGCCTATCCATCCATTTATATGAATAAAATAGAGTCACTCTGGCCAGATTTCCTTATTTTAAGTAAACGCCAAGCCCAAGTGGGACTTCAACTCACATCCCTGAGATCAAGAGCCTCATGCTCTACCAACTGGCCAGATTTCCTTATGTATTAAGCAAGTTCTTTTCCTTATATATTTGTGTCTGTTAGATCTCAATGTCTATTGTACTCCTCATAAATGGTTCACATTTCCATTTTTATTCATTTCTATTTCAGAAAACAAGATAATTTCTTGTCATCACATTAATATAAGTCTTTGCCTTCAAATAGGGATGATTTATGTTATAGCCTGGCACTTCTTTTGTATAAATAATTCTGCCTGGGCAGTACTGACCAGAGAGGAATTCAGATGAGTTAAGATATATTCAGGAGAAACTGTAAAGTCAGCATGAAATTATGGAGAGATGGACAAAGCAGTGGGAAGAAGCAAATGAAACTGTGGAAGGCAAAGCATTTTTTTAAATCACAAACCTTGTCAGTCAAGAACACAGTAGGTTTATCAAGTAGAATTAAAGTTTCAGTGAAGATTTAACTGCTCACAAACCTTTTCATGCCACCCTAACTAAGGGGTGTCCATTTGTGATAATGACATTTTAATGAGGAAAATCACATGTAAATGAGATAAATAGTAATTATAGGCAGAACCACAGGTGGTCTACAAAACACCAACTTGAAGGAAGGCCTGGGGAATAGTTGGAGGAGTAGAAGAGGCACAGGGTGGTATGCAACAGTATTGCTGGTGGAGTAAGGGTGTTACACCACAGAAGAAATCAGTATAGAAATTTTTAAAAATGAGTTAATATCTAAAAGAGCCAACTTGAACCTATGTACTTGAAAGATCCTGACTTTAATACATACATATTTTCTTCTCCCACTAATATTGGTTAAAGTGAGTATAGATCAGTTGTTCTCAACTCAGGGTAATTGTATCCCTAGAGGACATATGGCAATGTCTGTAGACACTTTGGGTTGTCATAACAGGGAAGGGAGTGAGGGCATTTCCTAGCTAATGGATAAAGCCCAGGGATGCTGATAAATATTGTACAATGCATAGGACAATTCCCCACAATAAAGAGTTATCCAATCCAAAATGTCAATGATTTCCACAGTGCCAAAGTTGAGAAACTCTGTTGTAGATAATAAATGATATTGTTGCCTACCAACATTCTCACTTCTCTATTTCTCAGCATTGTTGACAGTACTCAGCCTAATAATTGTGAAAACTTACCCTTCTAGTGATCTGAGTAAGCTAAATCAGAATTGCATAGAAAAAGGGCAAAAGACATGATATTTCATTGATGTTCAACATCACTAGCCATCAAGGAAATTCAAATTAAGACCATGATGAGATATCCTTAAACATCCATTAGTACAGCTGCAATAAGCAATAGTGACAACACCAAAAACTGAAAAGGGTGTACAGAAACCAGCTCTCTCATACTTGCTAGTAAGAATATAGATGGTAAAACTGCCACTCTGGAAAGAAGTTTGGCACTTTCTTTAAGAAAAAAAAAAAACTAAACAGGAAGTTTTTTACTTCTGTGATGATAGAGTAGACATACTTTTCCCTATTCTGCTTACTAGGTACAAGTAAAAACCCTGAACATGATATATAAAACAAACACAAAATCTCTGAAAGGTAAAGAGGAAAAGACTAGAGTACTAGAGACCTTAGAATGCAAAAAACAACACGGTGGTGAGTTCTGTGTTTTTTTTTTTCTTTTTTGCTTCATATATACCAGACTTGTTGCTGAAGAAGCAGGCAATACCAGAAATACCAATGGGCACAAACAGAAAAAGAACCAACAATGCCTAACTCTCCCTAGCCAAAGCCCAGAAAAGGGTAGCTCTCTACAAATGAACATTTTTAGAAAATAAGTGCTCTACAGTTTTTTCTGTAGCCCCATCCTCACCCACATTAGCAAAGGCTAAGTGGGGATCCTAGACTGCTAATCTAGTTGGGCTGTAATGAGTTATTCAAACCCTCATACTGTGGTATTGTGAGAGAAGTCCAAGTAGGGCATCAAAACTTCCATCCCTGCCACATAGCAATGAGCCACCATTGCCCTTTCCCAGTGTCAGTGGAGAGACCATGTAGTGGGAATCCTGGATGTCCATCCTTTATCACCATAGTGATGGGGTGGCCCTCTCTGATCCCTGCTGGGATGATGTCAGAAAAGGCCTAATGGGGAACTAGGACTTTCACCACAGCCCAGTGCTAGTGAGGCCACCCACTTCATGATCTGAGGGAAGGCCACTTGGGCATAAATAAGGAGGTACTCTTACCCCTCTGAGCCATGGAAGCCAATGGAGGTATTGTAGGGAGCCAGAATTTTCACCTTCACCCAGAAATAATAAAAAGCTCTTATCTTGGGTATCAATAGAGGCCGAGCAGGGAACATGAACTTCTGCCTCAACCTGGAAGCAACAAGGCAGTCCTTCTCCTTCCCCTGCCATGAAGCTACATAAAACAGACATTTAAATAAGATCCAGGGTCTCGTAACATAATATCCAAAATGCCAAGATTTCAACTGAAAATCATTTGTCATACCCAAAACCAGAAAGATTTCAAACTGAATGGGGAAAAAAAAGGCAAATAGATGACATAAAGAAAACAGAGATATTAGCATTACCTGACAAAGATTTTAAAGCAATCATCGTAAAAGTGCTTCATGAACAATTCTGAGTACACTTGAAATAAATGAGAAAATATCACACCAAAAAAATAGAAAATAAAAAAGAATGCAAACAAATTTTAGAACTGAAAAATACAATACAACTAAAAAACTCAATGGTTGGACTCTATAGCAGAATGAAGGGGACAACAGAAAGAATCAGTGAATGTGAAGATGGAAAAACAAAAATTATTCATTCTAAACAACAAAGAGAAAATAGATTGAAAACCAAAATAAAACAAAACAAGGAAGAAATCCTCAGGGATCTGTGTGACTATAACAAAAGATCTAATATCCATGTAGTTAGTGTCTCTGAAGGAATGGGAAAAAAAGCAATGCTGAAAAAGTACTCAAAGAACCAAGTTTAGCAAAAGACATAAACCATATATTCCAGAACCTGAATGAATTCTAAATAGGATAGATCCACAGAAATCCACACCAAGACACAGGACAATCAAACGTGTGAAAACTAAACAGAAAGAAAATATCTTGAAGCAATGAGAGAAAAAAGACACCTTATCGTTCCTATAAAGGAGAAATAATTAAAGTGGTTTCTCATCAGAAAATACAGCGGCCAGAAGAAAATGGCATAACATGTTTCAAGTACTTAAAAAGAAAAAAAATTGTCAACACAAAATCCTTTACCAGCAAGAATATCCTTCAGGAATGAAAAGGAAATCAAGATATTTTCAGGTTAAAGAAAATTAAGAGAATTTGAGGAGAGCAGACCTACCCTAAAAGGATGGCTAAAGGAGTTCTTAAATAGCAAAAACTAAAGGAAGGAATCTTGGAATAGCTGGAAGAATAAATAGAGCAAGTAAAAATATGAGTAAATATAATAATAGACTTTCCTTCTCTCGAGAATTTTAAATTATGTTTGACAGCTTAAGCAAAAGTTGTAACAATGTCTGATGTAGTTCTAAATGCAAGTAGATGAAACATTTAAGACTATGATGTTATAAATGGTGGAAAATAAAGTGATATGAAGGGAGAAAAGTTTTCTACGTTTCATTCAAACGGATAAAATGATAGCATCAAGATACTGAGATCTATCAATCTACCATCTATCTATATCTATACATCTGCATTTATATATAATTTAATATCAAAGCAACTACTATAAAAGCTATAGAGATACATTCAAAAACACTATAAATAGATGAAAATTTAATTATAAAATATATTCAAGCAATTTATAGAAAGGCAGGTAAAACAAAACAAAAGACAAAGAGAGCAAACATATAACAAAAAAAGGCAGATGTACTCCCAAACATATCAATAATTCCATTAACATAAATGGTGTAAATACAACCATTAAAAAACAGAGATTGGCAGACTGAGTTAAAAAACATGACCAGCTAGGGGTGCCTGGATGGCTCACTCAGTTAAGTGTCTGACTCTTGATTTTGGCTCAGGTCATGATCTCAGTGTTGTGAGATCGAGCCCCATGTGGGGCTCTGCACTGGGCATGGAGCCTGCTTAAGATTCTCTCTCTCCCTCTCCCTCCACTCCTTCCCCCTCTCTCTATTATTTAAAATAATAATAATAATAATAATAATAATAATAATAATGAGTTAATTTACTAAGAAGACATAGCAATCCTAAAAGTGTATACACTTAACAAGAGAGCTAGAAAATATGTGAAGGAAAAACTGATAGAACTAAAAGGAGGGATAAATCCAAAATTATAGTGAGAGACATAAACACTCTTAATAACTGATAAAAACTACTTGGCATAAATGAACAAGGATATAGAAGAACTCAACCCTACCATCAACTACTAAGATCTATCAACATGTATAGAACATTCCATCTCACCACAGCAGAACACACATTCTTTTCAAGTGTCCACAGAATACATACCAAGATAGACCATATCCTGGTCTATAAACAAACCCCAAAGATAGAAAATAATTGTTCCCTGACCACAATGGAATCAAAGTAGAAATTAATAACAGAAAGATAACAAAATCTTCAAGCAGTTGGAAACTAAACACACATTTTAAATAACCTATGGGTCAAAGAAGAAGTTACAGGAAATAAAAATACATTGAATTAAGTAAAACTACAGTAACATAGCAAAATTTGTGGGACACTAATAAAGCAATATTGACAGGGGAAATTCATAGCACTAAGGCAGGCATTAAAAAAAGGGGGGGGAGTCTCAATACTCTTAGTTCCCACCTCAAGAACTAGAAAAATAAGAGTAAAATAAACACAAAGGAAGCAGAAGGAAGGATATAATAATGATAAAAACAGAAGTCAGTGAACCTGAATATAGAAAAACAACAGAGAAAACCAAAGAAATAATAAGCTGGTTCTTTGAAAATATCAATAAGCTCAAATAACCCTATAGCTGGTATGGAAATAGAAAGTTTAATTCAAAAACTCGCCCAAAAGGAACATTTAGACCCAGATTGTTTTATTGAAGATTTCTAATGAGCATTGAAAGCACTGACATCATTTCTACACAGTCTTTTCCAGAAAAACAGAAAAGGAGAAAACACTTCCTAATTTATTTTACCCTGAGATAAAAACAAGGCAAAGACAGTACAAAATAAGAAAACTACACAATGATATTTCCCATGAATATTGACACAGCATCCTTAACAAAATACTAGCAAATAAAAGTTAGCAATATATAAAAATAATTGTAATCATAAACAGGTGGAGTATATTGCAGGGGTGCAAGGGTGGTTCAATATCGAAACATCAATCTATGTAATCACCACATTAACAAGCTAAGGGGAAAGATACATATATGATCAAATCAATTGATGCAGAAAAAGCATTTGACAAATTCAACCCCTATTCAGAATTTTTAAATCTTAAAAAAATAAGAGTGGAGTTCCTCAATATAATAAAGGTCACTTATATACAACCTATACCTGACATTTTTAATGGTGAAAGAGTTAATGCTTTCTCCCTAAAATTAGGAACAAGGCAAAAAAATTTACTCTCATCACTCTTATTCAAAAGAGTGCTGGAAGTTCTGACTAGTACAATATGGCAAGACAAATAAAGGACATACAAATCACAAAGGAAAAAATAAAACTCTCCCTTTTTCATATGACATGATTTTATACATAGGAAACCCGAAGTCATTTATAAAATAAAAATAAAAAGACCTGGAACTAATAAGTCAGTTAATCAAGGTAACAGGCTATAAGGTAAATGTACAAAATGTCAGTTGTACTCTACATAGTAGCAACGAACACATGGGCATTGAAATTAACAATACAATACCATGTCCATGGATTGGAAAACCTAACATAGAAAAAATGTCAATTCTCCTAAACTGATATGTAGGTTTAATGTAATTCCTATTAAACTGACAGCAATATCTTTTTGCACTACAGACAAAATTCTTCTGAAATTTAAATGCAAAGGCAAAGAAACCAGAATAGCTAAGACAATCTTGCAAAAGAATAATAAGGTGGGAAGAATCTGTCTACTCAATTCTAAGATTTGTTGTACAGCTATAGTAATCAAGACATAGATTTATGGAACAGAATATAAAATCTAGAAATACAGTCACAGAATTATTCCCAACAGATTTTCAACAAAAGTGCAAATGCAATTTAATGGAGAAAAGACAGCCTTTTCAACAAATGGCATTGGGGCAATTGGACACTCAAAGGCCATAAAATGAACAACAATCTAAGTCTCACGCCTGATATAAAAATTAACTCAAAAAGGCCATGGACTTAAATTCAAAATATAAAACTATAAAACTCTCTCTCTTTCTCTCTCTCTCTCTCTCTCTCTCTCTCTCTCTCTCACACACACACACACACACACACACACACACACACAAAGACAATCTTCAGGACCTAGGGCTGGGCCAGGAGTTGACACCAAAAATATAATCTATAAACAGGAAATGTAATATATTGAACTTCATCAAAATTAAAAACTTTTGCTTGGTAAGAAACACTGAGAGCATGAAAAGACAAGATACAGACTGGGAGTAAATATTTGCAAACCACATATCCTACCAAAGACTAGTATCTAGAATAAAAAGAACTTTCACAACTCTACAGTAAACAAACAAGCAATCCATTTAGGAAATAGGCAAAAGTCAAAAAATATTTCACCAAAGAAGAGACACAGATGGCAAATAAGCAAATGAAAAGTTGTTCAACATCCTTCACCTTTGGGGAAATGCAAAAACAGCTCCTTTCTGCCAGTTTATCCATTTTTCCTGTTTCCACAGGTCAGCACTTATATCATTCAGGAACATTAGTTACCAAAACTAAATCTGAAAATAAGAGAAGATTCTATATAGGTGCTATATGTCTAATCCCATCTGGCTTAAACAATATCCTAGCAATACGAAAAATTTTAAACCATAGTTTAAATTAAATTAATTAAAGATAACTTATTCCTTGCATACATCTGAAAGGCATGGAAAAGGAGATCAGCTTAATACAGGTTTCCCTTCATTTGTTATGTAAAATCAGCCAAAAGAGAGATGTTAAGTGATTGAATAAAAATTCCTCCATCAAAGTCATATTGCTCTCAACTCAGTAGTTTATAAAGACTCTTTGCCTACTAAAACACTCAGAAATAATATGAAATATTTTTTCTTACATTTACATATAGCTTAAATTTTGGATACATTATTTATGTTTGACAGTCCAGATTAATACCAACCATTTCTTTGGGTTTGCAACAAGCTCTAACACTCTCCTAAAATTATAGAATAAAAATCTAAAAACCACAAAGTCAAAGCTATAACAATTAAACACTTTAGTCATAATGATGACAGTGAGTAGGTAGTAGTGATCTCCAGAGTTTTATTTTATGTATATAAACCTGAATATATATTATTTATGTTCCCAAATTATTTTGTTTTGTGAAATTAATTTGGGATAGACAGCAGTTTTAAAAATCTTGGTTGTATTTGGATTTGCCTTTCTCTATTATTACTCTTATTTTAGAAAATTATGGAAGACTGAGTTTTATCTTGGTCTATCTCATCCTCAACTAGCAGATCCTTCAACTTTTTTTTTTTTTTTTTTTTTTTTGCTATCCGGGTTTTCTTTTAAAAAAAAATAGCTTTACTGAGACATAATTTACATATCATAACTTTCACCCATTTAAAGTATGCAATTCAATGTGTTTAAGTGTATTTACAGAGCTGTGCAACCATCACCACAATCTAATTTCAAACAATTTCATCACCCCTAAAAGAAACCTTACACCTAATAGCAGTCACTTCCCATTCCCTCCTCACCTTTCTATAGCCCTGCATAGTCACTAATATATGTCCTGTGTGCACAGATTTGCCTATCCTGGACATTTCATATTGATATAATAATTTAATATGTGGTGTTTAGGGCTGGCTTTTCATTTATGAGGTTCATCCATATCAGTGTAGGTATTAGAATTTCATTCCTTTATTCCTGAATAGTATTCCATTGTATGGATATAACATATTTTGTTATTCATTCGCCAGTTGATGGATATTTGAGTTGTTTGCACTTTTTGGCTATTACAAATGATGTAGCTATGAATATTCATGTCCAAATTTTTGTGTGCTCATGTTTTTTTTCTCTTGGGTACATACCTAGGAGTTGAATTGCTCAGTTATATGGTAACTCCATATTTAACTATTGAGGAAATTCCAAATGGTTTTCCCAAGGGGCTTCACCATTTTACAGTCCCACCAGCAATGTAAGAGAGTCCCAATTCCTCCATATTCTTTTTTTTTTTTTTTTTGAGAGAGAGAGTGAGAGAGAGAGAGCACATGAGAGGGGGGAGGGTCAGAGGGAGAAGCAGACTCCCCGCCGAGCAGGGAGCCCGATGCGGGACTCGATCCCGGGACTCCAGGATCATGACGTGAGCCGAAGGCAGTCACTTAACCAACTGAGCCACCTAGGTGCCCCATATTCTTTTTTTTTAAGACTTTATTTATTTTTGAGAGAGAGAGAACATGTGTGGGGGCAGGGGAAGACAGAGAGAGAAAAGGAGACTCCCCACTGAGCAGGGAGCCAGTGTGTCACAGGGCTCAACCCCAGGACCCTGGGATCATGACCTGAGCTAAAGGCAGATGCTTAACCGACTGAGCCACCCAGGTACCCCAATTCCTCCAAATTCTTGCCAACTTCTTTATTGTGAGTGTTTTTTAGTATAGCATCCTAGGAGATGTGATATCACGTTATAGTTTCAATTTGCATTTCTGTAATGACCATAGATGTTGAGTATCTTTGCAAGCGATTATTAACTATATGTATATCTTCTTTGGAGAAATACATATTCAAATCTCTTGCCCATTTATAAAGTGAGTTATTTTTATTTTTATTATTGAATAGAAAGTGTTCATTTTTTCTGGATACAAATCCCACATCAAATATATAATTTGCAAATATTTTCTTCCATTCTGTGGGTTATCTTTTCACTTTGTTCATGGTGTTGTTTGTAGCATAAGTACTTTCAACTTTGATAATGTCCAGTTTATCTCCTTTTTGTTGTTGTTGTTATGCTTTTGGTGTTATAGTTAAGAAACCATTGTCTAAACCATAAGAGACTCTTAATCTCAGGAAACAAACTGAGGGTTGCTGGAGTGGAGGGGGTGGGAGGAATGGGGTGGCTGGGTGATGAACATTGGGGAGTATATGTATTATGATGAGCGCTGTGAATTGTGTAAGACTGATGAATCACAGACCTGTACCCCTGAAACAAATAATACATTATATGTTAATAAAAAAATTTTTTTTAAAAAGAAACCATTGTCTAACCCCAAATCATTATTGATTCCTACATTTTCTTCTAAGGACATCAGAGTTTTAGCTTTTATATTTAGATCTGTAATCTGTTTCAAGTTCATTGTTGTCTATGGTGTAAGGGGTCTAACTTTGTTCTTTTGCATGTGGACGTTTAATTGTTCCAACACCATTCGTTGTAAAGACTATTCTTTCTACCATTGAATTGTTCTGGGCAACTTGTCAAAAATTAATTGACCATAAATGTGAAGGTTTGTTTTTGGACGCTCAATTCTATCTCATTGATCAGCATTTCTATCTTTATGGCAGTACCACACCACCTTGAGACTCTTTCAACTTTTAATAACCATTTTTCTCACAAGAGAAATGTGTGAGTGCATGTGAGAGACAGAAAATGAGAAGCACCTTATTAAATAAAGCCTTTAAGAGGGGCAAGGAAAGCTTTGTTCCTCTTGAAAAGGATTTCCCTAGAAGCTCTGATATGTCAAGAATATTTGGAAAACAACATAAACCATGCCCCCTGCTGGGGCTAGGGTAAGGAATAAACAAAGCACATTAGTTTAATAAAAGGTTCTGAGAAGTGTTTGGCTCCAGTTAGCCAAAGTTTCCTAATTTTACTCGGTCAAGAAAAAATTCTGCTTTCTTTTTTACAGATGTAATAATATCCCATAAACAAATTTGACAAAATTCTGATATAACTCAGGCAGAGTGAGGATATAGTAAAGCAAAGGCAGAATGAAGGCATCTGGCTTTGAAAGGTTTGGCCTCTAGGCGCTGGAACTTAATGCATTATTTAATGGTGCAGACTTGGATGTGAACACTGAAGAAATGATTCCTACTGGATTTTTTGGCAGCAGACATTGCGGGAATCATCTTTACTTTTTTTTTCTTCTATTGCATCTCCAAATCTTTTCCAGAAAATTCTTCATGAAGCCCAACTTACTAGGAATCTATTTTCCTGAGTGCCTACTATGTACTAGGTATGATGCTTTATGTTTCTACTCTTCACAATAATCCAATAGTGTAGGCGTTATCTCTATTTTACAAATGAGGACATGGAGACTCCAAGTAAATTTCCCCTGAGTTGCACAGTAAGAAATTGCTGGAGTTAGTTTTTTTCAGATTCCAAAGTCTATATTAAGAACAACAGCAAAAAGGCATTAGTTTGTTTAGATAGTAGAAGAGCAACTGGTTTTCTATCATCACAGAGCACCCAGGACACTCTCCTTAAACTCAGAAACAAGGAAACAAGTATTATTGCTCTCAGCACCAAGGGAATACATGGATGAGTTAATTCCAGGGACATCACTCACTCTGCCACAGTCAATCTACAACTGCTACCAACATAAACCACTTCCACTCTCCCATCTCTCCCTACCCATATGCTCCTCAAGGATCTCTTTCCTGACCTCTGAATACCCTACACTTACCCTTTACCTTATCATGATTGTAATTCAATTATTAATTATATCCTATATCTCCTCAACTGTAATATCACCTCTTTAATTTGTCTTGTTCACTGCTGTGACCTCAACACATAGGGTACTCACGGTCTCAAGGGAAGTTGAAATATACTGTAGCTATGTGTGGTGATGGATGTATTGACTTACCTTATTGTGGTAACCATATTGTAGTATACACATATATCAAATCATTACATCATCTATCTTAAACTTACATGGTGTTATATGCCAATTATACCCAATGAAGCTGGGAGAAAAAAAAAAGGGAAGTTGAAGTATTTTTTGATGGATGAATGGAAGTATTCATTTGAATTACACCATTTGCTATAATGTAGAGTTTTATTTATAGCCCCTTTTGATTTACTGTATTTGTAGTGGAAAGTGAACATAATCTTAAAAGGCAATAATTATTTGAGCATATGATAGTTTTATCAAACTTGATGCAGATCTATATCTCCCACCTCTCTCTGCTTCCCTCCCTCTTTCATTTTTTCTATTTTTTTTCTCTCCATCTCTCTGCCTACTACTACTCCTTATAGTTCAGTTGTATTACTGAAAACTTGAAAGCTAGCTGGGCAAAGAAAAAGAGGGAACGCCAATTTAATTCTAAAAGTAGATTAATCCACACTGTAAGTAGTTGAGCCATAAATGTGTACTATATGTTCAAAATTCAGAGCTCGCTGAAAATTTGCTCTGGTCTAAGCAGTCATAATAAAGATATATTTTGTGTAATTGTGTACATAATACAGGAAAATGTCTCTTCTGCACTCTACCTCTGGCCTCCCTTTTGAGTCTCCACTCTAGGCAGGAGAGAAGAAAAGACAGATAGAGGCAATATGACATGATATCATGTCACTGTTGTGCATAAAAGTCCATCTGAGTATAAGGTATGGGTTTTATTGTCCACAAAGGCTTAACTTTAGTTTTGAGGTTGAGTTCTGTATATTTGAACATGCCATGTATGGATGAGTATGACTTCTTTTCCAGACCAGCTCCCCATCGCTTAATGTGAACCTTAAATCAAATCTTGTGGTTCAGGTTGGTTATTTGCAGTATATTACAGACCTGCATTGATTAATTTCATATCTAGGGCTCAGAGTCGACCAGTTCAATCTTACAAACACTGTATAACATGACTACTGCAGCCAGACTTAAAACATGCAATCTTCTTTTCAATTCTAATTTTAATATTTTGTAATAGGCTATATGCATCTCATTTGTATTTATAAATGAGATCCGTGTGAGTTGGAAATGAAACTGCAAGCACATGTTAATCATATATGCAGGAGTCCAGCATTGGGCATAAATATATATCCACCTATGTCTGTAAGCCAGAAAGAAAAAAAATGGAAGGAAATGGAGGGTCAGAGGTTCAGGCTACTCTCCTTTTTCATGATTGGAAATGAGATTAAGTACACTTAGGATAATTTACAGTAGTAGGTGGCTTCTAAAATTTAAATAAGCAAGTTTTAACATTAGTAAATAAATTATTTCTAACCCAGGGACAAGTGTATTTTTATTTTTAAAAAAGAAAGATTGCAAATTGTTTCTACTTAACAGGCAAATATATACTCCCTCTTTGGGCTCCTAGGTCACAAAAGGTGGTTATCCTGTCACTACGGCTGATTTCTGAAAAGTGTGACATGCATTTAGTTGTCAGTTCCTATCACCAGCATTCAGGAATCAACATTACATCAGCAGCAAGACACACCATTTTATGCTCTTTTTGAAGATAATTAGAGTTCCCTTTTGTTGCAAATAAGATGTAAAACAGCTATAACTGCTGGAGAACGTGATTAAAGTAACCTCTATAGAACCCCATTATTCTAGACAGATTCCTTCAGATGCATAATTTTCCCATTTTAAGAAAACATAATGCATGCATATAAAATTCAAATTGTCGAGACACCTCTAACAAAAATTAGTACTCTATTAAGGCATTCTTAGTAGCTGGTTAACATGTAAAACTCCTTAAGAGTATTTTAACATAATCATGAAATAATAGTATGTGTCACAAAAGGTAAACATTTTACAGTGAGAGGATTCTTCAGACAAGATCCATGTATTTAACTTTTTTTTTACTTACAAAACTTTTGACAGATAATATGTGAGAACTCATGTCCCAAACATCCCAAACCCCTCGAAATATGCAAGCAGACTTCCATCACCATGTGCTCCAACTCTGAAGATAGATGGTTGTACACACACAGAAACACACATGCAAACACATGTACACAAACATGCATGCACGTGCGCGCGCGTGCACACACACACACACACACCGTATTTGTTTAGGCATTTAAGTGTCATTTATTTGAAACACTAACGCACATATCATTTTTGTGCACCAATATCATATGTATCACAGGTTTTTTTCTTAATAACTGCATTTAAAAATACATAATTTTCTAGACTGTGTAGTAAAATGTGGCTTTAAAATAGACTTTTAAAATAACTCTCATCTCTACTGCAGGTCTTCCCTTTCCAAATACAGCCTGGGACAGACACAGCCACCTATGAGAACCAGTGTCCAGCAAAATAACTCAGTGCCTACTTGTCCACAGGGTATTCCATTTACTTAACAAAATATAAATGCTGCTAGAAAAAGACACACAAAGTGGTGATTAGTAAATTCCACTAAGATTGCCTATACACTGACCATAACTTTTGCAGAATGGTTATAATTATAAAATCAAATTCTTGGGTGGCTCTGCTGGGGACCTCAACATCTAACGAAAATGTTATTAAAGAAGTGTACAAATGAATAATCATTCTCAACAACTCACAGCAGCCTTCACGGCATGAAAGTGGGAAGAAAGTTTTAAGGTGGGGGACTGATTAGGATGACAACAATCTCAGTCAAGAGAATATATTGTGCAAGGGAGAAAAAATTTTCACCTGAAAAGAGACAGCATTATGAACACTGTAGAACTGTGGGTTGTAGGACACTGATCTTATTAAGAACTAATGCTAATTTGCACACTGTCTCCTGCTGAACTGGAAGCAAGTTTACCACTGGGTTTGTTAATTTACCCAGGACACCATTATCTTTGGTTGGACTTAATGTATCAGAGCAGAGGTCATTAACTGCTGGGCTCATGATTATCCAGCATGAATTACCGACAGGATAACCAAAATAGATTTGTACTCCAATTTCATTTCTCTGGATATATTTTTTTTCAGCTGTTATTTAATTTCTATTTTGAAACACTAATTATTATATTATATGTACATATATGAGTATATTCATATGCTCTTTGTGGAGAACAGAGTACAAGCACAATGTTCACAATGGAGATTGCCATTTTGATTTGGTTTCCTAGCATTTCAGAATAGGAAGGCAATTACTATGTAAAGGATCCAGCTTTCTCTGGCTGAGGTTGCTAATAAAGAAAGGTATAGTCATGTGGGAATTTTGAATCATAATAAAAAATATAATTATTATGGGTGCTCTCCAATGTCCACTAGAGTTTATGTTGATTTAGATTGTTAAATATTCAGAGGGAAGTCGCCCTGAATCTGCTCTTTGTGCTGTTGCAGACCTTTTACTTCAACCGTCTATCAATCATAGCTCTAAAACTTACGTTCTATCCCAAGTAAACACTTTGTTGAAGAAAAAAATCTACAAAATCCCACTGGTACATTTATTTTACCTTACAGTTCAATAAAATCACTATGAACATTCATAAAAAGAAATCTTGGAATTAAAAGTTAAATAGGAAACATTTTTAAAAATATTTGTGGTTTCTGGTTAAATAAACACATTTTCATAAAGCTGCATGTTCAATCTATTTTATATAAATGGAACAAATCAACCAAAAATTCATTTACAATTTTTATAGTCTGTACAAGCCCATTTCTAATAGCAGGGAACACTTTTGTGTCTCTGCATGATATCTGTAGAAAGAGGTGAATTTTCATTTATTTAATGCAAATATTCATACAAGGTAAACTCTTCAGGCATATATGAAGCATGCTTCATGGCAGCTTTGTGGCAATAGGAAAATAACATGACATAATTGTACAATAAATGGAGTGCTGCCTTCTCAAAATTACCTGCAGCACAGTTCCGTGAATAAAGAGAAGAATACAAGAAGTCTGAGGTGTTTTTTGCTAGTTTCTAAGCTACTTTGCTTACAAATGCTTTAATTCTGATCTTATATAGCTGGACATTTATGACAATCTCATCTTTAGAACTGCAAAATTATTAAGGAGATTTTTTTAAAGCTTTGAATAATGAAAAGTGCATTGTTAGTTGATGTGCTAAAGCTTTCAACTGTACAATACACATTTAGCTAACAAAGTAAGACGGTAAGAGGGGTAAAATATGTTAGTTCCAGACTTACTGCATATTAAGAGTTGAGCTTTTATATCTGTTGCCTGAGGAGGCATTATCCAGACTCATATTTTAATCACATTATTTTCCAGGTAAATTTGAGTACCAATCTTTAAAGGAAAAGTATGATTTTATAGTTTCCACTGAAAATTAGTGTTGACACAATGACCCAGAAATCACTCAACATATAATGATGTATTCTGTCACCTGGTTTTAAAATACCTTTTGATGATGGGGTTTTCAGCCTAACAGGGTTTTTGCTCTCTATTGCAGGAGAGGACGTTAAGCAGTTTTACTGATTGAGTATATACAAATATTTATTAGAAAATTCTGTTTTCAAGTTGGTGGAATGATATGTTTTTACTTTAATCTGGAGCTTATTCTATTTATACATACCCACAGTGGTGGCTGAGAACCCCAAGTTTAAACTGGCTTTTACATATTCCTTTTCAAACCCAGCTTTTGATATTTTCTAACAAATTCAATTTGGGGCTTCACTGGACAGGAATCCATTCTAAATTTAGGCAGTATCGTATTTAGAATAATGTGGAAATACGGTGTCCAAACCACAATTAAACCAACTTCTAAAATGTACTTCTGGATACTCTCATGTATTGGCAAGAAAAACAAAATTTGAAATTATTCATTAAAAACAGGTACATGTGTTACCCTAACTAATGGGGAATCACTAAGAACCAGATTTTAAAGCACTAATCATTCTCCTAAATTGGACGCATTATTGCTATTATTTACATATAATTTTTTAACTTATAGATTAAAAATATTATTGGAATAATGTTAATTTTTTCTTACCATAATATTCTAAAATCCAAGTATAATGTTCTTGAAAATCAAATCTCAATTGAGTATTTTAACAAAAAAAAGAATATTGTGGTGCATTTGTGTTGGTAAGACTATAATTGATCTGAATCACATCCTGAAGGCATGAAACTTCAGAAATGGGACTAATCTCTCATTCTCCACCCCTCTAACCCCTCCTCTCCCCTTATCCGCTCTCCACATACATCACTATTAAGAGTGCCTTAGTTTAGATGTTCAGATACCAATCACTTCTCAACATGACAATATCCTCCTAACCGGTCTTTGGTGTCTTTAATCTAAACTTTAAACTGATGTCAGAGTAATTATTTTATTTTCTTTTTTTTTTTAAGATTTTATTTATTTATTTGACAGAGAGAGACACAGCGAGAGAGGGAACACAAGCAGGGGGAGTGGGAGAGGGACAAGCAGGCTTCCCGCCGAGCAGGGAGCCCGATGCGGGGCTCGATCCCAGGACCCTGGGATCATGACCTGAGCCGAAGGCAGATGCTTAACCAACTGAGCCACCCAGGTGCCCCCAGAGTAATTATATTAAAGCACAGATTTGATCTCCTGTTTCAGAATAAAGTTGTAACTTCAGAGTTCAACACAGAGATGCATGACCACATGGCCCCGGCCAACCTTGTTAACCTCACGCTTTGCTACTCCAAGTGGTCCCCTGAAACTGCATGTTATGTCATATTTCTGATTTTCACAACACTCCTTTCATTTGACCAAATCTCACTTGTCCTCAAAACTCCAATGATATTGCCATCTTCTGTTTAAGTATCTTTTCTCCCTACTAGATATAAACCTCTAAAGGGCAATAACCCTGAATTCCATGCCTAGGATAGGGCCTAGAACATACCATACGGTCAATATTTATTTGTTGAATAAACAAATGAATGAATAGTATACAAATATTCTCTACTCCCTCAAGGACAGCATACCAAATACAAGAGGACTTTTATCTTACAAAACCAAAATCAGGACTCTATAGCTAAAGAGAAATGTCACTATATCTAGAGCCACACAAACAAAATAATGCAATTTTCATGGCTGCCAGCTGGAACTGAATTTAATGACAATTGTGCATTAATCTCAGGTTAAGAATCCAGGTTGAAAAACTATTTTTTCCTCAACCCTTTAGAGTTATTTTGCCCTCAATATTTTGATAATTTTTTAGTGACTGGCTTTGTTGAGTCTTCAAAGCATTCAACTTAGAAACAACAGCTCTCTTCTCTTAGTTCATCAGTTTACATAATATTTAATTAAATTATGTAATTACAAGAACAAGCACAATTGACATAATCAGATTTGGGAGCAAACACAACTGGCTCTTGGCAAACAGACAACTCAACCAGTGGGAGAAGAACTGTGTCAACATGCTTGCCACAAGAGTTCAGAAGTGGAGGACATCAGTCAGTGAGTTTTGCAAAAGATGTGGAGAGAATCAGTTAGTCCAGACATGGTTATATGGAATTCGGATAAGGGAGCTTCTTCTATAATAGAATTTTTAGTTACTTATTTTAAGATCCTGCAGAGTTTTGAAGTCAGTATTTTGACCATGAATTCTCAGGGTACAGAAGCAAAGCTCTAGATGTGTGCAGGCACAGGAGATTGAGCTGAATTGATTTTGGCTCCAGAATACAGCCAGGACATCTCTCCTTTTTAATATCTGATATTTACTAATTCTTTCCACCAAATAGCAGAATACAGAAAAAATAAAACAACTTAGTTTCTGGCAGAGTTTTTGTTCTACTTTCTCCATAGACCTTTCAATTTGAATAGACTGTAATGATGAAGATTAGTATTCAAGAACTAACTCAGTTTCTGACTTCCACAGAAAAGCAAAAGAAAACAAAAGGACTCCCACAGTAATGTTGTTTTCACTTGGGACAAAATGGGATTGGCTTTTAAAATCTTTATGTTAATCTGAACCATTTTTAACTAGGATGACCCAAGTACAGTGCTCAAAACAAGAGTGATGCCGAAGTCAGTTGTGAAACACTGAGAACATCTTATAGGTAGGAAATATAAGGAGAGGAGTTGGTGTAGGGAATCAAGGGACTCAGTGTTCTCTCTAGCAGATGAATTAAAGGGAATGGGTATGTGGCAGCCAGATTTTTCTAACAATTGCACCAAGACTTTAGGTAAGCAGTTCCTTAAGTAATCTGTACAGATTGATTAAAAAAAAAAATTGGTGGACTCCTTTTGAAATAATAAGCCTATCTCTTATTACTGTCACTCAATCTCAAAGTGGTGGAGTCTTAGTTTCTTCTTTTATTGTTGAGCATTCTCTGTGCATGAGTAATAGCTCTCCTGAACCTACTACTTTGGAGATTCATGAAGGGTAAGTTTTGTTTTTGTTTATTTTTCCATAATGCATCTAAATGTGCATATTAGAGTATATGAATATATATTAACATATCACATCTACTATAATATCTTTCATATCAGAAAGTATAATTATCTTAAAGTTCAACAACTTATCAAGGTACCAATAATACTCACAAATTAGTTGGGAGTTCCTGCCTCACCAATACCACAAACAAATTTATTCTGTTGCGCTCTGTTCTGGAATTTGTCACTCATGGACTAATAGCCTTTTTTTTCATGATTCCAAGAAACTACTAAATTGCGATTCACTTGCTTCTAAAAACAAATGTCTTCAAATTTTCCTTTTGCCTTTGTCACTCTCTGATAAAGATTACTGTCCTCCTGATGAAGAAAGTGTCTTGCTTACACATTAAACTCTACAATTACATTTACAGAGCTTGCAAAGAATGGCTCTTAGTTTATTTCTCTATTGTATGCAGGGCATCGTGGCTGGGTATTTTTACATAGTTGCTGGCATGTTGAGTACAGTTTTTTTAAAACTCAGCAAGAGAGGGTACCTGGAGGGAAAGAATCTTTCTTGACATTAGCATTATTGGTCTCAGCAAGTGTTGCACCCACAGTGTGCTGAGGGACGGTGGACAATGGTATAAATAGAGGCCTCCAACCATTATCCTCTTTTCTTTGCTTAAAGATTGTGGTTTCATCAAACCCCACTTTTGACTAGAAGGCTCACATTTTGACCCCTCACTGTTTCCCCTTACCCATCATGTTATTCTCAATCTTAGAGTGGGAAACACCTGGCAGACATTAGTATGGTTGTTAACAATAGACAGGCAGGTCAAGAGCCAATTCCAGATGAGATCAGAAACAAGTCTGGAGAAAAAAAGAGTGTGCAGAGGCCAAAAGGAGATATGGGAGGAAGGAAAGGAAACATCTGAACAGTAGTGCTCTTTACCCTCCCCTCGCCAAACTTCCCCGTTTGGTCCCTGTCACACTCTTCTTTCACCTCACCTCCCCCCACTCACCCCCCTCCATTCCCCCCTACTCTCCATCTCCAAACTACAGGGCTTTCCAGGGAAGGTGTGGACTCACAGTCTCTCGAGCCAGCTCCCTTGACAGCTTGCTTCAAAGGCTGACACTTGGCATCAGAAACAATAGCGACCACAACCACTAGGATGCAGGACTAAACACCATGTGCAATCCTAGAAATCTACCTCCTCTCCAATTACCTGCCACAGAAGCAGCTGCACTGGGTACAGAGAGCAGGAGAAACATGGTCCCAGCCAGACAAAGTCCTCAAACTACAGGCCAAGGCTCTGCCACAAGAAGCTAAAATAGACTTCCTATACCACAAACACAATGATGCATTTGCCACACAGAACAGAACTCCAGCAATGAGTCTATCAGGGTTGGATTCCAATCTCTCTGTGGTTATTGGCAAGGCAAAGCATCAACCCGAGTGTGCTGTCATTTCCTATAGGCTGCCAATCTGCCCAGTTATGTCTGGCTTCGAGTCACTGATCTAATAAGAATTGGAAATGCTAACTTAACTCACCTTGCTTTCAAAGAAATGATGTACCTGGGATGTGTGTAGCGAATGACCAGAAAAATGGATACTTTGAAAACTTAAACCAAAGTAAACAGATGAAACAGAACATTGAGACAGTAGGGGATTAGGAAGAAAAGAGGTATTATTACAAAATCTATACCAAGTTGGGTAGGCACACTGGGAGCCTCCTGCACTGAAATTTGGCACTGAAAGAGACAGAAGCCTTGTCGCTGCTCATCGTGGACTAATGTCAGAACTCTAGCCAAGCCACGCATCTGTTGGTTGCTGGACGCATCAGTGACGGCACCCCCTCCTGCAGGAGGTGTCCACTACCTGCAGAGGAAGCCCAGTGGCTGGCAGGATGTTTGTCCAGGAGGACAACAAAAGGAGGGCTGGGACTATTTTGAAGTTGGGGGAAGGTGAACAGAAAGGAAATCAAATCAACCTTGCCCCCAACACACACACACACACACACACACACACAGACCTTTTATCTCCTACTTGTTTTTTTTTTTCCTGTCGAACTGTTCAATCTCCCCCTCTCCCTCTCCCCATCTTCCGCCACCCCTCCCTGGAGAAATTCCAGTGTACACAAACGAGAAGATATTAAACAAATGAATTGGTTCCAGACACCGTCACTAAATTGGGTATAAGTACCCACTTTTCTGACCCCATTCTGCATTTACATAAGGAAGAACAGGCTTAATTGCCCCAATCCCACGGCTATGTTGACATATTTCCAAATGATTACATAACTTCCCCACATCCTTCACTGGGAAGGAGTGTTTATCAAAAGCGTTGAAGCTGACAGGATGGCATTATTAGCACGGCTCTGAGCCGATCGCATTGCCGATTTGTTGAGGATGATTTTAACTCTAGTCACTTACAGACAGGATGCATCCTGACACATTGCCCTCGCCAAGGTAGACTACATAATAAAAGCATGCAAATGCAATGATGGAGGGAATACAGATAGGAGGTACAGTGGGAGAGTTGGGACACATTCTGAAATTATTGTAGGGCTAACGATGAAAACATAATTTGGGGTTCACCTCCATTTGGAATTGTCTATTTATTTAAGACTTATATGTGAAAACAGTGCACCAGAAGACTGAATTCTAATGACATTTCATCTGGAGGCAGGAAAACTAATTTCAGTGTATCTAAACAGGTGTGGGGAGGGAGAGACAGGTTTTCTGTGATTACTGTCAAAGAGTTCAAAGCCCTAGCAAAGCCTGTATCCTTCATAAACATAGAGGCACAAAGCATTTGTACCCATCTGCAATATTAGAGCCTGCATTGCAGCCCAAACATTCCAGTGTAATGTTGGATCAATGTAAATAGACATAATCAGAAATGGCTCTCAAAAAAAGAGCACTAATAAAATAACTACTTTGCTCAGGTAAGACTGGACTACATAGAACATTGTCCTACTTGGCAGATGAAGCATCAGTGTTTCTTTCATTGCCTTCTGATTTGGCCAAATCCAAGGAACTTCTTCCTGGCCCTGAACAATGCTTTGGTGGGAGAATTGAGGGTCTGGGGCCAGCACTGCAGAGTGGAGATGCATTTGAGGCCATATTTTCTCCCCAACCAGACCAACAGATGTATCATGTCGGTGGTGGCGGGAGCTTGGTTAAGGGATCAGTGCCTGAAAATCAAGACAATTCCCTGCCTCTCACTCTCAATTATATGGGCTGCAAATAGGTTGGTGTGAATCCGCTACAGTTATCTAGAGAAGATTCTATGAATCCCACAGCAGTGTTGGCACTGGGCTAGCACTTTCCACCACAGAGTCCAAGCCAACTTCCCTGCAGGACTGCAACTGTTCCCATTTTCTGTGTTTACTTCTCTTCTGTGTCATCTCCAGCAGCTGATTCCTTTGCTAAAAAGTGTATTTTATTGCCCATTTCTTCCTTGCTTCATCCTCCCACTTGTTCTATTCCATTTTTACCTCCTTAGGAGAAAAAGAAGCAAAAAAGAAACATTTCCAGACTTTTAAAGAATAAGCTCCTGAAGACAAAGGTTATGTTGTTCTGTAATCCACAGGCATGGGAGCCGGGCTGCATAAGAAACAGGCCAGGTCTGAATGGCAATTGTTCTGGTGTTGGCTCAGTTAATTTTCACCATATATTGCTAATCACACCTTCTATTTCAGACTTACATGAAGATTTTTTTCTGAAGAACCTAAAGCACCTTTTAAAAATTTTTTCTAAAATTTTTTCTTAATTATCATCAACTTTAAAAACCACAGAATTGTCAAAGAACATGAATAGGCAGTTATAAAAAGAAATATAAATAGCTCATAAGCATAGGAAAGGATGCTTTAGATTTCACCATAAATTAAAGATATGCAAATTAAAACAGTAATGAGATACTATTTTCACATATTGGAATGGTAAATATATATAGCAAAATTAACAGTAAACAGAGTTGGTGTGAGTGTGGGGAAACTAACACTCCCATACAACATTAAGGGAAGAATACATTGGTATCATTTATTGGAGGTCAATGTGGCAATGCAAATCAATATTTTAGTGCATATCCCTTTTTTAATTAACAAACTTTAGAGTATTTCTAAGTTCACAGCAAAACTGAACAGAAAGTGCAGAGTTCCCATATACCTCCTGCCCCCACACGTGCACAGCCTCCCTCACTAACAACATCCTGTACCACAGTGGTACATTTGATACAATCCGTGAACCTACACTGACACATCACTGTCACCCAAAGTCCATAGTTTACATTAGGGTTTGCTCTTGGTGTTGTACATTCTATGGATTTTTAAAAATGTCTAATAATATGTATTCACCATTGTAGTATTTTGCAGAATAGTTTCATTGCCCTAAAAATCCTTTGCCTATTCATGTCTCCCCCACTAACTCCTGGCAAGTAGAGATCTTTCTACTGCCTCCATAGTTTTGCATTTTCCAGAAGGTATATAGTGGAAATCACACCATATGCAGCCTTTTCGTATTGGTTCCTTTCGCTAACATTTTCTTCTAGTGATACACATTTAAGTCTCCTCCATGTCTTTTCATGGCTTGATAGCTCCTTTCTTTTTAGCACTGAATAATATTCCATTGTTTGGAGGTACCACGGTTTATTTATTCATTCACCTACTGAAAGACATCTTGGTTACCCCAAGTTTTGACAATTATAAATAAAGCTGCTATAAATATCCATGTGCAGACTTTTTTGTGGACATGTTTTCAATTCATTTGAGTAAATACCAAGGAGCACAATTGCTGGATTATATGGTAAGTGTATGTTTAGTCTTGTAAGAAACTGTCTTCCAAAACGGTTGTACCATTTTACATTCCTAAGAGCAATGAATGACAGTTCCTGTTGCTCTACATCCTGACTAGCAATTTAGCATTGTCAGAGATTTGGGTTTTGACCATTTTAGTAGGTATGCAGTAATATCTCATTGTTGTTTTAATTTGTAATTCATCTGCAATTCAACTAAAGCACTTTTTACATACATTCATTAATCAAGTGATACCTTTGAATGAAAAATTAACTCTGGAAATAGGATGACCTAAAAAACAAAATGGACACATTTTGAAATAAACCATCCTCCCATCAGGAATAAAGACACTGTTAAAATATCCCAAAGAACATGTCATATATATATCCTGGTGAGCTTTTGTTCAATACCACCCAGATCAGTGTTTTTCAAATGTTTTGATCATCACCTGCAATAAGGAAAGCATTTTACTTTTTGGATGAATACATACATATATTTCGGGTACACACATACATACCACACACACAACTGAAACAAAAGTTTCAGAAATCAATATTTATTCTTCCTGTACATGCTACACTCAGTTTTACATTTCAATTCTAAGCCAAGTTAATAAATAGCTATTTATTCTATTTTATTTTTTATAAAAAACAGTGATTATTACCATCCAAGTCGATTTCATGACTCATTAATAATGGTTTGCCACCCAAATTTAAAAATAATCAAATCCAAAGAATCATATCTTTGAATGTATAAATTAATAATTCATAGGGAACTTATCTTTAAGGTTGATTGTGAGAATAGAGTAATCAAAGCACTTGGGGCTAAACTTTCAAACACCTCTTGATCAAAATTTCCCATTTGAACAATTAAGACATGAAGCCAAAGCTCAGGATGTAATTAGTTTTAAATTATTTTTATTTTAAACGGTGATGGAGATGTCTGCCCATAGTTTTCTATATCCACATCTTCACCAGACTTAAAAAGAAAAATCCATCCTTACTACTTTATCATTTTAATACTATTACCATATTCATATGTTAAACTTAACTTCAAAGTCTCTAAAAACAAGTTCCCATCTGGAACTTCCTGTTTTTACTGTTTTCTTAAAAGGAACATGTATTTTCTTCTTTCTACTCCCATTCTTTGTCAAATTGCTTATTTCTTTTCCTTCCTTTTTTTTTTTTTTTTGTTTTTCTCCTTCCTTTCCCATTTCTCTGCCTTCTTTCTTTCCTTCCATCCTCTCCTTTTCCTTTTTCCCTTCTGCTTTCTTCTTTGTCTTTCTTTTCTCCTTCTCTGGCACTCTGTACCTCTTCTCTCTCTCTTCCTCCCTTCTTTCCCCCTCTCTCTCCATGTCCATACCTTGCCTACAGTGTCCGTGACTAGTATTTTTCTTTCAATTCACTTCTAAAATATTCATTCTCTTTTAAAGACTATTTATTTATTTATTTATTTATTTATTTATTTATTTATTTATATTTAGAGAAAGACACAGAGAGAGAGCACGCACATGCAAGTGGGGGGGATGGTTGGGGGGGGGGGAGAAACCCAAGCAAGCTCCATGCCCAGTGGGAAGCCTGATGTGGGGCTTGATCACATGACCCTGAGATCATGACCTGAGCAGAAAACAAGAGTCAGGTGCTTAACCCACTGAGCCACCCAGGCACCCACATTCTCTTTTAAATGTCTCTTTATCATTCAAGTATACTTTTGACTTACATTCCCATACCCAGAATTGCACGTGAGGGTCTGTTCCCGTGTTTACACTGTTGGAGAGGACAATAGAAATCTACCTAACTTAAAGTTTGTGTGAGAGTGTGTTGGAAACATAACCTGAATTCTCAGATTAGAGAATGAAAAATATATATATAATATATTATATATTATGTATATGTATATATACATAATATATAATATATATATCAGAGAATGTTACCAATTTATTTCCTGAAGTTCAGTTTGACAAGAAGAAAGAAAAGCAAGCAGAGAGCAATAAGAGAAAAGAGGTCCCAACTGCAAAGAAAAGAAGTGAGGGCACTATTTCATTTGGGTCTAGCTCTGAGGAGTCATATATTCCTTTTATGAAGCCTAGCACCCTTATCTGAAACAACCACCACAGGGGTAACAACAGCAACACCTAAGAGCAAAGAACAGAGAGGGGATTACAAACTGACCACATTTTATTACAAGGTAACTCTACAGGAGCCAGTTTCCTTTGTGTGTCTCCCTGGAAAACCTTTGTAGCCCAACTTGAACCAAGGATCCTGGTTTCCTAGAACCTAACGATTTCTGAAATAGATTCCAGCAGGATCCCTGCTTTCTATTTCAAGTACAATCTCGGTCTACTCTGGTTTCACTGTGAGGTAGAAGAGACAACATTTGGCTTGTAGTGATAACATTACCTCCAAATTGGAATAAGTCATTTAACCTTCCTCTTCTGTAAATTATTCAATATATCACCTCATCTAACTAACACTTGGGGAAGTTGGAAGGTTAAGAGGCAAATATGAAATGCTTTTAAAAAGTTAACACAGCTTGGGGCACCTGGGTGACTTAGTCGATTAAGAGTCCAACTCTTGGTTTCAGCTCAGGTCATGATCTCAGAGTGGTGAGATTGAGCCCCAGGTCAGCCTCCATGCTGGGCATGGAGTCTGCTTAAAATTCTCTCTCTCCCTCTCTCTCTGTCTGTCCTCTCTCCCTCCCTCCCTCTCTCTCTCTCTCAAATAAATAAATCTTTAAAAAGTTAACAGCTTTATAAATACACAATTTTATAAACTGATGAAAATACTCATTCTGGAAATATAATCATATTCTACCTCCACAGTGTGTTACCCAGCAACAAACTGGGTATGTAAAAACTTAGAAACTTGAAATATTTCATATGTGAGATCAAAACCTCCACGTTTTCTGCCTACCACCTGTATCCTACAACACCCACAGAAGAGATCACTTAGAAAGGAAGAGAAAACATTATCATTTTAAATTAATTTAGCACCACAAAGGTGCTAAGTGCTGTTCAGAATAATATATTCAAAATAACACATGGAAATAATAAAATCCTCTCTTGCTCATTCCTCCCTGAGGCAAAAGTTTGATTTGTTTTTTCTCTTCCTTAGAGTCTGTGCACCCTGTTGTTTGCCAGGTATTTGCAGTGTGTGATGTGCAGACAACTTTTTTCCATCTTTCAAAATTATAAAACATTGACAACGAAACATTATTTTTTATTTATTTGAGAGAGAGAGAGCAAGCACAAGCAGGGATTGCCACAGAGGGAGAGGAAGAAGCAGGTTCCCCACCCAGCAGGGAGCCCCATGCAGGGCTGGATCCCAAGACCCTGGGATCATGACCCAAGCCGAAGTTAGATGCTTAACCGACTGAGCCACCCAGGCACCCCCAAAACATTTTTTTAAGATTTTTTTATTTATCCATTTGACAGAGAGAGAGAGATAGCAAGAGCAGGAGCACAAGCAGGGGGAGTGGGAGAGGGAGAAGCAGGCTTCCCGCCAAGCAGGGAGCCCAATGCGGGGCTCGATCCCAGGATGCCAGGATCATAACCTGAACCGAAGGCAGATGCTTAACAACTGAGCCACCCAGGCGCCCCCAAAACATTTTTTAAGGTGATTTTATTTCCCCTTCTGGTGTCAGGGATGTGATGCTGTTTTGCTGGTCAACTGGAGACAAGCTAAAATAGCTCACCAAAGGGAGAGGAAATCTAGGACTGAGGAAGTGGATTCTGAGGCAGCGAAAACCTCTCTATAAGATAAACACCTGGGGCAAGCGGGGGACAGATAATTTGATCCATCATAGCTGTATCAGTTACAACACACCTTCTTTGGTGTGTTGTAATCACATCACAGAAGTAGTGACACTTCCCCAAGTCCAATCAAGTCTCTGGTTTAACTTTGAGATTCCAAAACTTAAATCAAAGTTATTAACCAATAAACAAACCAAATATATAAGAAGAAAAGGCTCTGAATTCAGTCCTGCAGTAGAACCTTGGAAATCAGTCTTAAGATGCAGCACATATTATTTATAAAGGAGATTATTGGCTGGAGTATACATGTTACATTTGTACACTATAAACAAGGATATATAGAAATCACTCATTTCTCCTGCCTACCTTTCCCCCCAAATACAAATCTACAAAATCAGTTTGAAAAATAACACCTAGAAACTACCTTTAAAGAATACAAGTTCCTCCTGAACCAAAAATATGGATTTCCTTCCTTTTCTCAACCTCCTAATCCTTGCCCTATTCCCCAGTTTCCCAACACTGTGTCAAAAAGAGACCAGATTTATCTCCAAGAGACTTTAATGAACTCCAACAAAAAGCAGTACCTTACCAAGGAACTTAGAGCTCCCCTGACATATATAATTTTTAGCTTAAAAATATATCTTTACATTTTTCCACACAAGAGAAATATTTTTAGATAGGAGCCTTAAGCAGCCACATGCATCATGAACATCTATGCCCTTCTTTCCCCGTGAATGAAATACCAGCTCCAATCAGCCATTCTATTCTCAACACCTCAGAAAACATATCTGTAAACATAATGAGTTACATTAAAAAGGGACATGTCAAGCTGTACCTTGACAATGAAATTTTGGATGCATCACCTCTGTAATTGTACCAAACAGATATCTACTCGTGTTTCCCTGGCTTTATTTTCTTGATCATGAATGTGTGTGTGTGTATAATATTTTTATTTTGAGGATAATTGCTACAAGAATCCCTGATGCCTTGTTCTCATTGGAAGTCTTCATTGTAGTTACATATTGTGTACAAGAGTGATGGGAAGATGGGGTTAGAGGAATAGGAAATAAAATTCCAGTCCTAAATTGTTGCTTTGCAACTGGCTTCTTAGGCACCAAAGGTTTGGGTGTTCTGTCAAGCATGGGTTGTTTGCTGCCAGTCTCCAATAGCTTTTACAGTGGTGATTTCATATTGTGGACTTCTCTGTTGACAGGTACATGCTGCTATTAGACATTGTGTCTGAGGGTTGTTTTTTGTTTTTTTTTGTTTTTTTCCTGCAGAAAAGTAAAGAAAGTACATCAGGAGCACACACAGCTCCTGTACCAAACCAACAACACTTTGGATAATGATACTTGTCATTGGTTTAAAGTAACAACGAGTAATTCAGTTCCTCTTATGCTTATATAAAATTTCTCCTATAATGGACTCTTTCCCTGTCCAAGTTCATTTAACTTAACAAAACGTAGTTACTTCCAACTGGCAGATCTCGAAAACAGCCCCACAACTAGTCAAACAAAAACAGTGACGTTCACAGGAAGGTGGGGGTTATGTTTATAGACATATATAAATGTACAGGTACATGTTAATATTTAACTTATTTCTGATGCATGGTGTCAAATAACAAAGGTGGCTATAATTTCAGGTTATGATTTCACCCATTCTGCATGTCCCATTCTCTTGTTTAACTCGTAAAGGTCAATTCAAGGCAGCTGAGGTGTTTCCTCAGCATTAACAGAGCCCTGCGTGAAGGACTTAGGCCATGGGGCAGGATGTGCGAAGCCCCAAAGCCAGGTGGAGCTCATTCTAAGAAGGCCACAGCACATCAAACAGTGGCAGATTTCCCTCGTATTTATGAAAGGTCTCCCTGCTCCTGAAGAAAAAAAGGAAACAATTGTTTGCCTCCCCCTCCTTCCTGTTTTCCTGTTAGGTCTTTGAGTCGATTTTCCTAGGGATATATTTTGGTGAAGAACTCCTGTTCTGCTGCTTTGACTACATCTTTGACTTGTCCTTACAAAACAGCATCTCTGAACTTTAGGATGTTTCCTTTTCTTTGTAAAGCCCCATGACTTCCTCTCTTTCCTATAGATAAAAATAATAGAATATTAGATGTGAAGAGGGCTCACAGATCATCTGAGGAGTTTCACTTCTTTATTTTGCAAATGAGGAAACTGAGTTGGAGACAAGGAATTGATGAGCTTCCTTGAGTCACAGAGTCAGTTCCTGCCAGGATAACAAGAATGACAGTGGGGTCTCCTGACTCCAAAGTCTGGATTGGATTTTCTGAATGCTGCTTCTGGGGTGGGGGCCCCACATAGATCAATCACACAATTACTTTGATTCTCTGGTTCTTTCATGATTTTTTAAAGGCAAACCCATCTTTTACTTTGATATCATATGTATCTTGAACAGGGATATATATACCCAGCAGATATTTTCTAAAAAGTGTCTATTATCCTCTGTGTTTTTCATTAATATTTTTTCAGATGATGAAAAAACAATTCAAGGAAAGTAGAAAATCTGTCCTCCGTAAAGTAACCCCCACTCCAAGCCCTGACACTGTGAACTTATGGCTGGTCTTTCTAGCTTCTTTGCTTGCCCTCTGAGCTAGATATCCTTTCTCTCCACTTAACTCCGAGTATAAAATTTCAGCATCACATTGGCAGAGATGGAGGCATGAAGAACAAACAGCATTCTCTACACTGCAGGCAACTCTGTGTGACCATTGCGAGTGTGGCAAGACAATGCCTCTTTACTCTCTAGAACACACAACCGCTGCAGTTTTATAAACATCTGTAGGACCATGGGGTGTTGCTTTTCCTCCATTTACCAATGTTTGATGCAACTGCAAAGCACTTCTAATCCTGCTGCTTTTGTGTGAAACTGTGCAGAAAGATTGCCTGGTATGTGTGGAATATAAGACAGATTTTTTTTAATACAGCATGGCAGTCAGAAGCGCTCATTTTGTTTAGTCTGTGTGGCATTTGGGGGGACAGTCCCATCAGGGAGACTGTTTAAGTGTAGATTATAATGCAGTATATTTCCTCGAATTAGGAGCAAATGTTCATCCTATAAAACCATAGGGTAAAGAACGCTAGAGGCTTACTTTAAAGGATTTTATTTAAGATACATAAACTGGGAAAAACACTATGTAAATAATCAGAGTGTAAGTGCAATTATTTCATTAACATGACAGAAGATATTTTCCTAGGCAAATATTTCCATAAAAGCTAAAGGAGTATTTGAGAATTATGACAACTTTAAAATCCCCATATAGTTAGAATATTTTATTTTCTGTACTTTTGTTCAAACACCAATTTTTTTTCTTTTCCCTTTTAAGAAATCCCAGTTATTACGAACTAAGAGATGCAAGGGCACTTAATGACAAACATTTTAACTTCAAAGCCAAAAAGCAGACCAAAATAGAAAATAAATTGGGTTTCAATGAATCATTTTACCCACTAATATAAGCTCTGCTGAGGATGCGTCAGGACCTGGCTTGATAAAGGAAAACTTTGAAATAATCAATGTGACTGACACTCAAGGGTAAGAAACCCTTCATTTTTGATATAATTGAGAATTTTTTGATTGTCAAAAGAACACACTTCATGCATTTCTAAAAATAACACGTAATACCTTAACGTAACATCCCAGAAATTTATTTCATTTTTATATGCTGTATGTGTTATTAATTATATTATTAATATTAAAATTGCAATAAAACACTAATCAAGGCTCCATTCCCAACAAGTCATAATTAAATAAATGCCACATTCCTGATTGTGCTAAGGCCAATTAAATCTAATTTCTCTTCTGTTGCCATACATAGGCTGCAGCTGTATGTGCTATCCAGGGGTAATTAATTGCCATCAACTGCCTTTCTCTAAAAGGGAGAGGTCTGAAATTGGTAGCACAACATGAGCCCCAGAGACCAAACATAGCCTTATGCTGTTTAGGATGTTCAAGGTTCTTTAATGACCCAGAGTAAATTTTTTCTCTCCACAAACCACCATCCATTTTGTCTGTCTCATGTGCAGAGAAGTATTCAGGGTTCTTGGCATCATAAACAAATTGAGATTGCATAGGCAGCTACAGGCAACATAGGAAGGGTTACCCCCCCACACACACATCCCCCTCTGCCCTCCCCACCCTGGCAAGAACTGACCACTGCCTTTCAGTGGATATCAGCTCCAGCAGTAGCAACCTCACCTCAGTAAATCTACACCAGGACGTAATATTCCAAAGGGGTTGAGTGTAAATGCATACATTTCAAATTTATTAGAACATTACCTACCATTCAGAAAAGGTATTTGGTAAAGGAGAGTTAGAGTTTTTATTGTTTAGAATTAAACTTCAAAAGAAGCTCCAGATTGGCCAAATAATTGTTAATGTACACTCTCAGTGGAAATGTCAGAAACTGTGTACAGGGATAGAGACTCAGTCGTGCATACATGCACAGATTCTTAAAGCAAGAAGGAACAACATGAGGGGTAAAAACCAGCCTCCTCTTAAGGACAAGCTGCTTCTAGCCTATTCCTAACAAATAGAGATCAAATCTATTTTTTAAATCTCAGCAACAGAATACACCTCTTTTGCTACCTAACAATCTCGTTATTTTTTTAAAAAATGCATTTAATCTCAATTCATCCTGCTGGACTAGTTTACTTGGAAAGAAGGAAAACTGTTTGTTGCCCATCTCCAGATAAGAACCCATTAGAGATAAAGATAGTTATTCAGCCTCACCATTCTGTTATGCAAGCTATACACCTCAACCCCTTAACCTTTCCATCCAGATTCTCTATACCACTCTTCATTTCCAGAAGCTGGAAACAACTCAGAAACTGAGCAGGACAGAACACAACAATTGTTTTCTATTCCCTAAGCCAGACTATTTTAATAGTTGCAGTATTTTGCCTGATTTTTAGATCCTCATTCTGTTTTGCTATCAACTGGCTTATTATCCACAATGAAAGCTTTTTGCCATGCCTGCAGAGATTTTGGCATTCCCCCACCTCATCTGTGCAAGTTTAGCTTCTTACTCTAGGGAGACCTCCCCTTTCCGAATCCTCTTCTGCTTACCTCTGACCACGCCTCCCAATTTACAAGTCACCCTTAATTTGGATGCTAGCTTTCAGGGTCTTCCTCAAGCTTGGGTGAGTTTCTCTCTATCCCATCATTTTGGATATTTATGAAAGTCCTAGAAAATAAAGGTCGATGAGTGGCCCCTAAAGAACTCCCCTAGCATGAAACTGATACACTGATAACCACTCTTCAAAAAGATTCCACATTTAACCTCTTCATTCTGATATTTTCTATTTCATCTGAATTTTCACATTACATGTACCTATACCCTCGGTGAAACCCTGGGAGGATGTATTCATTACAAAATGTCTATGTGTATGTTTCTCTGTGGGAATATATAGTAAATTAAGATGTCCTTTTGAGATCAGTAAAGCTGTGGCCTGGAATGCTATAGCATTTAACCACAGGTTTGATCCTACTTCCTTTGTAAATCACCTTGGGCATGTGTTTCTGAAATATGTACATGAATTATTGCCTTATTTTCATACTGTGGGTATTGTTTATTATGAAAGGGCCATTAACCCTGTAAGATGCAGATAATCTTCCACTTGCTTGTCTACAGCAGAAGATCATTTACTGTCACACTGATTAAATGTATTATGACAGCCAAGCTGGTAATGCACAAGGTATGAGCACGGGAAGAACATGCTTCATGCACTTTCTCTGCTGACTCTCTGCAGAACAGTTTCTGTATCTAATTTGGTACTTTTCAAATAGAGAACATCACATTACCAGGAGCCATTTTACCCTCCTATTCTCACAGACATTGGTCTCCAGAGAAAACCCAGATAACAGATTTCTATAAAAATTGTACTTACAAAGTAACACTCCTGATTAAGTTTATTATTAGTGCCCAGAGTATGTGTACTCTTGATGCCTCAAACACTGAACTCAAGGTTTCTCCTTTAGTGTAAGCAATAAAGCAAACCTCCGGCTGACCTTCCCCAAGACGAGCACTAAAATAATGGTATTCCCTAACTTACTTTTAAACCTAAGCCTACGATGAAGGCTTGAACGTGATACACAAGGATACACAAGGACGCATCTCACATACACGTGTACATAAAGATACATTATAAATTACATTTTCTACATCCTGTCTCTATACACACACATAAGCTGCTATAATTTCGTTATTTACTATGTACTACTAGTGGTGTAAAATGTCATTTTCTAAGAATACATCCGAGGCTTAAGTCAGCATTTTTATGATATCATCTGCACTGGGAAAACATTAAAGGCTCAATATTTAATAAACATAATAAACATCCCCATGAAACAAATTGTTCATAAACTACCTGTTTAATTTTTCAGGGTTCCTGAACCACATATTTTCTTATTAGTTGTGAGCCTGCTGGGTTGGAGGATAGATAGGGCCTGTCAGGGATAGAATATAATGTAGCGGTTTTATGAATTATTTCTGTGAGGAAAAGCCTATTACAGCTGACAAGAGGGTGATGATATTAGCCCATCATCATTCAGATGGCACCACCCTTCCCCCTTTCATCCGTCAGGCCTCTTGTATGGGGGCTGTAAGCCACACCGCCTTTGCACAGCCAACACAAAGACAAATTCTACTCTTTTTCTGAGTCCATGAAACATTTAGTATTTCATTTTGAATCATGGCAGATGACAGAAACAAATGGCCTAATGAATCTCGCTTATTGTCCCTTGCAAATGTGAAGATGAGCTAAAAGTAAAATCTGTTTCTTTCTTTCTTCCTTTTTTTTTCTTCTTTGAGCATTTCTTCTCCCTGAGAAGATCTCTCCAGCATTCTAAATAGATGCTGAGATTACAGAATTATTGTCATAAACAGGTTGTTTGGTTTGGCAATCAAATGCATGGTTCCTTGACAGCCCCTTTCTCCATCTCTCTACAAGCAACCTTTGGGACAACGTGCATTTTCACCCATTTTCTTGCTTTATAAAATACGAATACAACAGGAGGCAGGAGCAGAAGGAAAAATAAGTAAATACTTAATGTCTTGGGGGGAATTGGCAACTATTTACCAAATGGCAATAAGAATTACATAGCTTTTTGTTTTATTTAAAGGAAAATTAATTATGTCTGCCCAAATCCTCTGCCATACCTATTTACAAGTTATTTGGCTGAACTTACATAAAGCTTTCTGGTTACCTTCTCTAGGCCTATTTACTCTAAATACAACCTTGAGGCTTATAAGGGATTTGTTGGGTGGAGCTGCTTTGGAAAAGAATGGGAAAGACTCAGAAACGACTCCACCGGCCAACGGCATCATTCTCCTATTTGCTGTTTGAAAGGTTCTGGGCAGAACAGAACAGGAAGCAGCGCTGCTCTGGTGGCCTGACAAACACCACCCATTAGGAGATTTCCTTCATTCTCTTTGCTGTTCTGTTTAAAGGAAGGTCTGGTCCCTGGTGTCGGCTGCATCAGCCTGCACTGACTGCCATGTGTTCCCAGTGGCCCACAGCTCCAAGGCCATGTGCCTGTATCATACATGCATGCTTTCAACAGAACACAAAGGCAGAGGCACTGAGAAACATGCATTTAACTCTGTAAAAAAGGACAAGAAAAAAATACAGTTGGGACTAAAAATAGGGAGAATGGTAGGAGTTAGTAAGAGAAAAAGAGAAAAAATTCCTCCTCTGGTTCTTTGGTGTGCCTTGGCATTTTTTCCTCTCTTTTTTCTGTGACTCTGTAATGGCTTTTTCACAGCCATTAGAATTGTCAAGTAAATTTTTCTTAGTTCAAGTATGTACAATTGATCCTGATAGATGTTAATAGCCCCCAAACTAAGGCAGAGTCTGCAGTCAACACACAGGAATAACAATTCTGTGCTTAAAAAGAAAACAGAAAGTTTGACAAGTGATGCCATAATACAGGCCGGAGGCACTCCAGGACAAACTTTCTTAATGTTTGGAGTAAAATTTCATCAGTGAGGCTCCTAAATCATACGACATTAATTATATTGTGACTTTATTTGTTAAGATTTGGGTTTCAGTCACTGCATAATAACTTTTTTTCCAGAATGTAAATTTGGCAAGCCACTTTTAAAAAAATGAAATTTAAATATCTTGGTTTTCTTTGATCTTACAATTTTCTTTCAGAAAGAAAGCACTACATCAAAGTTTGATTTTAATATTAGTGTTGCCAATTTTTCTAATTACATTTTTTGCTAGCTGTCAAGCTTGTGACATTAGGCTATAACATGTCAGTGTACTTCTATCATTTTTATAATGCTCCTGAGTTACTGATTTCAAAAACAATATTTGCTTTTTTCCAAAGTAAAGCATTTTATTACTTATGACCACTTATTCCATAAATATCTGAACAATAAGAAATTTACAATTCAAATATTCCAGAAATTGAAGCAAGTGAAGAAATTCAGTTGTACAAATAGAAAATTTAGAAATTTGTGGGTCTAATAGTTTATCGCTGTCCCCTTCTTCATTACTTATTTTTTAGGGGGACCTGTCCTTGTTAGTCTCTGAGCCCAGCCTAAAGTATCAGGCAAAATTAGAATTTTTCTAATTGAAAGAATCAATGACTACCTTATATTTCTTTCTACCTCCTACATGTTACCAAGCTAAGAAAAAAGATGGTTGATTAAAGAAAATGTATCCCAATTTATTTTCAAACACATAACAAACCAATTCTAAAAAGAGAGAAGTAAAGACAAGTAGAAGAAATATATTTACCCCCACAGATCTGTCTGTTTCTTAAGACTACACATAAAAAGCAATGCTCAGTGGTATCATGGGGGAAGGACTCCCCCAGGAACTAAGGCAGTATCTTATCTTCTGGTTTCCATCAAGGCAAACGTGTTGGCTTCTGCCTTTATTCTACTTTCTAGTTTATCAGTTTAGATCAATTTTCTAATGTTAATCAAGGGCATTCCTTTAAACTTCACAGAAACACTAATGTGTTCAGGAAAATGCTGAAATATTTTGTTAAAAATCGATATAATATTGCAAAATTACCTAGCAGCTGAAGTTGTATTGGAGAAAATGAAAAGTGAGACATACTATTTGTATATACTTATTAAAGAGGAAAGGAACCTTGGCCAGGTAATATTAGGTGGGAACATATGAAACTGCTGTTTTTGTAGGTCATAAACGATTGAATATCCGTGATTTTATATGGTTCAACCTAATTAGATACAGTATTTTTAACAAGCTTAAGTTGCACATTTCTTTAAGGGAAAAAAAGTACATAAAATTGCTCAATGATATCTTGGAGCCTGATGAGGGATAGCTATTACTTCCAAAGTCAACATAAAATTTCATTAAAAGAATTAAATACCAAGAGTTCCAGGGAAACCTCCAGGAGTTTATTATATTTCTGGCAGCATTATTTCATCTACTCTATTCCTTAGAGGAAGAACCCTTCTTTCTCTGCCTGTGTTTCCCACCCTACCCCCAACCTCATCAAAGTATATACAGTTCTTTTCTTCCTGTCTTACATTCATAGGTCCACAGAAATTGTCTGTGGAAAGAAAACTTAAGAAAAACTTAAAAACAACAGTATGGCAACACTAAACCATGATGGGCCTCACTCCTAATTGCATGGGCCTGTGACCACTGCAAATGCACAGAGCTCCCTCCTCTTAGGGTTTAATGCTTTGCAGTCGCTGCCTTCAAATTACTAACAATTTAAACTTTATTAAATAATTTTATCTTTGCTTTTGTAAGTGAAATCTGACGGGCTAATAGAGAATGCACTCAGAGCTTGGAGACTCAGATCAGGTGCAAATCCTGCCTCCTGCCACCTCCTGGGACCAATCTGTCCCATCCTCCCCTCCACCTCTTCAACTGCTCCAGGCCAGAGACTTCCTCTTTCCTTCACCCCTGGCCAGAATCTGGGTGCATATGCAGTAAGGGCTGGGTTGGGTGTGCACACCCCACGTACCTCACATCCTAGGACAGGGTCTGCATTTATTTGTGAGTATAGCTGGAGCTGAGGAAGCACAACATTAAATAGCAGCAAAACAAAAAAAGCAAACCAAAACCCAAACCCAAATCAAAACCCAACATGACAGGTCCAGAGAGACCATAGTAGAAAGGAAAAGCCTTTTTCTTTTCTTGCTTATGAAACAAGGGGTTTCATATTTTCATTTTTCACTGCACACTGCAAATGATGCAGCCAGTTCTATTTAAATGCATTTGTAAAACACATGTGAGGAAGTAGAACTGCCAGGGAAACTTCAAGATGATTTGGAATCTGGTAGGGGTGTGTGTGTGTGTGTGTGTGTGTGTGTGTGTGTTGAGGGTAAAGGAAGAAGGAAGGAGGAGGAAGAATGAGTAAGGAATCTATTTGAGAGACAGCTGTCCAAATTACAGAGAATAGAACTTACTCCTCTTACCTATAGTAAATGAATTCAAATACTATACCAGAAAGGAAACAAAAAGGAAGAAGGTGTTAATATCAATATTAATGCTCAATTTCCTCTCTTTTCTACTAAGATTATGAGTCTGAAGGTAGATTATTTCAGGACAACCTACCTAAGAATGTGTCAGTGGTAGTAGAAGAATCTATAGGTTCCAAAAAAGTTTGGAAAACCTGGGAAAGGCTGAAAAGTCAGAAGGGGACCCTGGACTCTGGAACAAAAAATTCTGTACAATTTTAGACTCTTCAAGTGAGAAGAAGGACATACTCGGAAGATTGGGGGTTTTGCCAATGTTGGAAGATTCCTTTCAATATGCAGGTATTGCTAGAATACTTTTTCAAGTTATTTTCTGCTAAACACTTTGTTTTCCCAAAACCACGTACTGAGAATGATAATTAGGCATTCCAAACATACTTCACATGGCAGATATTTCCAGGAATGAGGGAGAATGAATATGCAAGTAAAGGTAACTTGGAGTTCTTGTTGGAAGGGTGTTTCTCACAAGTGAGTCTTGTGTTTATTTGGTGCTGAGGTGAGATTTAACTCTCTTTGTACATCTAATGCCTGAATGTATTTTTTAATTTCAAACACATACTGTCTTTAATTTTAGGTTTATTTTTATATGCCTTTATTTCATCCCTTGAGCTTCTAAATCCTTTGAGGCTATAATCTCTTAAGCACAATGATTTGTTCATAGTAGGCTCTCCATCAAGCTCTTTTTTTAAAAAAAAAAGATTTATTTATTTTAGAGGGAGAGAGAGAGAGAGCACGCACGCACACACACAAGTGGGGGGAGGGGCACAGGGAGACGGATAAAAGCGGAGTCCTCTCTGGGCGGGAAGCTCCACGCTGGGCTTGATCTCACAATCTTGAGATCTTGACCCGGGCCGAAATCAAGAGTCTGATGCTTAACAGACTGAGTGCTCCCAGGTGCCCCTCATCAAGCTATTAATTGATAATTAGGATTAAAGTCAATATCCAAGAACTCTTTGTGATCTAATTTTTAATCTCTAAACAGTCACTGTGCCATTTTGTTTGTGACTTATTCCATTTATTTACGATGTTCTCTTTTTCTGTCCATTTCAAATCCTCCCAAATGCCAAGACCCAGATCAAATAAATCTCCTACATGATGCTTTTCCCAATTCCCGCACCCTGGAAATTCATCAGCCTCTGTGCTCTTCCAGCAGATTGAGCTTCTGTTAGAGCAGCAATCCCAATGTGCCACATTTTGTCCTGGTAAACCCAACACTAAAGAAAGCCAGTTAGTCAAGCCCTAAACCCGATTAAAATGCTCCTTTTCTCTTGCTCTCTTTGTCTCCTTCTTAAATTACAAACTACTTCATTTTCCAATATAGAAACAAGTTTTATTATTTCCCAGAAGTCAGCACTATAAATTGGATGGATAAGATTTACAGCACAGGAGCTTTGTTTAGGATACACTCATTTGTGAACCACTTAAAATTACAAACTGACGGTTGCTGGAGTGGTTGGGGGGTGGGAGGGATGGGGTGGCTGGGTGATAGACATTGGGGACGGTATGTGCTATGGTGAGCACTGTGAATTGTGTAAGACTGTTGAATCACAGATCTGTACCTCTGAAACAAATAATACATTATATGTTAAAAAAAAGAAAAAAAGAAGATAGCAGGAAGGGAAAAATGAAGGGTGGGAAATCGGAGAGGGAGACGAAACATGAGAGACTATGGACTCTGAGAAACAAACTGAGGGTTCTGGGGGGGGTGGGGAGATGGGTTAGCCTGGTGATGGGTATTAAAGAGGGCACATATTGCATGGAGCACTGGGTGTTATACGGAAACAATGAATCATGGAACCCTACATCAAAAACTAATGATGTAATGTATGATGATTAACATAACATAATAAAAAAAAAAAGAAAAAGAAAAAAAAATTACTATTCCCAGTGGCGCCTGGGTGGCTCAGTCGTTAAGCATCTGCCTTAGGCTCAGGTCATGATTCCAGGGTCCTGGGATCGAGCGCCACATCAGACTCCCTGCTCAGTGGGAAGCCTGCTTCTCCCTCTCCCACTCCTCCTGCTTGTGTTCCCTCTATCGGTGTGTGTCTCTGTCAAATAAATAAATCTTTAAAAAAAATTACTATTCCCAGAGTAGTTAATTACTGTTTCTGTAGGAAACTAAGAAAAATATACCTAAATTCCATAATTAAAACAAACTGAGCAATAGGTGACAATGTCTTGAAAACAAATTCTATGGAGAATAATAAGCAGAATTATAACAATAGCTTGTCAGAGCTGAGAAAAGCAATATTATCTTCCTAAGACATAGTCAGACTTTGGATAGACTTTAGAAAATCCAAAGTTTTGAAACAATGCTTTGTTCACAACTTCACCTTTATATATATTGTTCCCTGTATCTAGAATGACTAACAATGTATGAGGACTTCATGAGCCAATTCATTTGTTCCTTTCATATAACACTTTGCTTTTTATGCTATAATTATTCACTTCTTCACTGAACTGCTAGATCCCCAAGAGCAGGGTTGCTATTCTTTTTTATTTCTGACCTTCTAATAGTGGATACAGTACCTCACAGAGAGTAGATGGTCAATACAATGTTGATGGGCAGCTAATTTTTAAAAGGTTTTAAAATGAAGATTAAAGCTATTATGAGCCAATTTTTATGTTTTGAATTATACAGATATGAGATGGGCTAATATAAATGAGAAATTAAAGAAAAATCAAGCTAAATAGTACATATTCTAATCAATGAGAAATTTATAAGGTAAAAAAGAACTGAATGTGTATTTTGTAAAGTGTATCAGATATCCAAAAGGCATAACAAGCATTATAATGTATACTAATGTACCAAGCTTAAGAAATGAAATATTATTTATGTGGTTGAATAGCTCCCTGTAACCTTACATATCCCATTCATCTCTCCCTTGGTCTCTTGATAAATCACTATGTTAAATTTGGTTAATATTTCCATGCATGTCTTTATATATTCACTATGTTTGCATTCATAAATGATGACTTTTGTGGCAAAATTTTTAAATGTTTTCCAGCTTCGCTGACATATAATCGACATATAACATTATGTAAGTTTAAGGTATACAATGTGATGATTTGATACACTATCATATATTGTGAAGTGATAAGGCTAGTTAATATATCCATCCCTTCATCTAATTAGCTTTTTGCGTAGTGATAAAATTTAACTTCATTTAGGAACTTTTAAATGAATAATATAGTATTATTAACTATAGTCACTATGATGTGTATTACAGCCCTAGAACTTACTCATCTTTTAACTACAAGTCTGTGCACTTTGACCAACATGTCTCCATTTCCTCCAAGACCCCCAACCCCTGGAAATCACTGTTCTACTCTCTTTTTCTATGAGTTCGGCTTTTTTAGATTCCACATATATGATCATACAGCATCTTTCTTTGATTGACTTGTCACATTTAGATTAAGGCCTTCAAGATCTCTCCATATTGTCACAAATGATAAGATTTCCTTCTATTCAATGGCTGAATGACATTCATATATATTTAATTTTTCACATTTTCTTTATGAATTCATCTGTTGATGGACACTTAGGTCATTTCCATGTCTTAGCTATTGTTGAGTAATGCTTCAGTGAAGATAGGAGTGCAGATGTCTCTTCAATATGTTGATTTCATTTATTTCACTATATACCCAGAAGTGAGATTGTTGGGTCATAGTTTCATTTTTTATTTTTTGGGGAAACTTGACTGTTTTCCATAGCGGCTTCAACAATTTACATTCTCACCAATGGTGCACAAGGATTTCCTTTTCACATCCTTCCCAACACTTGTTTTATCTTTTTGATGATAGCCATTCTAACAGGTATAAGGTGATATCTCATTGTAGTTTTTTTTTTTTTTTTAAGATTTTATTTATTTATTTGACAGAGAGAGTGAGAGAGCACAAGCAGGGAGAACAGCAGAGGGAGAGGGAGAAGCAGGCTTCCCACAGAGCAAGGAGCCCGATGTGGGACTCGATCCCAGGACCCCGGGATCATGACCTGAGCCGAAGGCAGACGCTTAACCTACTGAGCCACCCAGGCGCCCCTCTCATTGTAGTTTTGATTTGAATTCCCCCTGTAAGTGATGCTGAGCATCTTTTCACATAACTCTTGACCATCTGCATGTCTTCTTTGGAAAAATGTTTATCCAGGTCCTCTGTTTGTTTGTTAATCAGACTGTTTGCTATTGGATTGCATGTGTTCCTCATATATTTTAGATATTAACTTCATGTCTGATATATGGTTTGCAAATATTTTATCCCATTCGACAGGTTGGTTTTTCATTGTATTGATTGTTTTCCTTACTGTGCAGAAGCTTTTTAGTTTGATGTAGTCCCACTTGTTTGTTTTTGCTTTTGTTGCTTGTGCTTTTGGCATTATATCCAAAAAAAAAAAAATTGTTGCCAAGACCAATTTCAAGGGGCTTTTCCCCGATTTTTTCCTCTGGGAGTTTTACACTTTCAGATTTTACATAAGTCTTCAATCCATCTTCAGTTAATTTTTGTGAGTGTGTAAAATATGAGTCTAATTTCACTCATTTGCATGTGAATATCCAGTTTTCCCAGAACCATTTATTGAAGAGACCATCCTTTTTCCCCACTAAGTATTTTGGCTTCCTTGTCAAATATCAGTTGATCTTATAAATATGAGTTTATTTCTGGGCTCTTGATTCTGTTCTATTGGTCTATGTATCTGTTTGTATTATAGTAGCATTCTGTTTGGTTACTGTAGCTTTGAAATACAGTGTGAAATCAGGAAGTGTGATGCCTCCAGCTTTGTTCTTCTTTCTCGGGACTGTTTAGGCTATTTGGAGTCTTTTGTGGTTCCATACAAATTGTAAGATTGCTTCTTCCATATCTGTGAAAAACACCATTGGTATTTTGATAGAGATTGAATTGAATCTATAGATGTCTTTGGGTAATATGAACATTTTAACAATATTAATTATTCCAATCCATATCTTTCCATTTATGTGTGTTTCAATTTCAGCTTTGCTGATGTATAATTGACACATAACATTATGTAAGTTTAAGGTATACAGTGTGATGATTTGATACACACATATATTGTGAAGTGATGATAAGGCTAGTTAATATATCCATCCCTTCATCTAATTAGCTTTTTGTGTAGTGATAAAATTTAACTTCATTTAGGAACTTTTAAATGAATAATATAGTATTATTAACTATAGTCACCATGATGTGTATTACAGCCCTAGAACTTTCTCATCTTTTAACTACATGTCTGTGCACTTTGACCATATCTTTCGTATCTTTCCATTTATGTGTTTTTCAATTTCATCAACGTTTTACAGTATTTAGTGTACAGATATTCTACCTCCTTGGTGAAATTTATTCCAAAATATCTTATTGTCTTTGATGCTATTACAAACAGGATTGTTCAGATAGTACTTTGCTAGTGTATGCACTGATTTTTTAATATTGATTTGTATCCTGCAACTTTACTGAATTTGTTTACTAATTATAACAGGTTTTGTGGGAAGTCTTTAGGATTTTCTATGTATGAGAAAATCATATCATCTGCAAACAGATTATTTTATTTCTTCCCTTCCAATTTGGATGTCATTTATTTCTTTTTCTTGCCTAACTGCTCTGGCTAGGACTTCCAGGACTATGTTGAATAGGTGTGGTGAGAGTGGACACTCTTATCTTCTTCCTGATCATAGAGGAAAATTTTCAATCTTTCACCATTGGCTATGATGTTATCTGTGGGCTCGACATGTATGGCCTTTATTACAAGAGGTTCATTTCTTCCATACCCAATTAGTTGAGAGTTTTTAATCATAAAACAGTGTTGTAGTTGAAGTGTTTTTTCTCCATCTATTGAGATGACCATATATATTTTTTTATCCTTTTTTTTTTAAGATTTTATTTAATTATTTGACAGAAAGAGACAGCAAGAGAGGGAACACAAGCGGGGGAGTGGGAGAGAGAGAAGCAGGCTTCCCGCGGAGCAGGGAGCCCAACGCGGGGCTCAATCCCAGGACCTGGAATCATGACCTGAGCCGAAGGCAGACACTTAACGACTGAGCCACCCAGGCGACCCTTTTTTTTTTTTTTTACCTTTTATAAAAGATTATAAATCATCCCTTGCATCCCAGGAATGAATTTCACTTACTTATGGTGTATGATCCTTTTATGAATTGCTAAATTTGGTTTGCTTCTATTTTATTGAGAATTTTTGCATGTATGTTTATCAGAGATATTGACCTATAGTTTTTGTTTTGTTTTGTTTTTTTCCTGTAGTGTCTTTCTCTGGCTTTGATATCAGAGTAATGCTAGCCTCATAAAATGAGTTTGAGAGTGTTCCCATCTCTTCAGTTTTTTTTTTTTTTTAAGAGTGTGAAAAGAATTGACATAATTCTTTAAATGTTTGGTAGAATCAACCAGTGAAATTACCTCGTTCTGAGTTTTTGTTTGTTAGGAGATTTTTGACTACTGACCCAGTCATCTTACTTAATATTGGTTTGTTCAAATTTTCTATTTTTATTACTCAGTCTTGAGTATGTTTCTAGGAATTTATCCATTCCTTTTAGGTTATCCAATTTGTTCACAGTAATCTCTTATGAACCTTGTTATTTATGTGCTATCAGTTGCAATGCCTCTTGTTTCATTTCTAATTTTAGTCTTCTTTTTTCTTAGTCTAGCTAAAGATTTGTAAATTTTGTTTATCTTTTTAAAAAACAGCATTTTATTGATCTTTTCTGTTGTTTTACTGGTCTCTATTTCATTTATTGCTGCTCTGAAATTTGTTATTTCCTTCCTTCTGCTAACTTTGGTCTTAGATTATTCTCCTTTTTCTAGTTCCTTGATGTGGAAAGTTGGGTTATTCATTTGAGATCTTTCTTAATGTAGGTATTCGTCACTAAGCATTCCCTCTTAAAACTGTTTTTACTGCATTCCATAAATTTTGGCATTTTGTGTTTCCATTTTCATCTGTCTCAAGATATTTTTTAATTTCCCTTTTGTTTCTTCTTTGATGTATTAGTTGTTCAGGAGTGTGTGGTTTAATTTCCACATATTTCTAAATTTTCCAGTTCTCTTCTTATAATTAATTTCTAGTTTCATATTATTGTGGTCAGAAAAGATGCTCAATATGACTTTACTCTTAAATTTACTAAGGCTTGTTCTGTTACCTAACATATGATCTATCCTTGAGAATGATCTGTGTATACTTGAAAAGAATGTGTATTCTGTTGCTGTTGAATGGAATGTTCTATACACACACACACACAAACACACACACACACCTGTTAGGTCCATTTGTTCTAAAGTAGAGTTTGAGTCCAATGTTTTCTTCTTGGATGGTCTATCCATTATTGAAAATGGGGTATTGAAGCTTCCTACAATTATTGTATTGTCTATTTCTTCCTTCAGATCTGTAAATATTTGCATAATGTATTTAGATGCCCTCACACTGGATGCCTTTTTATTTACAACTGTTATATCCTCTCAGTGAATGGATCCCTTTACATAAGATAATGACTTTCTTTGCCTCTTGTTACAGTTCTGACTTAAAATCTATTTTGTCTGATGTACTATAGTTACCCTTGTTCCCTTTAGGTTTCCATTTGCACAGCGTTTCTTTTTCCATCTCTTCACTTTGAGCCTGTGTGTGTCTTTAAAGCTGAAGTGAGTTTCTGGTAGGTAGTATATAGTTGGGTCTTTTTTTTTTTTTTAATACATTCAGCCACTCTATGCCTTTTGATTGGGGAATTTAATCTATTTTAGTAATACATTTAATGCATTTTAGTAATTATTTATAAGCAATGTCATACTGATGCCATATTGTTAGTAGTTTTCTGGCTATTTTGTAGTTCCCCCATTCCTTTCTTTTTCTCTTGCTATTTTCCTTTGTGAATTGATGATTTTCCATGGTAAGAGGCTTTGACTCCTTTTTCTTTATCTTTTGTGTATCTACTACAGTTTTTGCTTTGTGGTTACCATGAAGCTTATATATAACAGCTTATAAATATAACTGATAACAAATCAGCTTCAATCATACACAAAAACTCTATTCTTTTATTCTACTACCCCTACATTTTGTTTTTGATGTATAATTTACATCAATTTTATGCATTCATTAATGTGTATTCATTAATAAATTGAGTTGTAGTTATTTTTAATACTTCTGTTCTTTAACCTTTATATCAGAGTTAAGTGATTAACACACCATGGTATTCCAGTATGAGTATTCTAAATTTGACTATATACTTAACCCTCACCAGTGTGTTTTCTACTTTCATATGTTTTCATGTTGTTAATTGGGATCCTTTCATTTCTGCTTGAAAAACTCCTTTCAGCATTTCTTGTAGTGGTAATGAACTCTTTACTTCACTTTCATTTCTGAGGGACAACATTTCCAGGTAAAGTGTTCTTTTTGGCAGGTTTTTTTTTTCCTTTCAGTATTGTGAATATATCATCCCACTGTCTCCTGGACTGCAAGCTTTCTGCTGAAAAATCTACCATAAGCCTTTTGAGAGGTTCCCTTGTATGTGGGGAGTATTTTTTCTCTTGCTGATTTTAAAATTCATTTTCTGTCTTAAATTTTAGAGTTTTATTATAGTGTGTCTTAGAGAAAATCTTTTTGGGTAAAAATTGTTTAGGGACTTAGGAGCTTCATGAACATGGATGTCCAAACAGTCCCCTGGATTTGGGATGTTCTCAGCTATTATTTCTTCAAGTAAGCTTTCTTCCCCTTTTCCCTCTCTTCTTCTGGGGCTCCAATTATGCATAATTTGTTTCTTTTAATAATATCCCAGAGTCTCCATAGGATTTCTTCACTCTTTTCATTTTTTTTTCTCTGCTTCCTCTGGATAACTTCACGTGATTTGTCTTCTACTTCACAGTCTTTTTTTTTTTTAAAGATTTTATTTATTTATTTTTTTGACAGAGAGAGACACAGCAAGAACAGGAACACAAGCAGGGGGAGTGGGAGAGGAAGAAGCAGGCTTCCCGCAGAGCAGGGAGCCCGATGTGGGACTCGATCCGATGTGGGATCATGACCCCAGCCGAAGGCAGATGCTTAACAACGAGCCACCCACGCACCCAGTCTTTCTTCTTCTTGACCAAGTCTGATATGGATGCTCTCTCTTGCACGTTTCATTTCAATCACTGTATTTTTCAGCTTGGTTTGGTACTGTTTGATACTTCTTATGATTTCTAATTTTGTTAAACTTCACATTTTGTCTATATTTTTTTCCTGATTTCACTGAATTGTCTTCCTGTGTGTTCTTGCAGCTGAGTTTCCTTAAAACAACTATTTTAAATTTTTTATCAGGCAAATTACAGATTTCCATTTCTTTGGGGTTGGTTAGGAGAAAACTATTATGTTCCTTTGGTGGTGTCAGGTTTCCTTGTTTATCATATTCCCTGGGCTTGCATTGTTCTCTTCACATTTGAAGAAGAAATCAATTGTTTTCAGTCTTTAGTGACTAACTTTGGGAGAGAAACACCTTCCATCAGCCCTGTTAGGAATTCTGAGGATTTCTAAGACTTTTTGAAATGGGTATCATTGCTCCACACTTCTAGTTCCCTTGTAAGGGGGAATTCTTATGATTGTATGCCTTCTCTTGATCCTACAAAGCCAGCCTCCCATTTGCTCTTCTGACGTGGTACTGAATTTTCAAGTGTGTGTGCTTTCTCCCAATCCAGCAGTCGGACCTGCTTTCTGTGAGTGCTCACTAGCCATCTGTAAAGGCTCACTCTTGTCACTTTCAGGGATGTACACAAGAAGTTGGCCACTCTTTTTGCCAGGGGGTGTTGTGTGTGTCAGGTACACAGAGCGTTGGGGGTGCCTGTGGGCCATATAGGTGTATCTATAGGTAAGATGTCCCCTACAGCTCATGGATGGTTTTCCTGATACAGTCTGCTAAGAGGTGGGTAGACCCTGCCTCCCCTTGATGTTCTCTGAGATCCCAGGCTGCTGTTCTCCCAGCCACTCCCTGCCTGCTAGTTGCATATCACATCTCAGTATTCTGGATATGGCAGGAAAGAAGTGGGTCTATGGCAGCACCCAACACAGCTGAGGAAGCTAAATGCCCACTAACATACTATTACTTTCCCCAGTGGGAGAAATCATAGGCTGAGGAGGTCTCTCTTGGCACTGAGTTGTGCTGCCTTATGGAAGGGGTGGCACGGATAAAGTGTAACTGTTCCTCTCACCCTCTTCAGAGTTTCCAATCTCAGATTTTTTTTTCTCCAAAAGTGTGCTGGACTTTCAGACTTCCACAAAGGCACTCTTGTGGACTGATGATTGCCAAACTCACTGTACTATTGTGTGTTGGGGGGGCGGGGCACAGGGTGGAAGACAGTAAAAAATTATTATTATTCCATTTTTATGCCATCCTTTCTTTGCAAAATTTTAAGGTTAAATTATACTTCTCTACCTTATTTCTTTTCAGTCAGCATTATAATTGTGAGGGTTGTTCATGATACATTTAGTACTAGTTCACTCAAACTACTGTATAGTGTTTCATTTTTAATATACTATTTTATTTTTGAAAGACATTTGGCTATTGCTTTCTGGGTTTTGCTTTTTCTTATTATAATCAATGTTGCTTTTAATATTCTTGCATTTATGTTCATGTATGAGTTCTTATTGGGTATGTACCTAAGGTTGTTTATTTTAATGTCATCAAATTTATTAATTTTTTAAGGTTTATTTATTAGAGAGAGAGAGCGAGCAGGGGGAGGGGCAGGAGGAGAGGGAGAGGGAATCTCAAGCAGACTCATCACTGAACATGGAGCCTGACATGGGGCTGGATCCCATGACCCTGAGACATGACCTGAGCTGAAACCAAGAGTCTGGTGCTTAACCAACTGAGCCACCAGGTGCCTCAATGCCCCATGTAATTTTTGACATTTAATAGGACAATTCTTCTTGTCTGATGCTTCTTCTTTAAAATGCCTTAGCAATTCTTACCCTTTTATTCTTCCAAATGAGTTTTAGAATGAGTTTGGTATTTAGATCAGTGAATAATCTTATTAGGATTTGAAATGAGATTGCTTTGAATTAATGGATCAGTTTTGGAAGAATTAATTTTTTAATATATATTGAATATTCTATTAATGAGCATAGTATATCTCCCCATTTTTATCTGTTAAATGTTATATAGTTTTTTCCCTAGTAGTTTTGCTACATCCTTTTTTAGACTTATTTTTAGATAGCTTATATTTTTAGTCATTTAAACGACATTGATTCAAGAGTACATTTTTCTAATGGGTTGTTGTTTGCATATAAAACTATAATTGACTTTTGTATATTGAACTTGTATCTAGCAACTTTTGAATAACTTTTCAATTAGCAAGTGAATAAAGGGTATTCAGGTTCTGGCAATATGGCTAACTTGAAGCTGACTAAGGGACCTAAACAACAACTAAAGTCTAAAAAGTCATACTATTTGAGACTCTGACTCACAAATGGCATAAGTGATGCCCAAGATTTCCTCTAGTCCAAAGCAATAAATAACAAAAACAGAAAAGAAAACAAACAAAAATATCAAAGGTAACAAAAATTGAGAATGCATTATAGTATCTGTTAAGATATAGAGCAGTGGGAATTCTCTACACTGTCACTTGGAGGGCAAGCTGCTAATTTAAATGCTCAGATCACCATGCAAAAATAGACACTTTCTCTCGAAGCTGATCCATTGAATATCCTACAACCCAGAAATTCCATTTCTGTGGTAATACCTGTGATAAAGTTTTATTCATATGCATCAAGAGACAATATACTGAATAGAGCACTGGGTGTTATATGCAAACAATGAATCATGGAATTCTACATCAAAAACTAATGATGTAATGTATGGTGATTAACATAACATAATAAAAAAAGAGAGACATACATGAATGTTGATAACAGCATTCTACAGAGGAGTAAAAACTGGTAAAAATTAAAATTTTTCATCAAGCTAATATAGTCACACAACTGATGGTTATATAGCAGCATGAGGAAGATACACATATAACAGTAGCAATAAATCTTGAAAGCATAATGAGTAAAAAAAAGCAAGTCTAAGAAGATAACATATAGTATAATGCCATTTTATAGCTCCCCAAAACAGTAAAACTAAACAAAATATTCTTAAATATTCAATATCTATGACAAAACCCCATAGTAGAAAAAGCACAAACACAAAATTTAGGATAGTGGTGTCTCTGAGGAAAGAATCATAGGGATAAGACAAGGGAAAAACATATAGGTAGATGCAAATTATTGGTAATTCCTGTCTTTTGGGCTGAGTGTTAGGTTTATGAATGTTCACTATATCATTATGCTTTATTAATAACATTTGCATAACATATAAATCTTCTCTATGCACTGAAACATATTAATATAATAAAAATAAAATGAATAAAGATAGGAAAGAATATAAAACATTTACCTATTCATTTAGGAAATAATTATTAAACACCTACCAGTGCCAGATACCACTCTATGTACCAGGAATTAAATAATATCAAGTGTCAGTATTAATCAAAATGGAAAAAACAATTCTTGTACTTATGGAGCATGCATACTACTAGATTCAACTAAACTAACTTTATGAAGCAGGACTTATCAAAATTAAAATACTTATAAAGTTACCTGAATGGAAAATAGAAAGAAATTAATGTTTTTACTTTAAACAATAATGTATTTTTAAATCACCAACAACTTGGACAAAGGAAAAATGACTAAAATCCACTAAGGAATCTAATCCCTCCAACATATTCATCTTACTTCATCCTTTCTGAGAACAGCTTCAGAGATGGCCAAAGGGTTTGATTTCAAAACTGAGCAAATTATTGTTTTAGCTGCTTGAATAATCTATTTTATATTCAATAATTCATACAATGTGAAGACAAATTGAATTTTTCTCCTCTAAATGTCCAATACCCATGTGCTAAAGATTTGAAATAACGGTCTTTCAAATTCAGGTACAGATATGAGCCAACAGTATCCTGGTTATAAATACTGAACCTTTACCTATCCCTCCAGAAATTGTATGTGAGCCTCCAACCAAATAATCACTTGTTAATATTCAATAATAGACCACCTCATAGTAGAGTATCTAGAGGTCATCATACTCAGGGTGTTAATGAATAAGCACTCTGTCAGCTAAGACTGCAGATAGTTTTCCTACCAGTCAGAAAAATTACTAATGTGGCTACTCCAAGTATGTATTACTAATGAAAATGTCTAGGTAACAAGGTTGTCCTTTTCTTATATAAAAAGAAGTGATCAGAGGGGAAAAGAAAAAACCATATTATTTAGCATAAAAACTGTGAGTGATCCTTGAGCTTTGAATGTGAAAACAAAACAAAAAATAAATATTTACTGCCATCTGAGTGAAGATTTATAATTTAATACTGGGCTGAATTTCAGCATTTATTAAGCTAGAGTAAAAAGTTTGTAGTACTAAATCAGGATAGGGCATTTTGCACTAAATTTTCTAAGGTATGATTAAAAAACATAGGACTTCTATTAAAACCAGAAGACACCTTGAAAATGGCAAAATGAACTTTTCAAAATCAGTGGATATGCTATCTTAATGAATACAGCTAAAGTTTAATAAGCATCCATTTGTTTTTACCTGAATTAATATGCAGAATTATTCTTCTCTGGGAAGAATCTAAGCAGATTTCTGAAAATAACCGATCTTAGAAGGACTGAGATCAAGATCTGACCAAGAGAGGACACAATTTTTTTCATTCATAAAAACTGATGAAGAAGCAGAATGTACTGAAAGAAATAGTACTAAAACATACAAAAAATGAAAAAACGTTGTTTTGACCAAAAACTTTCAAACTGTAAAACCTGAGGTGTAGACCAAAGCAAAGTCAGTTAGCCATAATGGTAATTAGATCAAAATCGGACAGTTACAAAGAGTAAAGGAACAAATATGGCATGCAAAGCTAGAATTGAATAAAATACTGTATGCCAAGCATACTACTTGGTACTTAGTAATCACTCAATAAATGGATTTAGTATAGAAGAAGTAGCCCTGCTACTGTTACTGGTTAAGCTAGAATTGATAATCTTTTAGGTTACTGGCATCCTTTCTGGATGCTTTCCAAATCACCAAACAATATGTAGATTATATTTGACCAGTAGGGCCTGACTTGTTACAGTGAGTTCAGAGCTGATTAATTTGAATAACAGAGAAAAATAATATAAGTGAAACCCACATTTGCATGTCATTGTCAAATGAATATTTAAATGAGGAAAAAAGATGTTTTGGTAATACCCTTGGAAAGCCCCTTTCTGAGGAAAAAATTAAGGGTCAAAGACATGGTAAAGTTTTCTAAAAGTAATCTATATTTTATAACAAACTCTCTTCAGATACCTAAGAAATCCCATCTTATTCCCATATGTTAATATCTTCTTTGAATATAAAATCCAAATTAAAAACTAATTCTTAATAGAAAGCTTTTGTTAAAAGCGACATTTTGAAATGCTGTCAGTAACTATCATAAATATTTGAGAAGTTAATATTTTAATCTTCAACTATAGCACAGAAAACACTTTTAGTGACAGTGCTTCATTAATGGAGTTCTGTGTGTCTAATTGCTTTAGGCACAGTGAGCTGCATTATTTTGACACATGACATGCAATTAGTACATGGTCACACGGCTAACAGGAGATTTTACACCTTTTTTCCTTCTACATTCAGTGAATAATTAGCGTATTTTTTCTGCTTAGAATAATAACCAGAGCCTTAGATCCAGAAACTGCCTAATGAGGTAAAATTCCAGTTGTTGACATTAATACAGATGACACATTTTTTTAGTTGTTAAAGTAAACCTTGTGCTACCACTTCATTTACCCTTTCCAAAGTGCCCTTACGAGTCAGGAGTCATGTTGTTCTTAGCATAAAATTGTTGAGAAGAAAGACCTCAACAGATGTTTTATACCATGATTTCAGTGCCCCTCACACAGTAGGTACCAAATCAATATTGCTGACAAATTTTAAAAGGATACCTTTCGCTATCCCCTGTTATCATTAAATGTTTATCAGCATTCAAAATAGAAAAACTATGAAGCCACTATCTATTATTTTGTATAGTTCTCAGAATTAAAAAAGTGGGTTATTCTACAATACAAAATTAGATCCAAACTGTTGAAGTTTTATCAAAATGCTCTTAATTTTATTTCAAAATATTTAACTGTAGTGAAAAAGCCATCCAATATTTCCCTAGAGCAGAGGGAGATTTTATGTGAAGTTAATAAAGATTAAGTTGCAAGGTCAATCAATTAAATGACTGACCTCATCCAAGGAAACCTTTGTATTCCTAACAATTTTATCTTCATAATTTTGTGCTCCTTTCCTTAACGAATCTTCCACCATGGTTGTATATGTTTCAGGTCCCATAAAACCTCGATCTGCCCCTGGTAAAAATTATCATGCCACATAAATATAAGCTCTTGAATCCCTCAAAGAGTATTCCTTTCTCCCTGGAAAATACTGTCCTTTTTCTTTTCTTTTCTTTCTTTTTGTGAAAATCAGAGTGACTTTGAGAAGTTCTATCAATAACACTATTAATTATTTAAAGTGCCAGATTTTAAGACTTTATAAAGTCCCTACCCCTACAAAATTCAAAAAATTAAACTTTACTTGTCCCCTTTATTTATTAGTTAACATGACTCTGTAAAACTATCAAGCATTCACAAATGAAACTCAATGATCAAAGTATTAACTTGATATTAGGCAATGTGATTGGTATTATTACATAGGAGAAGTAATACTGAAGACAAATACTAGAACAGAGAGAATGCCATCAACAGGACAGAAGAAAGAACTAAGGAAGCGCTGATCAGACTTTAGCTTCTTATTTTAAGCAAAGTTGTGAAAAAAATAAATAAAATTTTAAAAAATAAAGTTGTGTACGCCTAAATGGTTCTCAAGATACATTTAAGGAAATTGAAAAGAATTTCACTATTGACTATCAATTGATATCAGTTCTAAGAGTCTTGGTTAACCAAGAAAATAATAATTTTTAAGTGTTAACTATTAATAAATGAGCAAATATATGAAGTCACTAGTCCTAGGGTTATTATGATTATGGCCTATAGTGAATGGCTTACTATTGTTCCTGTTGTTCTATATGCATGAAAAACCCAGGCAAAAATTCCATCATACAATCTACAAATTGTGACTGCTCTTATTTGCTTCCAGATTACTTGTGAAATGTGAAAAGATACATACCTGTCCTATCACCATGATTCCAAAGCCAAACTAATGAAATGACGGCTAAGGTGAATTTTCAGTTTCTAAAGTAGCGATATAAGTTTTTGAATTTTATCCACATAATAGCCTTGCAATATCTACTCTTTTTCTACCAAAATGAAAATATCATTATGTCAGAGGGAGAAATAGGCCCAATGTTGGGAAGTTACATAAGAAATAATGCAGCTGGTGTGTGTTGACAATAAGTAAAGCAAATTGTAAAGGAAGGTAACACAAAGTGTATGGTTCACTGGCAAAAGTAAACAAAAGCAACAAGACACATAGACTCGGTATTAGGACGTCTATTGGTTTGATCCGTAATAGTAATAGACAGCACTAACTAAGCATATGTTCTATACATATACTTTACATGATTTAGCTCTAACATTCATGACACCAAGCTAGATGCATCCTATTAGTCTTATTTTATAGCTAAGTAGACTCTTTTGTATTGCTGTATTTTGTACTGTTTTGACTTAGCTAACTAGGGCTCCATTTCCCAGAATTCCTTCCCCTGTATGGTTCCAGGTTATATATGGCCAGCGGAGTAGCTTGCACAATATTTGGAAGGCCAAAGTGAAGCAGCAGCCCCTGGGCTCAGAGGTTGGTACAGGGCACCAGGTGCTCCTGTGTCTGACACAGGGAACTGCTGACCGGCGGCTTCACTTTGTGGCTCCTCCAGCTCCCACATTTCATCCTTTGGCTTCTCGGAGTCCTGGCCAGACACGTGTGTGCCTTGTGACAAAGGACACTCAGTTCCCCTGCGGGCCCCCCACATCATCGAAGTGGGAAGTTAGGAGAGACAGATGTAGGTCCCAGTATGTACTCAGAGGTTCCAGTTTGACTTTGCTTCCTGCCCCTTGCTCCACATCCTGCTTTTGTTCCCCACCCCAACCCTGCTGACCTACAACAGCTTCAGGCACTACTTCTAATGCAGAGGGTTCTTCATTCACTCTCACAACTGCTTCAACGCTATGACAAATCTTATATTCCATATACTCCTGGTACCTGATCAAACCATTACTAACCCAGAAACTAAGCTTCAGAGACAGAAGCAGGACTCTCTGCTTTCAAATCTTAAGGTTAGGCTACATAATACAGCATGTTTATACACTGACTAGGAAAAACAAAACAAAAAGAGATTTGATGAATGATTACATGCCCCACCAGTACTACAAATAGGCATAAAATAATATATCCTAAGTAAGGTAAAAATATCTATTTCAACCTGTCGTGAAATACTAGAGGTAATTTATAAAAATTGGGATAAAAACTAGAAGTGTCTTTAATCACTGCCCTTAATTATTATTGTCCCAACAGCACTTGTCATTGCAAGTAGAAATGAGGGTTATAAATCTTGATAATGAAGAGAAAAACATAGCTATTTACATGACCTTATTGTATAATCAGAAAGTCTATAAGAACCAACTGAAAAAAACAATAGATTTCATTTTTCTAGTTAAGTGGCAAAAAAAAATTCATTATTCTAGTAAGTGACAGAAGAAACTCCAAACAAGGTCTATCTGACTCTACAACGTGCTGCCAACACTGGAATAATTTTGGCAACATAAGTGTATGTGGCTTATACAAAGAAAATTATATGCATGTTGTATATGTTTAAAAGATAAAGAAATATTTTATACTGTAAAGAGATACAACATACTCCATAATGGGAAAGGTAAAAATCAAATTCCTGAAAATATCAGTCTTCCCATGTTAACAATGAAGCTCATTGTATTATCAATAAAATAATAATGGAGTTTTGAAACCTGAAAACTGACTTTAATTCTCATTTAAGAAAACAAAGGGGCAAAAGTATCAAAGATACTCTATAACAAATGGCAGTGTTATGTCACTAGTTCTACCGGATGTTAAAATACTTCACTAAACTATAATTAAAGCAGTGTGGCTTGGATTAATGATATACACATATATATATAGGCAGATCAATGAAATAAAAATAATCTAGATATAGGGTGCCTGGGTGGCTCAGTCGTTAAGCGTCTGCCTTCGGCTCAGGTCCTGATCCCAGGGTCCTGGGATCGAGTCCCACATCGGGGTTCCTGCTCAGTGGGAAGCCTGCTTCTCCCTCTCCCACTCCCCCTGCTTGTGTTCCTGCTCTCGCTGTCTCTCTCTCTGTCAAATAAATAAATAAAATCTTTAAAAAAAAAATCTAGATATAAACCCTATCACTTTATCTTTTTTCCTTAATAAAAGGAAAAGGAACAGTAGAGTATGGAAATTTTTTTAATAAATATGAGGATAACTGACCAGGAGCTATTAAAGAAAAAAATGAATTTGGACTTCCCTTACTTCAAATACCAAAACAAATTTAACCACAAATTCAATTACTTATATAGCTATATACATATGCAGATAATCAAACTATAAAAAAATAACAAAAATAGAATAATTTATAAAACTCCTGTAAGAGAGAGGACTAGCTTAAAAACAATGGAAGAAATTGCAAAGAAAAAGAGTAAAAGATTTTACATTATAAAACATATTCTTTATGTTTTATTTGTTAGAAAAAAGGGAGTAAAAGGCATTTTATAGACTAGTGCAAATATTTACAGCAAACATAGCAATAGGGTTGCTTTTATTAGATAAATCACCCAAATAAATTTATAAGGCAATCAAGAGCTCATAATTAAATGAACAAAGAATATGATCAGATAACTCACCAAAAAAGAATTAAAACTAGTAAATAAACATGATGCAAATGTTAATGTTCACTAGCAACTCCATACATGCCAATTTAAACAATAATGATACCATATTCCCACTTATCAAGTGAGTCATATCTGCGGCTATGTATTTTAATATTTAGATCAAACAATACTAATTCTAGAAATATGTCATTAACAAAACCCCAAATAGTGAACTCTCTGTATGAAGACATTCATCTCAGCAATATTTATGAGTGAAATAAATAAACCTGGATATTCATTAATCATGATACACTTGATGTATTAGATACACCTCTTGAAATAGTATATAGTTACTGAAAAGGGCAGATACTTTTAACCATGTTAATTTTAAACAGCAATATAAAACCTATTATATATAGTATGATTACAACTGCAATAAATTATTTTAAAAAAATAGCATGGGAAATGAAGGCTAGAGAGAAATATATCACAATACCAACAGGAAGGGGAAAAAATGGCAATTAGTAAGTGAATTCTAAAAACCTCTGTGTGTTTCGGGGCGCCTGGGTGGCTCAGTCGGTTAAGCGTCTGCCTTCAGCTCAGGTCATGATCCCAGGGCCCTGGGATTGAGCCCCGCATCGGGCTCCCTGCTCCGCGGGAAGCCTGCTTCTCCCTCTCCCACTCCCCCTACTTGTGTTCCCTCTCTCGCTGTGTCTCTCTCTGTCAAATAAATAAATAAAATCTTTTAAAAAAAAAACCTCTGTGTGTTTCATATATCATATATATTCTGGAGATCTCAGGAATGCTACAGTCCTTTATCAAAATTCTGCTCAGGCTTAGAATTTGATGAGATTAATCTAGCATTTCTCATGGATATGCCATGCCTTTTTGTGAGTATTTTGTGGACCACTAAGTTCTACACATTTTAATGTCTGACGCATGCTTAGCAAATTATTCTTCATTGTGTAGCTAGCTGGGCAGCTTCTTTTCTTTTCTTCTCAAGCATTCCATTTTTGATTGTTATGCTATAATCAAGAACTTATTCAAAAATTAATATATATTCAAAATCATATTTTGAATTTTATTCACTTTATTATTATTTCAGCTGTTCCTTTTCAGTATAAAATGTTAGGAATTGGTTAGAATAGACACATAATCAGAAAATTTTTAAAAACTGTGTAATATCTACAAGTAAAAAATTATTTCTACCTCCTCCCTGAACCATGCTCTACAAAAACAGGTATTCATTAATTTAGTGGCTTTCAGGTCTGGTTTCTCGCCTCTCTGATACTCTTTGCTTACAGTACTTGAGATAAATCATCTCACCTAATTTAAACATTTGAAATAGCATAATCTCAAAGGTTCTTTCATATTTTAAAAGAATTTATTCATAATGTAAATCTTTAAAACAATTATCTGAAAGTGTGGATTCTATGCATAATTTTGACTACATCAGGATCAACAACTGCCACATTTACAAATTTTGACCACATCAACCTTCTCAGAATACAAAGATTGCTGAATCTCATCATTTATAAATTTATTTTTTAATATTCTAATTCTCTATTTCTGTTATTCAATAGATGTGACCCAAAAAGTAAACAGTTCTCATATTAAGCCATGTCATTGAGCATATAATTTGCATTGTTTTGAATATCTTCCAAGAAAGAAAAAAGCTAAAGTTTTAATTTTTATTCAATGCTCTATTACTTTTACACCAACATACTCAGATTATAAAGAGGGCTTACTTCTGAATATTCATCCAAGGAAAGGGGGCCATAAAATAATGTTTCATGCATTTTAGACTATCTCCACTCTATAAATATCATGCCTCCATGGTATAAATACCATGCTTCCTTCGTGAACCCAGTCAAGAGAGAGAACCCCCCAGGCTCATAAAAAAAGAGCTTTAGGTCTGTAAGTATGTTGTGCACTCTACCAGGGTCTCTTAGTTTATCAATTCTGCTTCCTTGAAGATGCAATTTCACTTATTCAACAAATTTTATTGAGTGACCATATACCAGACTCTGTTTTCTTTCTGAATGGAATTCTGTCAGATAGGTTCCAGATACTATCAATAGCCTTTAAATATTTTCCACCTTCATCTTTACTTACTTTTTCAATTTTTTGTTGTAAAATACCTGACATAAAATTTATTATCTCAACCAGTTTTAAGTATACAGTTCAGTGATATTATATGCATTCATATTGTTGTATAACCATCACCACCATCCATCTCAAGAACCCTTTTCATCTTGCACAAAGAAAACTCTGTACCCATTAAATAACTCCTCATTTTCCTCTACCCTCAGCCCCTCACAACCACCACTCTTTCCGTCCCTATGATTTTGACTATTCTATGTACCTCATATAAGAGGAGTCATACAGTATTTGTCTTTTTGTGATTGGTTTATTTCACTTAGTATAATGTCCTCAAGTCTCATCTATGTTGCAACATATGTAAGAATTTCCCTCTTTTTAAAGCTGAGTAATATTCTATTGTGTGTATATATCACATATCCATTTGTCTATCAATGGACACTTGGGTTGCCTCCACATTTTAGTTGTGATTAGTGCTGCTATGAACATGGTGTATAAATATCTCTTCAAGACTCTGCTTTCAACTGCTTCAAGTATATACCCAGAAGTGGAGTTGCAAGATCATTATGGTTTTGCTTCTTTGGGAATAATATTAGGGGAACAATTGAAACATTTCATTCTCTATTCTATCTCCTTTGTTTCATGCACAAGCCCAGTAAAAACTGCTTCTGATGAACTTGTTTCATATTTTACATTTTGTCAGTCATGACCTCTGTTGGTGTATTTCCTCCCCCAAACTTGCACTGGAACACCACACTCACTTATACAACTTCATTCACAATGTTTTCACATAGCTAGTATTTAGGCATCTTAACATGATAAAATTTACATGTCCAGTAAACAGAGCTCTTTGGAATCTAGCTCTCCAAAAAACTGTGGATCCTTCCTCCAAAATCCCCCTTTCAGTTAGATGGCAGCTACATCCACCCAACTGCTTTAATCAGTAATCTAGGAGGCTTTGATTTTACTCTTCAAGGTATACCTTGCCCACCTCCTTGCCCACCCCACATCCATCAACAAATATAGCTTACATAGTGTATTTTATCTTTACTGCCAACAGCATGATGTTTCACCTGAACTACTACTACCATCACCTGCTAACTCATCTCATTGCCTCTATGATTGGCCCTTACAGTCCACTTCCCAAACAGCAGATATTTACCACTTTAGAACTCAAAATATATCATTTTACTCCTGTGCTTAAAATCTGCCACTTACTTCCCACTGCACTTAAATAAAATCTAATCTTACACTGGATTGCAAAGTCCTATATAATAGACTCCCTGTTTACTTCATCTTTCTTTACTCTCTGCCTTGTTCTAATCTCAATGGCAATCTCCCAACTTTTTTCAGCACATTGGGCTGTTTTCCATCCTAGGACCTTTGCATTAAGTTGATTCTTCTACCCAGATTGCTCTTCACCATGATTTTTAATGTCTGGCTCTTTCTTGTCATTCAGATCTTACCTTAAAAACACCATATCAGAGGGATTTCCACTAATCACACAATCTAAAATGGCCAACTGATTTCTAAAACGTTATTTCTCTGAAAAGAATTTATCAGTAGCGGGGTGCCTGGGTGGCTCAGTCATTAAGCATCTGCCTTCGGCTCAGGTCATGATCCCAGGGGCCTGGGATCGAGCCCCATATTGGGCTCCCTGCTCCACGGGAAGCCTGCTTCTCCCTCTCTCACTCCTCCTGCTTGTGTTCCCTCTCTCGCTCTGTCTCTCTCTGTCAAATAAATAAAAAAATCTTAAAAAAAAAAGAATTTATCACTAGCTGATCTTCTTGTTTGTTTATCTCTAACCAGAAGGAGGATATAATCTGTATTAAGACATTATCTTATATGATGAGTACATAGTAAGTACTTAAGAAATAATTGAATAAACAAGTTGAATTCTACCAGAAAGAATTCCTTTGAAATCCCTACATTTGGTTGATATCTTTGAGTCCCCCACTAGCCTCTTTCATGACCTTTCTTCAAGATGCAGTGCAAAATTTTTAAAAAGATGATCTTGCAAAGTCACATTACCAACATCAAACAAATGTGAGAAAAAAAAAATAACTAGAATCCAAATAGTATAATTTGGCCATAAAGAACTGACCTCAATAAACTACCCAAAGTTATAAATCACACTTACTCTCCTATTAAAGAGGAATCAATGTTTTTAAAAATATGAATTTTAGTTTCTCAGTAAATAGACTGCTAGTGGCAAGGAGAGTCAGCTAAGGAAAATTGAGAACTATTTTAGCCTAATATCTTATTTGTTGTGTAAACTTTATTTTGGTTCTTCATCTTATCTAATTTCTAAATCATTAAAATGTAACAAAATAGTTCCATAAAGAGATGATTGCACTTAATACATAAAATAAAACTATTAACACATTAGACATAATGAGATAATTTTTGTAAACTCAATTAAATTTCTTAGAAGAAGCCTTACACAATATTGTTCAATTGTGAGAAATTTACAGCAAAGGATATTAAGTAAGACTCTTCCTCTTACATCAGAGTTGCAGGAAAGACCCAGAGGCCAAAACAATTAGTGTTAAATAGCCCACATCCTATAGGGAGAAGTAACCATCAATGTAATACTTGGAAATACATGGCTCAAATAATTCTCTCAGCATCAGTTCATCATTAACCTCCAAACTTTAAGAAAAGGAGAATTCATGAAGGTAAAAATTGGAGGACAAGGTAATCAGTATAACTTTTCTTTTAAGGACAAATATAAAAGAAAAAGTATGGAAAAAAATCTACTTGAAAGTATCAAAGAATAACAGGATACTGAAGAATTAACAGGTGTAGTTCTAGGCAAGACAAAAGCTGAGATAAGAAGGCTTCTCAAGACAATATTATTAATTTCTATTACTCGATATCTTTGTTGATTCATGAAAATGTCCCTAAATGACTGAAAGGCTAAGCCCAACTTTTGATGACTTCCATGGATTAGAAAGAAAAAGACTGATGTTTAAGTCCCATAAGGGAGGTAGACTTGGTAATCCAGAAGTAAATAGGGTAAACTATAAAGAGAAAGACCATTATGGGAATTGAAGATTAATTGAATCATCTCAATTACTAAACTTGGATTATGGTAATCCCATACTAGTTGTGCTACTAGAAGTCTAAAAAGCAAACAAAATTCATCTCTATAGGAAGGTAAGCTTTAAATTATTTCTGCAAACAATTTTGGAACACGAGGTCTAGCACATTGAAACAAACAATGAAATAGACACACAAGGCAACTCAAATGAATAAAGACAGCAAAAACAATAGACAATAGAAACATATCCAAATGGAATACAAAACTGGAGTTATCTTGCATAAAATTTATAACAGTTCAATGATATAAAAGAAAAGATTAAGAATTTCATCAGCTACTTCAAAATATATAAAAGAATGAAATGAGAATTCTCTAACTGTAAAATACAAAAATGCAATAACCAAAATAAGAACTCAGCGAATGGGTTAACACCAGATAAGACATAGCTAACAAAACACTTAGGAAAATGGAGCCTGGGTTAGAAGAAAATTTACAGAGTAAAACAGAAGTGACAAAAGAATGGAAAATATAGAACATAGTATGTAGGACATAGATGATACCATGGAAGGAGATAACTTACTGAAGTCAAGAATATAATACTGATGAAGGACTTCCAACCACAGATATGGGGAGTTTACAGGATGAAAAAGAAACTAGATATATTACAGTAAAGCTGCTTTTGACAGATAATAATCATGAAAGGAAACAAAGGAAGTATGATCTGGTATTCTTTAGACAAATTCCACCCTAGGTGGAAGCTGGGAGATTCAACGAGAAACATGAAAAGTTCAAACACATGAGTAAATCTAAGTTAATATTGATGGCTTAAGGCAAAAGTAATTACATATATATAACATATATAATAATTACATGTAAAGTTCATACATATAATTAAAATATATTGGGGGGCGCCTGGGTGGCTCAGTTGGTTAAGCAACTGCCTTCGGCTTCAGGTTATGATCCTGGAGTCCCGGGATCGAGTCCCACATTGGGCTTCCTGCTCAGCAAGGAGTCTGCTTCTCCCTCTGACCCTCCTCTCTCTCATGCTCTCTGTCTCTCATTCTCTCTCTCTCAAAATAAAAAAAATAAAATCTTTAAAAAAAAAAAAAAGATAATAATGCCATGCAAGTCAAGAGGAGAAATATGGTTAAGGTATTCCAAAATTCCAAAGTCCTTACACTATCCTTTCAGATGATAAAAGTGCCAATCAATATTAGATTTTCTAAGTCAATAATTCATGCTGTAATACCCAGAGAAACCACCAATAAAATATTAAACATGTACATAATTTCAAGCTAATATAAGGAAAAATGGGATTGAAAACAAACAAACAAACAAACTCAAATAATCCAAAAAGAAACCTAGGGCATGTGGAGAAAATAGAAAACACTTAAGGTAATAGAGTTAAACTCAAATATGTCAGTACATATGCTAAATGTAAATATACCAAGGCTCCAATTAAGGGACAAAGAATCTCAAATTAAAATTAAATGAATAACTGTATGGATAAATAAGACACACATCTAAAACATACAAATATAAAAAACGTGTGATTGTTCTATTGATTACAGAAGAGCTTTGTTAAAGTCTCCCACTATAATTATGAATTTATCTATTTCATCTTGTAATTCTGTTGATTTTTGCTTTATATCCTTTGACATTGTGTTATTAGATGCATATAAATTTGGAATTTTTAATCTCTATGGCACAGTACTTCTATCTCTAATAATGTTTTTGCCTTTAAATCTACCTCATTTAACCTTACTATTATAGATAAATCTTTTATTTTTAAATTATAGAAAAAATAGTGATTATTCTAAAATTCAAAGAATAGGTGTTTATAATGTAAATCCAGGTTCAAAGCCTTTGTTGTACTCCTTTGGTTAAGTTCCACACATGTGCAGTGTGACAGTATTTGTGCCAGTTCAAATAGAAAATTATGGATGCCCTTTTCCAGCTTTCTCCTGCCAGGGTTTTCTACCATACTTTCCAGTTCTCAGGAGCTCCTTTACCTTCTGGCCAGAAAGACTGGATTCTATCAAGAGTTTTAGCCTCGTACCTTTTTGTACAGTTCCAAGCAACTATAGCACAGTAACAAGGGAAGAAGAGAAGAAAACAATCATGGGGATTCCCCCCATATTCTTCAATGACAGGAACCCCTTTTCCCACTTTCTCTATTCAAGATCTCCTTTCAGGATCTTAGATGTCTGTGCTACAGTCCATTTGGAGCTGGTTTGGGGGCCAGGCAAGGAGAATAAAAAGAAAACAAAAATAGGAATTATATAAGAGGATGTCTCACACAGGGAATGTATCAAATCATCAAGGTGTGAACCAATTTTACATTGTCTGCCCAATGTTGGCAATTTATAATCAGGAATAAATGAAACCACTTTAAATTCCTGGTGATTCTCACTAGTGCATGAGTCCCATTGTGTCTTCATGAATAGTCACCTTCTACTATATTCTTAGCATGGACCATGTGATAATGAATAAATGATAATGAGAAGGAGAAAAAAAATTAAAAGATGAAATCTTCAACAAGAACAGAATAGCAATATTGATTATATATGTGTATTCTAGGTAGATATGTAGAAATAATATGACATTGAGATGCACAAAAAGGTCAGTGGAGCTCCTATTTATTTCTGACATTAATCTTCGTAGCTTAGAGGTAGAGCCTAGCAACATTTTTCAGAAGGTAGTTATAAACCATAAGAAAAGCCCACCAAAAATAAAATAACATTTTGCTTCTGTTTACCAAGAAGATATCATGTCTACCTGAGTCAAAGGATCTTTAACTCAAATTCATCCAAGATATACCGATCACCTCCAATAGATTGGAAATTTATCCATAATAAATGTAGGCTCATGAGAGTAATAGAGTTACATTTTCATTTTATAGCTCTGTCATTATAGGGTGAGTTTTCCTTAAAGAGGACTTTATTATTTCTATCACCTTCCTAATTGGAATCAAAGTATTATAAGTTTTCAAGAGACCTCAGTGGTCTTTTAAATATTTGAGAGCTAAGCATAGATTTCTTTTGGTTATCAAAAACTTCATCTGGGAGCCCTGGATCCAATTTGTCTATTACCATCAGTAAGATAAGGTGGTTCTGAGCTATTGCACCCTGAAGAAGAACATAATGAAATGTCTCTAATATTTTCAGTCGCATATCCCTGCCAGTGTATTTTGGAATTATATGATTCTATTCTTGGAAAATGTGAAAGTTTGACAAGCAAAAGCTTTTCTTGATAAATTTATAGTTACAATGAGATTATGATATTGAAATCTGACAGCAAGATACAGTTCTTTAAGCCAAGTCAATAGATTACAAATATATACCGATTATATTATGATAGCTGAATCTATCACCACATTGCTCAACTGTATCAGGAAATTTAAAAGAAGAAATTTAACCATACAAACTTGTATATTGTAAAGTAAGAGAATATTTGTCATTATTGACTTAATGGGTCTTTGGCAGGTGACAATTTTTGCCAGAACTAGAAAGCCATGACTAAATTTCCTAAAGCCAGAAATGTTTCAATGGTCTAAAGCTGAGCTATCTAACTACATGTGGCTTTTAAACCCTTGAAAAGTGACTAATACAAATTGAGAGATGCTGTAAGTTAAAATACATACCAGATCTCAAAGGCTTAGCTTGAAATAAAAAATATAAAATATTTCATTAATAATTTTAATAATTTTTAAACTGATTACATGTTAAAATAATATTTCAGATACATTGGGTCAAATAAACTATACTATTAAAATTAATTCCATTTCTTTTTACCTTTTTAAATGTGTCTACTAGAAAATTTTAAAATACTTGTGTGACTCAACATTTGTGGCTCAATTGTTGGGTAGAACATTCTACTTATTATAATAGAACTCCTCTCTTCATGAAATTTTCTAGCATAGCGTGCCCAGCAACCCCTTAGCAATCATGCATGGTCCCCTTGGTTTAGTTATAAATTTCTTATTCTTACTTTCTTAGGGTGGAAGCCTTGTTATATCTGCTATACATGTGTGGGTGTTCCAACTTCTTATCTTCTTGTGTTTTATTATTCTGTGAGCTTCTTCAGGAGAAAGATCTCTCAGCACATAGTATATTGCCAATAAAATTTAAAGAATAAATTTTAAAAGAGAAAGAAATTGACAAATTTTTTATAACATTTCTAGGAAGATTCTACCTTTTAAAAAATATTTTTATTTAAATTCAATTTAATTAATAGTCTGTTAGTTTCAGAGGTGGAACAACAATGGGGAATAGTGGGTATCTCTGTAAGATACCTTAGAGAGGAACTATTATAAGATTTGGGCTTTGGGCGCCTGGGTGGCTCAGTTGGTTAAGTGACTGCCTTCGGCTCAGGTCATGATCCTGGAGTCCCTGGATCGAGTCCCGCATCGGGCTCCCTGCTCAGCAGGGAGCCTGCTTCTGCCTCTGACCCTCCCCCCTCTCATGTGCTCTCTCTCTCTCATTCTCTCTGTCTCAAATAAATAAATAAAATCTTAAAAAAAAAAAAAGATTTCGGCTTTGGTTGTGTGATTTGGGGAAAATCCAAGCAAGCAGGGTTTATCTTGATTAGGTGCTGTCAGAAAATGGGGCAATTCTCTGATTGGGTGTTTCTAAATTGTATTCTTTGAGAAGGCTGACTAGAGCAAGGCTTAAGGCTATAACTGGTAAAGAAGCCGCTCATATTAGCCAGGAGAGAGGAGTGTTTGCTACTTTGGACAGTGATCTTGTCTGCGCTTAGATAAAGTTATAAAGTGGTCTTGTTTTGTCTCACACTTTCAGAGTGACCTTGTCTGATCTTAGTGAGATAATTTATATACAAGAGGAGAATAACATGGTCTAGCTATAAGTGTCAGACTAGTTCCTAGATGTCAGGGGCTGGTTTTTTTTTTTTTTTTTTTTTAATTTCTCAGCACTGTGCCTAATACATAATGAGTACTCAATAAATACTTGAAGTTACTTTCAGATCTCAAGTGGAGATGCAAGTAAATAGAGAGTTTAGGACTATGTTCTGAGAAACTCTATCATTTAATGTCCAGATAGAGGAGAAAGAGGTTACAGAGGAAAATAAAAACAACCAGAGAGATGGAAGGAAAACAAGGAGGGTATGATGTCACAAAAGCTGAAGGAAAGGAATTTTTCAAGGAAGAGGAAAGTGGTGGAGAGCTAGCCGATACTGCTAAGTCAAGGAAGATGGGTTCTGAACACTGGAGTTAGCAACAGGGAAGTCAGTGCCAACACTGATGGGAGCAATGGTCAGTGGAGTAATGGTGGAGAAAGTCAGGCTTGGTAGGGTGAGAAATGAGCAGGAGGCAGACAACTGCTTACAAAGGGGGAGCTAAAATTAGGTTTGCTGAAGAGTCATGGTGGGTCAAGGAGGATTTAAATTCCTTTTTTAATATAGAAATTATTTTTCGTATTTAAATGTTGAAGAGATGATTCCAGTCAAGCAGAAGAGATCAAATCTACAAGAAAGAAAAATTGATAATGAAAGAACAATTAATAATGAAAGGTTCTAGAACAAGCTGGCAGGAATAGAATCCAAAATAAATGATAATAATCATAGGATCCATTGTAGGGTGTTTTGTTGTTGTAGTCTTTTGTTTTTTCGGGTTTTGTTTTTTTTGTTTGTTTGTTTTCAAAGTATTAGCCATAATTGTCTAAATAAGGTTAAGTCACTGAAAGGTTCTAAACTGATAAATACTATAATTGTATTTGTGTTTCAGAAAGATAACAGCATAAAATGGAAGATGGATTCAAGGATTTCAAAACTGGTGGCACAGACAACATTTAGGAGGCTAGTCCAATCATCCTGAAAAAAAGGCAGGGACTTGAATGACAACAGTAAGAGCTAGAATAGAGAAGAGGGGAAAACTCAAGTTCTCAAGGAGGGAAAGTGACATACTGTGGGCATCAGTTATAGCTGGTGCTACGAGGGTCGCGAGGGTAAATGAGATGCCATGTAGCAGGTAACTTCTACATATTAGACTTGAGCAACCAGGAAAAAAGGTAGTCTCATTCACTTTGTAAGAAATGCACGAGGAAAAGCAGATTTGGACAGGACTGTCAGGGCATGGGGAAGATTATGAAATTTTTTTAAAGTCATATATTCACACATCCATTAAACACATTTCTTAAAAATTATTTTATGTCAGGAAGCATACTAAACTCTGAGGAAACAGTCATGAACAAAAGAGCTGTATTTCCTTTCCTGTTGGTACTTACTTTAGGGTGGTTTTGTGGGTATTTTTTTTTTTTGAGTTTGAGATGTTTTTGTGATTTCTAAGTAGCTATGTCAAATAAATAAATAATTGGATAAACTAATGTAGGGTTCAGAAGAAAGGTCTGGGCTGAAACCTGTGTGTGTGTCTATGTACAAATATAAAATATAATATGTATTATACACACTCACACACACACACACAGTTGGAAGGAAGGAAGGAAGGAAACTGACACTGATGCCAGTCCTCTTAAAGTATATGTCCCCCACCCCCAGCCAGCTGGAGCAAAGCAGAGTATAATTAAAGAAGGTATACTTCTTAAAAATGGCCTAGATCCATGGCTATTTTTGTGGTCAGATCATGAAAACTATCATTCTGACTTTTACATGCAAATATACAACTTTGTATTTATCCACATGGAATAATTGATTTACCTTTGAGTTTAGACAGAGCTAGATTTGAATTCTAGCTCGCTCATCCAGGTGTAAGAACACAAATCATCCAACATTTATTGAAAACCTACTATGTACTAGCCCAGTGTAAGGTACGGAGTGCAGGGTTAATAATCCATTGTTCTTGCCCTGGAGATGCTTCTATATTCATGAAGCAGGTTAATTTTCATCCTTGCCAACATGAGAAAAATAATCTTTCTCATGGAGTTGTGAGGAGTAAGTGGGGCAAGTAGGCAGAATGCTTTATGGCTGACACCTATTTCTCTGGATCATGCTATGAAGCCAACTGAATAGTAACATCACCTTTTAGGGTCACAATGTCACCAAAAGTACATTCTTCCAAAAATTAGTCAATCCTTCTATTTCTGGTATTGTTGTTAAGTGTTCCCAATACAGTGTTATATTTATTAGCTTGTTTTAGGGAATCTTAACAATAGTTACACTTTCATGGGCTGATTTTACAAGCCAGAGGCAACATTTTCTTGGCAGGATAGAGTTATGTCAAAGCACCCACCGGGTGTAAATAATAAATGGCACATCCATCCTGGACCTCACATCCCACTGAATCTTGATGAACTAGCTTCTTACCAAATTTCTGTTTCTCTGTATTATGCAATTGCTTCTCTGAAAGGACCAGGATGACTTAGGGAAGAGGTAATTAAGGGAAGAATTCAAAAGGAAGGGAATAATAAAAAGGGGGTATCTGCCATACATTTTCACTAGTGTTTGAACAGTGAATCAAAGTATTAACAAAGTTTTGTGTATCAATATTTTTCATCAGCTGCTTATAAATTTCCAGCCCTTTTTTTAAAAAAATCATTTATTTATTTGAGAGAGAGAGAGTGAGCATGAGCAGGGGAAAGGCCAGAAGGCAGACTCCCTGCTTAGCAGGGAGTCTGATGCAGGGCTCGATCCCAGACCCCGAGATCATGACCTAAGCCAAAGTCAGATGTTTAACCAACTGAGCCACCCAGGCAGCCCAAATTCTCGGCCCTTTAAATTCATATGTTGAAAAGCTGAAGATCCTGGGGCACCTGGGTGGCTCAGTTGGTTAAGCGACTGCCTTCGGCTCAGGTCATAATCCTGGCGTCCCAGGATGGAGCCCCACATCGGGCTCCCTGCTCAGCAGGGAGTCTGCTTCTCCCTCTGACCCTCCCCCCTCTCATGTTCTCTCTCTCATTCTCTCTCTCTCTCAAATAAATAAATAAAATCTTTAAAAAAATAAAAAAAAAAAAGAAAAGCTGAAGATCCTTTACTAGTCATATAGTACCTTAGGGACTATGGCCCAAGTCTTTGTTGACTTTCTGGAATCCACAAACTACCACAAAAAACCTAGAAAGTGTTCACTTTCTAGTTCTAGTAACAACTCTCTTTATGCACCCATGGGTATGCTGCCTCCATGCAATATTGCATGGAATATACTCAGTAATTCTTAACCAGGAGTATGTGCAAATATTCTGGGAGAGCTGATTTCTACAAAAGGTGATTCTCACAAGGAAGCTTTTTTCCCTCAAGTGAGCAATGTCTAAGACACCTAACTATACCTCTTATAAGATAAATATATACATAAAAGAGAGGAGGGTGGGAGTGGTGCTGTTACTCACATGTCCTAGTAAACTTAGCTTTCTTTAGAAAGAAGACATTCTCAAACTTCAATGTGCATTAACAAAGTGATTGACCCTAGGGAATATTCTAGAAGTATTTAGAGTTTTTTATGTTCACATGGAACAATGGAGAAAATCACATTAAACTGCAATAAAGCATACAGGTATTTTAACCCTTTTTCCATCAATCTTCCACCACATCTCTGGAAGTAGTATAATCTATTACCACATCAATGGTGCAATGAAATACACACATCTATTTAGCATCAGGCTTTATTTCTGGTTATAGATTTAAATCCTTTTAATACCAAATCCCAAGGCTGTAGAAGAAATTGCTATGAGTGAGATTTGATTATACATTAGTCATTTGGGGCTCAGTAGACTTTCATATGGGCTATGTCAACTTTACCTAATCCATGTGGTTTTTCAATACAGTAAATAAAAGGAAAAAAACACAAACTTTAGAATTAGACCTAATTCACATAAGTCCTCTGTATTAGTCAGGGTTCTCCAGAGAAAGAGAACCAATAGGATATATAGATACATATAAAAGGAGATTTATTATGGGAGTTGGCTCACACAATTATTGAGGCTGAGAAGTCCCACAATCTGCCATCTGAAAGCTAGAAAACTAGGAAAGCCAGTGGTTTAATTTAGTCTGAGTCCAAAGGCCTGAGAACCAAGAGACTGGATCGTGAGGGTGTATGTTTCAGAGTTTGAAGGCCTGAGAACCAGGAGCTCCAATGTCCAAGGGCAGCAAAAGATGTCCCAGCTGAACAAGAGAGAGAATTTGCCCTTTCTTTTTGCCTTTTGTTCTATTCAGGTCCCCAATGGATTGAGCGATGCTAGCCCATACTCGGGGAGGTGGATCTTCTTTACTCAGTCTATTTAACCAAATGCTAATCTCTTCCAGGAACATCCTCACACCCAGAAATACTGTTTTACCAGCTACTGGGGCTCCCTTGGTCCAGTCAAGTTGACACATAAAATTAACCCTCACATCCTCTATCTCTACAATCTTTGTGACGCTCAGAAAATAACGTAGACTTTTTGATCTTTCGTTTCCTCACCTATAAAATAGTAATAACTGTACATTTGTAGAGTTAAAAAAAACCCTCAAGGATTAAAAAGTACTTATATGCCTAATATATAGTAGATGTTCAAAACATTGTAGCTATTATTTTTAATGGCAAATATGGATTATTATCAACAAAGGTGAACTCTGAGATGGTAGGAAACAGCAGCATTTCGAGTACACTTCACATTGAAAAAGAAGACTCCAAATCAGCCCTTCCTGCGTGTCCTAAACAAAGAAACAGAGCAATATAATGTCTGCAGGACAGAAAACAATGCTTACTGGTTATATTGGGGTTTTTTTTAAGAGTTTATTTATTTGAGAGAGAGACAGAGATATCAACAGAGATAGCGAGAGAGAGCAGGAACAGGGAGGGGAGGGAGAAGCAGGCTCCCCACTGAGCAGGGAGCCCGATGCGGGACTCAATCCCAGGACCCCGGGATCATAACCCAAGCCGAAAGCAGACGCTTAACTGACTGAGCCACCCAGGTGCCCCCCGGTTATATTGGTTTTAACCTTCTCCCCTCAATGTGCAGTTTCCTAAACTATCTGAAATACAAATTTTAGGATACAGAATTTTAAGATGGCCCCTGGATTTCCATCCCTGTGTTATGCCCATGATCCAGTTTCCTTATATGGCAAGGGTGAAGGGACCTTATAGTAGTAATAAAAGGCCCAGATCAGTTGACTAAATTAATCAAAAGGGAGATTATCTGGGTGGGTTTTGCTTAATCAGGTGAAGCCTTTTAAAAGCAAGCTTAGGCCTTCTGTGAGGTTAGAGAGGTTTCCCTGCTGGCTGTTAAGGTAGCTTCCATATTGTGAGAGACTGTGGGAGAATCATATGGCATGGAACTGGGAGTGACCTCTTTGACCTGAGAGTGGCCCTTAGTTTAGCCAGCAAGAAAAAGGAAACCTTAATTCTATAGCTACAAAGAACAGAATTCTGCCAAAAATAACGTGCACCTAAAAGAGATCCCTGATCTCTACAAAGTGTCTGACCCTGGCTGATCCCTTGATTGCAGCCCATGAGATTCCTGACATATAGACACAGTGAGATAATAAATGCATATTTTCTTAACCTGCTAAATTTGTGATTATTTGTTATACAACAGGAAAAAACTAATACAAAATTCACCTTTTTCTAATCTTCCAACAGGCTATTTACATGATGGTTCAGGAAAAGATACTGTCCAGTGGTTTGAGAGTCAGAAAAGAATGTGCCTGAAATAAAATGATTTCAGCAAGCAAGGCATTTGAACAGGCTCAAAATTTTCAAACATTTAGGCAAAGTTAGAATGCAGTATAAGGGCAGGGAAATATTTTTTTAAAAGAAGAAGAAGAAACTTCACTTCCAATTTCATTAACAAACTACTCACCATTAGCAATAACTAAACCAGTCCAAATTAAAGTGGTTCTTAATTAAAGACACAGTAACTCAACCGCTATCGTAATAAAGCAGTCAAAGTGTTAGGAGACAATTTAATTGGAAGAAATGACTGTTTACCAGCATAAATAATGTAAACAATCTCACAGAACTAATTATGAGTGATTGGAAACCATTGGAAGGGTTAATAGATTTAAATGTGAATTCTTGAGTTTGGTTAGCTACTTTAATATTTTTTTTAAAGATTTATTTATTTGAGACAGAGAGAATGAGATACAGAGAGCATGAGAGGGAGGAGGGTCAGAGGGAGAAGCAGACTCCCTGCCAAGCAGGGAGCCCGATGAGGGACTCAATCCCAGGACTCCAGGATCATGACCTGAGCCGAAGGCAGTCGCTTAACCAACTGAGCCACCCAGGCGCCCTAGCTACTTTAATATTATATGACTTATGTCATATATGTCCTAGACATTTATGGCTTCCAAATATGATCTAATAACTTAACATCTAAATAGAAAGAAGTTGAAAGCTTTGGAAAAGACGAAAATGAGCTTGAGAATTACCATAATGGCCTCTTATTTGAAACCTGTACATACTGAAATAAGTAAAATTGGTATATAATTATACGTTTTAGGTGTGAGCCCATGAGAAAGAATAGGGAATCTGTATTTCTTTTTCATACAGAAAGTTAAAACCATCAAACAGCAAAACAAAGTTGTAGTTCATTGAACCTGTTATCATTCTTGAAGAAATATACTGGGCTCACCTATGAAAAAAGGTGACTTAAAGACTCAGACACAATAATGACTTCTGGAAAACTGACAAGAAATGAGAAAGTACCAATGAGCCACACACTTTATTTCTTGTGAGCCACGAACACATTAGTCATTTTCGAGAACTTATGCAAATAGGTTTTGTTCATGAGGATTTGAAAATTTAAATCTGAATGTGTGTGTGTGTGAGTGTGTGAATGTGTATTTGACTATTTGCATGTGAGTGTGTACAAATATGAACGGAAGGGCAGAAAGGACATACAAGGAAATTCACCCAAGATTATTTGCCCCTTACCTAAATGGATTTAAAAGCTATTGTCAACCACATCCTTACCAGCACAAAGAAAAACTGATTTGTAGTTGTATGTGAATAGGTCATTTGGCGTGAAGGCTGTATTTCAAAGTCTCCTATTTTACTTTATTCCCAATCCAGGTAAACTTTTCACACACACACACACACACACACACACACACACACACACGGCTTAATGCTATCAACTCTTAGCCAGGCACACACACACACACAATGCTTAATGCTATCAACTCTTAGCCAGGAAAGGTATGAGTCTAACAGAAAACATGTGAGCTCCATTTTCTGACTCTATCCAAAGTTTGAGCACTGGTCCGATCCATCCACAGTGTTGATGGGACTGTGTGGATATCTTTGATGGCTACTACTCATGAGCCTGTCCTCATTCTAAACTTTTGTATTTGGAGGGACATAAAAAAGTAATTTCCATCAATGTTGAGCAAATGACATGCTTGGCTTCTCTGGTGGTCAAATGAATGTTAAACTTCAATGAAAGCTCTTCCCTAGGGTAATATTGAGGCTTCCTACTGTAAGGGGATAGTTTGGGGGTATAAACAAGGGATTAGCACTGGTTTCACCACCACATTTTTCTATGCAACAATAACCAGCTTCATTTAAAATTGTTTTGCTATGCAAGAATTTATGTTCCTCGTAGAAAAATTAGAACATACAGAATGTGAAAAGAACATAATTAAAAGCTTCCATAGACTTCTACCAATTTTAGTAGGATATTCTTCCCTTTTACCTAAGCAAAATATGTATCTATATGTATATGCATAGCCTTTAAAAATATCATAGCTAACATAAACTTAAATGAAAAATCCCCTGGGTAGCTAAACCACTCTGGGTTTTACAGTAACATAAGCTGAAGGGTGCAGCCGAGAGTCCCCATGGGTCCTCTGAATTGCAAGGGCAAGCCCATGATATAGAGTAGGATATGGTGATATTTATCAACAACAATGTCTATACTTTCATAGATCCCAGCAATAAACATAATACTTGTCACATATTTAATGGGTTAAACTTGTATTATAATATATTGATACAATACTTCTATACAAGCCTTGCTTCAGAGTGTAACTGCACTTCAGCATCGAATAGCAGGCTAATAAAAACTGTAGCAAGAAACAGTTTTACAACCCTCCATTGACTTGTGTTTTACATTATGTTATTTCAATGCAAACATCTGAATTAAAGGTTAACAAACACTATTTAATGGTGTCTGAATGAATGAATGTACAGTGCATGAATACATGCCTCTTGGAATTTTTTTATAGGTTTTGATACTGCACATGCTTTGTAATTTGGGTTAAGACATGACTGTAAGTGGGTGATGGCTCTTGACTAACTCTTTTAAGTAATATGAAATAGCACATTTTGTTAGGCTTCCTCCAACTAAGTGCACATCCACCATTAAAGCAATCTGTCATTATTTTAACAATGTCATTAACATCTACAATATAATTCACAGGGGCTTTGTTCTTCTTTCAAAATTAGTAGCACATACATTTATATAGAAAGCTTGAAATACAAAAACAAATTTAAGCAGCTTTCAACTCTAAGCTACACAAATATTTTTAAATGGGTTACATAAAAAGTATGACTTTACTAAGAAAGAAAAGCCCACAGAAATTACATATCCATTAAAATGAATTAATAATATAAAATATAAATTACTTTTCTTTCTAATATAACAAATCAAGAAATATGGTTTAGTGTACTACTAAACGTACTTGGCCTAATGAAAATAATTTAAATTACTGGGCTACTGAAAGTAAAAATCAATATTTAAAATTTATGATTTTTATATATAAATGATTATTATCAGTCTTTAGAAATATTTTAGAAAAATTTTAATGCATAAAAATAATATATTAAGTACCTAATTAAAAAGATAAAATTGTATTAGCACATTTGGATGGTAATATTCAACTTTAAATTGCTAAAATACATCTTATTTACTACTGTGGCTTCAGTAAATAGAGTAAGATTCAGTTAAAAATAAATACAAGGAGAAAGTTGAAATTTACAAAATAGAATAGAGGTTCTGTTCCAAGAAGAGTATATTTTTCTATATTCAGAATATATAGAGAGGAATATATATATTCTGTATATTTGTATATGTACATAAGTACATACTATTACATAAATATGAATTATAAACTGATAGGTATTTATTTACTGTTATCTAAAGTTGTCAATATGTATAAAAGCTCTCTTCATTTAACAAAATTTTCATCACTGATAGTGAGGTTACAAACAAAATGTCAAATGAAACTTAACTAGAAGCATAGAAACATTATAATTATTTTATAGATCATAGAAATCTCTGGACTTGACTTGCTCTCTCTTGCAATGGCTCTTAGAATAATCTACTACACATTTAGATAGTTGGAGTTGTCTTTTCTCCCTTAATAAAAATTCTTTAAAGATTAATAGTCTGTCTTTCCATTATTCTCAGACTTTTAGCCCAGCACCTTGCACATTACAAATACTAAATTAATAAATGTCCTGTAATTATCTCAAATATAACATGTGCAAAAATAATGCACTTCCTCAACCTCAATAGTTCTTCCTTCTCAAGATTCCTCATCTCAGTAAAGCTTCCAACCATCTACCTTCCAAAGCAAAAAACCAGGGAGTCATCGATAGTTCTTGCTCTACAGTCTCAAATTCAGTCAAAATCCTATTTCAAATCCTAGTATTTCTCAAATCTGTCCTCTTTTTTTCTGTCCCCACTGCCCCATTTCTTGCTAAGCTTTCTTTTTCCTAGCATCCATCCTAGCAGCGTGGTTGCTCAATAGTTTTCTGATGTTAAAACTTGTGGTATAGGAGCACCTGGAGGGTTCAGTTGGTTAAGCGGTTGCTGGGTGATCCTGGAGTCCTAAGGATAAACCCCTGTCAGCTCCCTGCTCAGCAGGGAGTCTGCTTCTCCCTCTCCCTCTGCTCCTTCCCCCTCCCCCTTGTTCTCTCTCTCTCTCTCTTGCTCACTCTCTCTCAAATAAATAAATAAAATCTTTAAAAAAAAAAGTAGCTGTATATTTGAGTTCTATTTCCTGGGTCCAAAAACATAATACTCTGTGGTACTGAGGTAAGTTTGATTCAGTCCATTGCGAATTTGTGAGTACTTCCCAAATATGCTCCACAGAAACCATGCTGCAACCTCCTTCATCTCTCATTTCTTCTCAAAGTTTTGCCTTTCTCATAATTTTCCCCATCAGGATGACTCACCATTTGTTTGGGGTAGAACCAAAATTCTTAATGAAGTTTAAAGGAGAAACCCGAGACATTAAACATACACTATATTAGATAAGGCCAACAAGAATTTAAATTTGGAAATAAAATACTGCATAGACAGACAAGGATGATCCATTTTAGATTTAAACGATTATCAACAAAGATCAGATCTGTGCTTTTTCTTCAGTGGGAGTTTTTAAGACACAGTGATGAATTTCTGGAAAACCTTTTCTCCAAAAGGTTAGTGGTCCTCAACTCAAGTGAAGTCAATTATTTTACTTTGCCCTCTATAGAAAATCTTTTTCCCCTAAAATGACCACCTTAACAAACAAAAATACCATCACAATGGTGATTATTATAATGTACCAAACTGAGTTAATGGCTTCTGAGGCTCTTTCATGCTACATCCACATAATCAAAATGAGAAGTAAGTACATCTTGAATTGCCTCTTCTTGTGGAGAAAGATATAGTACATGGCAACAGAAATCTAACGATAAACAAATTCCCAATTTATTCATTCATCCAACACACATTTTCTAAGCCCTTACAGGTGCAAGCCAATGACCAGACCTGGCCTACTTGCTCACTCTTGATTCTCTATGCCCCATCAGGGTACAAAATCAGGTTTTCAAACAAGGATAAAGGCAATCAACATATGGCATACAGTGATCATTTTGACATTACACAAGATTCATGTGGAGATTCATGGATAACAAGATAGCTATAATGGCAATATCATGCTGTTTGGAATCAGAAGACCACAATCTAAACCATATGTTAGATTCACACCAGCTATTTTAACTTTTAAAGTCATCTAAACTCTCTGACCTTAAATTTTTTCATTGAGTAAGCACTAAGCATTTTACTGAACAAGCATTAGGTAAGATAAGAGGTAGGTATTTGATACCTACATGATGCTTTGCAGGACTGTTGCATTAGTCTTCACAACAGCTTATAAGGCAGACACTGTATAGATGGTGAATCAGAGTACCGGGAGGAGAGGGAGGCACCAAAGGTCAATAGTGAGGAAGCAGGAGAATCTGGATATAAACCAAAGTGGTTCGACTTTAGAGTTAACACACTTTACCACATAACATAATACCTTCTTCATTACATCATTACGAGGAATAAAAAAGATAAATAAAAAATACATCTTACAAAGCCTAACATACTATGTAAATTTAGTGAAAATTGCTTATTGCTATTATTAGTCTATTACTAATCTGTTAAAGTTCTAATGTATTTCAGAGATTGCTGCAAACTTGCCTGTATTAGCAAACCAGAGAAGTGGGAAAGTTCCTCTCGTTCCCTTCTTGGTTAAATGAAGAAAGAGTAGAAGGAAGAAAGGAAAATACTGCTAACTATTCTCAGGCACTTTCACACAATATCTCAATGAACCCCAAAACAACACTCCCACTATATAGATAAGGAATCTGAGAGCCAGAGAAATAAGCAGGTTCTTTCTACCATATCACACTTTCTTATGAGATAGCAGATGAGGTATCTCCACTATATCTAAGGTAAAAACCCAGCTTAGTATGTCCACTATTTACTATAAATAAATGTTCAAAGAACATATACACATGCTTAACAAAGAAAATGTCCTTATCTGAGGTTAAATTATGGTTCTCCTCTTTATTTGTAGCTTCTAGGAAACAAAAGAAATGTGTGCCCCATTGGAATAATCAAATTAAAGTCTAAAACCTTTTTCAAATGGCTAGAGGAAAAATTATGATGAGCAGAATTCTTCTATAAATCTATTGGAAGGCCATATATGAAGGAGACCATATAACTGCATGAGACATTTTGCTGACTTAAGATCAGTAATTTTCTTATCTTCAGATTGAAGTTTATATGTAGAAATTAGCTCCATTCACAGTTTCTAAATTCCTTTCACTGAATTAAGAGCATGAGAAATTTAAATACACATTTTTTCAGTTACAAAATATACATTTTTTTACTGTTACTTATACAGTTTTATTAGGTTGTTTTTGTTAATTCACTGATGTTGAATGCAAACCTGTGGGTTTAAAAAAATATCTTTTAATTGTACAAGCATTTATTCATTCATTTACTTAATCATTCAAAAATCATTTTTGGATATCTGATATGGACTGGTCCCTCAGACAGAGGTTTCAGAGAGGTAGAAGAACCTGACCCCTGCCTTCCAAAGCTCACTGTCTAGTCTTGGGAGTTGAGATGGGAGAAGAAAATAATCCAAGTAGTATCAACATCATATAATGAATATTTTCATAGGCGAAGGTACTGGTTGCTATGTGAGTACTTAATTGGGAACCTAACTTAGTCTAAGGAGTCAAGTAAACTTTCTAGATGTCGGAGCATAACATCTAAGGGCTCAAAAATGAATAGAGTAAGGCCAATAGGGGTGAGGGAAAATGATCTGGAGTAAGGTGGTACTCCAGAGAGAATAACCAAATTGCACATGGTCTGGTTTCCCCCAGTGGCCTTGACATATACCACTCATTAGGCCCTATCTCTTAAAGAATAATCTTTAACTTCAGGAAAAGTATTTTAGTAGAATTACCATCGTAAATATAGAAGCCATGCTTGAATAGCATCCTGAACTGTGGCTCTACAATATATGGTCTTAAACTGTGATTGAGCGTAACTGTCAATACTAAGTGATTTATTATCACCTTTAGATAATCAGGCATCATGTTCTATTAATTGGCATGCCAAGTACTTGATAGCACCAGATATTATGGTTAATGCAAATGATTATTTTTCCTGTGAATTTAATTAAGGGTCTCCATATTGATGTAATTAAAACTGCAGTGGCATTTGAAATGCATCACCTAAATAAAGTACCATAAGATTTACTCTATTAAGATTTGTAAGTGATCTAAGTAATTGCAATTGGCATTATTTTATTCCACATATGTTATTTCTCTGAAGAAATCAGTCTCTGCTTATATGTATGGCCGTATTATCATCAAATATTTCATTATTTTCATGAACAAAATTGTTCACTAGTAGCACATCAACATCACATGTAGGAGCAAATGTTTGTTCAATATTTAAATTTAGGAGTTCTCATTGCCCATTATCTATTAAGAATTACAAGTTCCAGTTTAACGGAGAATTTCACATTAATGGCATGCTTTATAATGAGATTGTTACCCCTAGCCTCGAACACACTGATTAAACCCTTCAGTATATTCACCAAGTAGATATTTTTATCTACTGCCTTCACCTCTGGTACAGTGTAATTTTAAAAAAGCAAATTGAATTAGAGTATCATTTATTGTTAACTTTGTTCTATGCATATCCTCTGTGCTTATAACTCTGACATGCACAGGTAGTCCAACAAGGAGGAAGAAAACATTAGCCCTAACAAAGGAGTAATTTATATCAGCAATCCAAATCAGATTCTGCCTCCTTCCCACCCTAGAATACATGTACACATATGGAAAATTGTCAACTCAGTAAAGATAGGTAATCTCCATTCTATTTAGGAAACTGAGGCTTAAAATGGTTAAATAATGGTGGTGTACAATTTAAACCCAAACAAATGATCGAAAGTCTGCAATAATAACCTACACACTACTACTTCTCAGGTGTTAAAAAGAAAAGAGTTTCTCTAATGTGAGTTATTTGATTTTTTTAATGGGTAACAAAAATAAATACATGAAACATAGTAAGTCCCCAAAATACTATCTTGAGTCTCTTAAGTTCTGACCAGCTCCCACCCACATTTCCAGAGAGCAAAAGGAAAGGAAATCCACATAGTAACTTTGAAACATTGCATTTTACCTCTGCTTACTAAAACTCCAGCAGTAAAGAAATATTTGCAACATAATACTACGGAAATATAGTAAACTCATCATAAGGTCATTTTCCTGAAGAAGCAGTTTTTTCAAAGTAAATAGAGATGAAAGAACAGATGTATAATAAAACGAATCCACACACTTTCTTTGTTCCTATTCTGATCGCCCACACGTTCTGCTGCAAGAATATGTAACTACTCCCTGTTCTGGTTACCTCTGAGCATATCACTAAACAAAATTATTATATCCAGTGGCTATTTTTAATGTACAAAATGAATCCTTTATTCACAGAGAGCAGTTGAAGATTTTAGCCCTAAAATTGTAACTTTTTTTCTTGTACAATATCTATGACTACTCAAAAGCTCAATCACAGCTTCTAATGAACACTTCCAAATCTTTTTCACATCTATGAACTATGTTTATCTTCATGCCTCTGGGAAGTAATAAAGATTATTCCTACCTTACAAATAGGGAAACAGAGTCACAGGTCGATGTAACTTAGTTAAGTGAACAGACTTGCAGACAAGACAGTACCTTAAAAATCATTAACAGCCCTCTTCTCAAAACTGTCACTGAAATGGATACCCATATATAAAAATAGAGAGCCTATATCAGCACTGGATACTGCCCAAGGGAACATCACACATCAGCATTCCTGAGTGGTCTGCTACGGCAGACATTACTAGAATGAAGAAGAGTCAACTCAATCCATAATCACTATGAAGCATCTAAAAAGTAAGTAGATGGAATCCCAGCAGAAATTGATAAACACCTTCTAATTTGATTGGGTGAAGATAACTAGAGACCACTGTGAGCAGAGATCACATGACAAGGCTTTTTCTTCTACTGGGCCTATCCAAGAATGAAAGAACTGCCATCCTGGTTTCTGCAGAGAACAGCTACAGTGAGCTTAAAACATAGCCTCCAAATCATTTTGCAATTGTTCTGTTTAAATGATGACATATATTTTAACCCTTCATATTGATCTACTTTTCAAAACATCAGCATATTTTCATATGCCAAGAGATGTTTTTTGTTTTGTTTTTTTCTACTTGCTTGGGTGGGGGTGGAGGTGTCTCTATGTTAATACGTGGATATTGGGTAGACTTTGTCTGAAAAATGTGATTCTATGTTTAACTCTGCCTTTTAGGTCCAGATGAAGGGATAAGGAAAAAGTTAATAGTTAGCTATAGTTTTACTTTGTCAGGTCAGACATTCAATAACCTAAATGGGGAACACCCTAGAATTGAGCTTGAGTACTTCCCCCATTGCAGGTTGGGGGGTGTTGTTGTTACAGTTACCTTCTGCTAGATAAGGAATATAAAAGGCAGATAAAACAAACACACACACACAGACACACACACACCTCGAAGGAATAATAGGAATTTCTAAATTTAAGAGAAATAGAGAGCAAATAGAGGAGAAAATAAGCTAAGAGGAGGAAGAAGAAGAATTTTCTGAAGAAAGATATACCTGGGGATCGAAGGATGCCAAATATACAAAATACCAAGACCAAATACTTGAGATTTGTATGGGAGCAATCCCAAACGATCACAAGAAGACAGAAGTATCAGGTAATGAGAAATAAAAGTATCAGTTGGTTAATAAGGCTGACTTGAGAACCCAGCTTAAATCCTAGACCACAACAGCACTCCCACTGGGTTAATCTTGAGTCAGACAGATATACCCATACAGCCACTAGCATGGCCATGTAACCACAGGCCTCCAGCACAGGTGCTTGCACTTACCACAGGGGTCAGAGAACACCGGACACGTATCCTCAGTGCAGGCTGGGTGCACTGAAGAAGAGACAGAGAGAGGGAAATGTTCAGAAGGATCTGACCATCATTTGCCAAACTCACAAATCGAACAATTAACGCATTCCAGGAAATGCAGAAAATAGGAAGAACGCTTATTCAAGGGGACCAAGGGTGTTACCAAGGATCCCTCATGGACCCCTGAGGCGAGGAAATAACACTTCCTTCCCCTCTCACCCCCCACTTCGTACACATCCTAGGCAAAACAGATCGAAAAGATCTACTAGAACTACTGTCTTGGAATTACACAGTAGGGGGGAAATTCATACATCCATTCCAGCAGAAAAGAAAACAAACAGACAAAACACACATTATCTCTAAAAGGAAAAAATAATCAAGTTGTCCTCCGTTTTTTTTCTCTCTTCAACATGAACTTTCCAGGACAAAATGGAGCATTAGCTATAGAGTTCTGAGAAAAAAGTATGACTCTAAGCCAAGAAACAACAGAAATACATTGCCAGGCATATTAGAAGAACAATAGAAATACATTGCCAAGAATACAGAGCTCAGAAACCTGCCACCTAATTATATTCCTCAAAAATTGTTCAAGACCATTCTCCAGCTGGTCGAGAGGTGGATCTAAAACACTTAAAAACATGAGCCACTATATTATAAAGGGGCACAGTAATAACCAAAAATATTAGTAGATCACAGTGGTGCTTGACTATTTCTTATAAATACATCCATCAAATTTCATACAAATGTCATAATATTAAATACCAAAAGGGAAAATTTATATTCTAAAAAATGAACAATAATCTGAATTTTGAAATCCAGAATTATACTACAATAAGCTAGAAATTTCGATATGGGGTGGGGAAAGCAACTAAAGTAAGTACATGTACCTAAATTTATCATTTTCTTGGAATCACTAGAAAGTGCTTCATTTTTAATTTAATAATTTGAAAAATGTTCTTAATATCTTAAAAAACACTAGTATATGTTCCTTCCATATTTCAAAGCACCAACAAAATAAGAAATATTAAAATATCTGAATATTAAAATAAAAAGAAAACACATTACTGAGTCATGAGTTGAAAAAGAAATCAAAGCTTAAATGATGGGCTATATATAATACAAATTTAAAAGGAGTATGTATACATAAACTAATTTAGAACAAAGATATACTCACCACATACATTTAAGTGTTTTTAATAAAAAAGAAAAGAAAAAATAAGCAACTAAAAAGTTGAAGAGGAACAGGTATTAAATAGCAAATAGCAAATAAAAATAATATATAAAATAAACATAAGAAGAAAAGGTTCTTACAAAAATAGTAAAATAAAAAAGATCATAAATCTAAACAATATAGAGAACAGAAAAATCAGGAAAAAGTTTAAACTGTAAAAGAATACTATATGCAAAATCACAGGTCTTCTGAATAAAAAATCAGAAGGTTAATTTTTGAGGAAAACATAAATTACCAATATTGATTCATAAAAGAAGTAGATAATGCTCTGATAAGAAATGTTTATAAGTTATCAAGGTATTATATTCAAATATCTTTATACATTGATAAATTTATAGATTAGGCTTTCTAGAATTCTAAAGAATAAATTATTCTTATAACATATAAACAGTTCCAAAAGCTAGAAATAAAGTAAAATATTGATAATTCACTTTTACATAGCTAGCATAATGAAAATGTGGCAAAGAATGTATATTTAAAAAACAAAGGCTAGGAGTGCCTGGGTGGCTCAGTCAGTTAAGTGTCTGAGCCTTCAGCTCAGGTCATGATCTTGGAGTCCTGGGATGGAACCCCACAGGCTCCCTACTCAGCGGGGAGCCTGCTTCTATCTCTCCCTCTGCCCCTTCCCTACTCATGCTGTCCCCCACCCAAAATAAATAATTAAAATCTTTAAAAAACAAAACAAAAGCTGAGATCTAAAAGCACTCTGAAGTCTTTTTTCCAGTCTGTTGGTTTACTTTGTTTTTTCTAAACAAGTATAATACTCATAGAATGTATTACTAAAATATTTCAACTAGAGCTTAGATAGGGTTTCCAATGAATTTATAAATTATTGGTATAAATATTAATATCTTTACATGTCAGATTATCCCATCCAAGAGCATGGACTACCTTTGCATGACATATAGAATCTTACATTTTGTTAAATTTTCTGGTTGCTTGTTACTATTGATTTTTTATTAATTGTCATTAAGTCAATCTTATATCTGGAACTAGTCTTAATAATAATTCTGAATCTATGATCAGACAAATTATATTGGAATGTGAAAATAAAATAGACATTTACCAGTTATAGACTGACAAATATTCTGAATTATTATTAAAATATGTAATTCTAATGGAAGAAGAATGGATTCAGGAGTAAACAGCAATAATGAACAAAAACTTTTTTTAGAAAATTCATTATTGGGGCACCTGAATGGCTCAGTCGTTAAGCGTCTGCCTTTGGCTCAGGTCATGATCACGCGGTCCTGGGATCGAGCCCCGCATCAGGCTCCCTGCTCCGCGGGAAGCCTGCTTCTCCTTCTCCCACTCTCCCTGCTTGTGTTCCCTCTCTCGCTATCTCTCTGTCAAATAAATAAATAAAATATTTTTAAAAATAAAAATTCATTATCAAGTCTAGGGGCACTTGGGTGGTGCAGTTAAGTGTCTGACTCTTGGTTTTAGCTCAGGTAGTGATCTCAGGGTTGAGAGATACAGGCCTGCATCAGGCTCTGCACTTGGTGTGGAGTCTGTTTGAAATTCTCTCTCCCTCTGCCCATCCTGCTCATGCTTTTTCTCTCTCTAAAATAAATAAATCAATCTGTTTTTAAAAATCACATATTTAAAAAAAGGAAAAAAAGAAAATTCATTATTAAGTCTACCTAAGTGGGTTTTTAAAGTTTATTAATAATAATCTGGAAATAAAATTTCAGACAACATCAACATGGGGAGTCACGGTTGAAGGTACAGATGAAAGCAAAAGTATACTACTGTTCTTGAGTTATTTAAAAAGAATATGCATAATGATTAGAATATGATAGAAAAATACAAGTTCAAATGTTTATTAAAAATCTAAAAGTCCCTTTTCTCCTTTTCTCTTCCTTGGCAGAGGCAGAAGAGTGAGCCAGCTGTATTGATATGCTCAGCATGGCTGGAGCCAAGGAAGCAATTGCATGTTCAGGATTTTGGCTGCATACAGGGAGTTTGAGTGAATAAATAAATATAATGGGGGTAAAGAGAGCAATATTCCTCTTTGTCAAAGAAGGAAGTTATAAATATGAAAAAGGAGAGGACTAGAATAAATCCTGTGATGTTGGTTTGGTATTGGAAGTATTAATGTGAACACATAGTTTTTTATATAGCAAGAAAAATATAGAAATAAATATAGAAGTGTATGTGGATACACATATTCCCTACCTCTGTCCTAGAAGCCACGACACCTCAGTAAAAATGAACACACCGAGCATCCAAATCTTAGTTTCTACATACCTCTCCTCATTAAAAAGAATTAGGGAATCTTGTTGAAATGGCTGTGTCAGAAGAATGAAGGGGACAGATAAAAGGGCACAAAAGCAATCTGGAAGGGCCAAATCTCAAATAATCTAAGTATTAACATAAAAAATGATACTAATGGATTATAATCTGCTGAACAAAATGGCATTCCATATTATGTTTTAACATAAAAAAATAACAATATTAGGGGGAAACCAGAATACTTTATCTTACAATAGGATGCCAAGTAATAAATCTGGAAAAAATGGAATTGATAAACCCCTCTGATAATCATCATAATAACTATTTCAGGCAAATATCAGCAATGGATGCTAAAAATGGTAGGTAAAATTTTGATGAAAAAACAGGATATCTACAAAGTATCTCTCTAAACAAAGGCATACTCTAATTCTAATCTTGAAGAAACATCAAACAAATCCAAATTGAACAACATTATACAAAGAAACTGGCCTATAGTTTAAAGAAATACATAAAGGCCATAAAATGTAAGAAAAGATTAAGAGACTGTTCCATATTGAAAGAGACTGTAGACCCATGATGCCTAAATACAATTTAGATTGGATATTGGACGGGAATTAAAAAAGTAGAGGACATTATTGGAATAGCAATATATTTTAATGGTGATATTGTATCAGTGTGATTTCCTGATACTGATCGTTATAATGTGTTATGGCAGGAGTGTATCCTTGTTTGAAGAAGTGCGCACTAAAATATGAAGGGGTAATGGAGAACTTACGCTCAAGTATGTCAGCCAAAAGTGTGTGTGTATGTGTGACTAATGTAGTTTCAAAAAAAAATTTTTTTTTTTTAAATGACCAGAATCTGGATAAAGAGTTTTTGGGAGTTCTTTGTACAATCATTACAACTTTTCTGTAAGTGTGAAATTATTTAAAAATAAGTTAAAGTATTTAATGGTAGCTAATGTAGAAACATAATGAGTTGAGTATCTTTCAAACCAAGAGAGAAAAAAAGGCAAAAAAATGAAAGAACAAAAAGCAAGTCTAGAAAGTAAAAATACCAAAAAAAGAAAAGATGAAAAAAAGAAAACCCAAACATAACAGTAGTGACCATGAATGTTAATGATTCAACCTCACTTTTTAAAAAGAGAGACTCTAATATAGCTATAAAAAAGCAAATTGCTGGGGCACCTGGGTGGCTCAGTCGTTAGGCATCTGCCTTCGGCTCAGGTCATAATCCCAGGGTCCTGGGATCGAGCCCCGCATCGGGCTCCCTGCTCGGCGGGAAGCCTGCTTGTCCCTCTCCCACTCCCCCTGCTTGTGTTCCCTCTCTCACTGTGTCTCTCTCTGTCAAAGAAATAAAATCTTTAAAAAAAAAAAAAAAAGCAAATTGCTATTATATGCTGTTTATAGGAGATACACCTAAAACAAATGTTAAAGGGAAATTATAAACACATAAATATAAAGTATATACTTTTATAACTTAAAAAGTTAATGTAGCAATATTAATCTCATTCAATATCATTTTTTAAAAGATTTTATTTATTTGAGAGAGAGTAAGAGAGCATGTGCATGAGTGGGGGAGGACGGGCAGAGATAGAGGGACAAGCAGACTCCCTGCTGAGCAGGGAGCCCAACACAGGGCTCGATCCCAGGCCTGAGATCATGACCTGAGCCTAAGGTAGTTGCTTAACCGACAGAGCCACTCAGGCACCTCTGTATTCAACATAAATGTAAAGCAAATGCATTAAAAGAGACTAGAAGTTTATATTTACAGAAGAAATAATAAATTGAGAAGATATAATACCCATAAACCTTTTGTACTTAAAACATACCTTCAAATATGCAAAGCATATTTGCATAGGATGGTATAACAAGGGGAAATACATTAACAAATACATAATGTTGGTGGGAGACTTCAGCAAAGTTTTCTTAGGAATCAGCATAAGCAGAAAAAAAGTATAGAGAGATTTGAAAAATATTCAACATACATTCTTTAAAAAACATTTGAAACATATGCAAAAATTGACCAAATTCTAGATAATATGCAAGATGAATCATGTAGTTTGCTTAATGACTACATCATGACTAAAAAGCATTTATTTGTGAAATGCAACAAAGGAGAATCTAAAAATGTAAATTATATATGTAATTCATTATGGGATAAAATTATATAGCATCCTACTTTAAACTGAAAAGAATTTGATAACTGTTAACATTCATTTATAATTGTAAAGATGGAACGTGGTAAGCTAGAAACCCAGAGGAATGCTCTTGATTTAATGAAAGGTATAAGACAAAACCCATGGCAGTCACTATGCTTAATGTGGAAATATTACAAGTCTTCCAATTAAAGTCAGGAATGAGATAAGAATGCTGCCATCAAGGATACTCTTATTATATTACTATTTATATAAAACTAGATGTTCTAGTCCACAAGTATTATAAGAAAAAGAAATTAGATTAAAATATTGGAAAGGAGGAGATAAGGTGGCTGTTATATGTAGAATATGCAATTACTTACCTAGAAAACTAAAGAGAATCAATTATGAGCTACTAAACATAATATTTAGCAAGGTGAATGGATACAAGATTAACATATAAAAACAAATGGCTTGCCTAAATTCCAGGGAGGAAGAAAAAAGGTAACCAAATAAGTCAAAACCAAAGCAAAGTATATTGTGATGATGGTGGTGATGGTAAGTAGGGGATTTCAGAAACCACATTATTAAATTCCATAACAACAGGAAGAAAAAAATGACACATCTCCCAAGACTATAATAACAAAGTGAAATTGTAACCTTTTTTAAGAAAAATTTCTCTTTAAGAAACCTCAATTAACTCACTATGGAATCATTAACAATAGTTAATACCCTTCCTTACCACTATTAATTTTCACAATAATACATTTATCTACAAATGTTTTGTAGTTTTTAAAAAACTAAGTCACATAAGCAGTATTATGTGAAAAACAGGAGTTACTAGACAATTTATTAAAAATAAGAGAATTTGTGGAGCAAGATTGTGGAGGAATAGGAGACCTAAATTTTGTCTGGTCCCAGGAATTCAGCTAAATAGGGATCAAACCATTCTGAACACCTACACACTCAACAGGAGATCAAAGAAAAGAATAGCAGCAACTCTCTGAACAGAAAAGCAACCACTTTCTGGAAGGTAGGATGTGTGGAGAAGTGAACCCGAGGCAATATTCGGGAGGATAGACGGTGGGGGAGGGGGCCTCCGTCGGCCGCTACTGGCAAATGATAGAGCAGCGGAGCACAAAAGTTGGCTCCGCTGAGAGATGTCACTCCAGTGGCTAAGTGGGGGGGGGGGGGGGGTGGACCCTTGCTGGGACAGTGTGGTCTCAGGACCCTCAGGGTCACAGAAAGACCAGGGTGCCTGAGTGCGGCAGAGCTCCCAGGTATCAGAGCAGGGAAGCCGCTGCAGAGACGGAGCTGAGGAGCGGGCTCTCAGCTCGGGGTTGTCATGAACTGTGATCCGTGGCACAGTCGGGCCACTGCTCCTCCAGCAGGGACCCAACAAGCGGCAGATCCGGGGAGACTCCCCTTCTTCCCCTGGGAGGAGCGGCGTGGGAGTGCACTGCAGGGATCTGCGGGGTTTGGAGACTCCACACGGGGTCATGGGCCAGAGACAGAAACGCTCGGTCATAGGCCAGGTGAGCATGGAGTGCCACAGGAGACCAGGGAGATGGGAGTGACTGACGGCTTTTCTCTGGGGGCGCACTGAGAGGCGGGGCCCTGAGTTCTCGGCTCCTCTGAGGCGGAGATTGGGAGGCCGCCATTTTCACTCTCTGCCTCCAAAGCTGTACAGAGAGCTCGCAGGGAACAAAAGCTCCCAAGAGCAAACCTGAGCAGATTACTTAGCCCGGCCCCTGGCAAGGGCGAGGCAATTCCACCTCCAGCAAAGACATTTGGGAACCACAGCAATAGGCCCCGCCCCCAGAAGATCAGCAAGAACACCCAGCCAAGGCCAACTTTACTGATAGATGAGAACGGCAGAGGGGGATACAGCACGTAGAATTCATGGCTTTTTTCCCATGATGCTTTAGTCTTTCAAAGGTAATTTTTTAAATTCTCTTTATTTTTTCTTTTTCTATTTTTTAGTTGAATTTTATACACACACACACACACACACACGTACAATGGAATATTATGCAGCCATCAAAAAAGGAAAGAAATATTACCATTTGCAACAATGTGGATGGAACTAGAAGGTGTTATGCTAAGCTAAATAAGTCAATCAGAAAAAGACATGTATCATATGATCTCACTGATACAAGGAATTCTTAATCTCAGGAAACAAACCGAGGGTTGCTGGAGTGGTGGGGGGTGGGAAGGATGGTGTGGCTGGGTGATAGACAATGGGGAGGGTATGTGCTATGGTGAGTGCTGTGAATTGTGTAAGACTGTTGAATCACAGACCTGTACCTCTAAAACAAATAATACATTATATGTTAAAAAAAAAAAAAAAGATAGCAGGAAGGGTAAAATGAAGGGGGGAAATCGGAGGGGGAGATGAACCATGAGAGACAATGGACTCTCAGAAACAAACTGAGGGTTCTAGAGGGGAGGGGGTGGGGGGATGGGTTATCCTGGTGATGGGTATTAAAAAGGGCCTGTATTGAATGGAGCACTCAGTGTTATATGCAAACAATGAATCATGGAACCCTACATCAAAAACTAATGATGTAATGTATGGTGATTAATAAACATAATAAAATAAAATAAAATAAATGGAGGCTCTAACTGCTAGGATAAATGAGGCACAAGAGAGAATTAGTGATATAGAGACCAAATGATGGAGAATAGAGAAACTGAGAAAAAGAGAGATAAACAACTACTGGATCATGAGGGCAGAATTCGAGAGATAAGTGATACCATAAAGTGAAACATTAGAATAATTGGGGTCCCAGAAGAAGAAGAAAGAGAGAGAGGGGCTGAAGGTATATTGGAGCAAATTATAGCAGAGAACTTCCCTAATTTGGGGAAGGAAACAGGCATCAAAATCCAGGAGGCACAGAGAACCCCCCTCAAAATCAATAAAAATAGGTCAACACCCCGACATCTAATAGTAAAATTTACAAGTCTCAGAGACAAAGAGAAAATCCTGAAAGCAGCTCGGGACAAGAGGTCTGTAACCTACAATGGTAGAAACATTAGATTGGCAACAGACCTATCCACAGAGATCTGGCAGTCCTGAACAATGGTAGAAACATTAGATTGGCAACAGACCTATCCACAGAGATCTGGCAGGCCAGAAAGGACTGGCATGATACATTTAGAGCACTGAATGAGAAAAATATGCAGCCAAGAATACTATATCCAGCTAGGCTGTCATTGAAAATAGAAGGAGATATAAAAAGCTTCCAGGACAAACAAAAACTAAAAGAATTTGCAAACACGAAACCAGCCCTACAAGAAATCTTGAAAGGGGTCCTCTAAGCAAAGAGAGAGCCTAAAAGTAACATGCACCAGAAAGGAACAGAGACAATATACAGTAACAGTCACTTTACAGGCAATACAATGGCACTAAATTCCTATCTTTCAATAGTTACCCTGAATGTAAATGGGCTAAATGCCCCAATCAAAAGACACAGGGTATCAGATTGGATTAAAAAACAAGACCCATCGATATGCTGTCTGCAAGAGACTCATTTTAGACCAATATCCCTGATGAACATGGATGCAAAAATTCTCACCAAAATACTAGCCAATAGGATCCAACAGTACATTAAAATGATTATTCACCACGACCAACTGGGTTTATTCTTGGGCTGCAAGGTTGGTTCAACATCCACAAATCAATCAATGTGATACAATACATTAACAAAAGAAAGAACAAGAATCATATGAACCTCTCGATAGATGCAGAAAAAGAATTTGACAAAGTACAGCATTCTTTCTTGATTAAAACTCTTCACAGTGTAGGGATAGAGGGTACATACCTCAATATCATAAAAGCCATCTATGAAAAACCCACAGCTAATATCATTCTCGATGGGGAAAAACAGAGCTTTCCTCCTAAGGTCAGGAACACAGCAGGGATATCTACTATCACCACTGCTTTTCAACATAGTACTAGAAGTCCTAGCCTCAGCAATCAGACAACAAAAGGAAATAAAAGGCATCTGAATCGGCAAAGAAGAAGTGAAACTCTCACTTTTTACAGGTGATACGATACTTTATGTGGTAAACCTAAAAGACTCCACCCCAAAACTGCTAGAACTCATACAGGAATTCAGTAAAGTGGCAGGATATACAATCAATGCACAGAAATCAGTTGCATTCCTATACACCAACAACATAGACAGAAGAAAGAGAAATTAAGTAGTCGATCCCATTTACAATTGCACCCAAAACCATAAGATACCTAGGAATAAATCTAACCAAAGAGACAAAGGATCTGTACTCAGAAAACTATAGAATATTCATGAAAGAAATTGAGGAAGACACAAAGAAATGGAAAAACGTTCCATGCTTATGGATTGGAAGAATAAATATTGTGAAAATGGCCATGCTACCTAGAGCAATCTACACATTTAATGCAATCCCTATCAAAATACCATCAACTTTTTCCAAAGAAATGGAACAAATAATCCTAAAATTTGTATGGAACCAGAAAAGACCCCGAATAGCCAGAGGAATGTTGAAAAAGAAAAGCAAAGCTGGTGGCATCACAATTCTGGACTTCAAGCTCTATTACAAAGCTGTCATCATCAAGACAGTATGGTACTGGCACAAAAACAGGCACATAGATCAATGGAACAGAATAGAGAACCCAGAAATGGACCCTCAACTCTATGGTCAACTCATCTTCGACAAAGCAGGAAAGAATGTCCAATGGAAAAAAGACAGTCTCTTCAACAAATGGTGTTGGGAAAATTGGACAGCTACATGCAGAAGAATGAAACTGGACCATCTCCTTACACCACACACAAAAATAGACTCAAAATGGATGAAAGACCCTAAATGTGAGTTAGGAATCCATCAAAATCCTAGAGGAGAACACAGGCAGCAACCTCTTCAACCTCAGCCACAGCAACTTCTTCCTAGAAACATTGCCAAAGACAAGGGAAGGAAGGGCAAAATTGAACTATTGGGACTTCATCAAGATAAAAAGCTTTTGCATAGCAAAGGAAACAGTTAACAAAACCAAAAGACAACTGACAGAATGGGAGAAGATATTTGCAAATGACATGTCAGATAAAGGGCTAGTATCCAAAATCTATAAAGAACTTATCAAACTCAACACCCAAAGAACAAATAATCCAATCAAGAAATGGGCAGAAGACATGAACACACATTTCTGCAAAGAAGACATCCAAACAGCCAACAGACAGATCAAAAAGTGCTCAACATCACTCGGCATCAGGGAAATACAAATCAAAACCTCAATGAGATCCTACCTCACACCTCAGTCAGAATAGCTAAACTTAACAAGTCAGGAAGCGACAGATGTTGGTGAGGATACGGAGAAAGGGGAACCCTCCTACACTGTTGGTGGGAATGCAAGCTGGTGCAGCCACTCTGGAAAACAGTACGAAGGTTCCTCAAAAGTTGAAAATAGAGCTACCGTACGACCCAGCAATTGCACTACTGGATATTTACCCCAAAGATAAAAATATAGTGATCTGAAGGGGCACCTGTACCCCAATGTTTATACCAGCAATGTCCACAATAGCCAAACTATGGAAAGAGCCAAGACGTCCATCAACAGATGAATAGATAAAGAAGATGTGGTATATATAAACAATGGAATATTATGCAGCCATCAAAAAAATGAAATCTTGCCATTTGCAACAACATGGATGGAACTAGAGGGTATTATGCTAAGCGAAATAAGTCAATCAGAGAAAGACAAGTATCATATGATTTCACTGATAAGAGGAATTTGAGAAACAAGACAGAGGATCATAGGGGAAGGGAAGGAAAAGGAAACAAGACGAAACCAGAGAAGGAGACAAACCATAAGAGACTCTTAATGTCAGGAAACAAACTGAGGGTTGTGGGAGTGGTGCGGGGTGGGAGGGATGGGGTGGCTGGGTGATGGACACTGGGGGGGGTATGCGCTATGGTGAGCACTGTGAATTGTGTAAAACTGATGAATCACAGACCTGTACCCCTGAAACAAATAAAACATTTTATGTTAATTTAAAAAAAATGCAATTCTAATGCTCTAAAAAGAAAAAGAATTTGTACCTTCTATTGCAGTCTAAAACTTGAAAAAAAAATGCATTATTTTGAGACATTATTTGGCCCTTTCAAATTGAGCTAGAAATTGATTTCTATTTCTAGAGGAAAAAATGCATTTTTTCCAAACTTATATCATCTTTATAATGTGGAGCTTCTGTTACAGACTGAATGTGTCCCACCAAAATTCTTATGCTGAAATTCTAACCTCAAGGTGATGGTATTTGAAAGTGGGGCCTTTGGGAGGTGATCAGTTCATGAGGGTAGAGACCTCATGATAGGATTAGTGCCTTTATGAAAGAGACCCCATAGAGTTCTCTAGCTTTTTCTGTCATGTGAGAAAACAGTAAGAAGATGGCTGTCATCTGTAAACCAGGAAGCCAGCAGGTCCTCAGCAGAGAGCAAATCAGACTATGCCTTGATCTTAGACAGATTTGTGAGAAATAAATGTTTGTTGCTGGAGCACCCCCACCCAGTCTATGATATTTTTGTTAAAGTAGTCTGAACTAAGACAGTTGCCCTATCTTTCTTCCCAACCAGCAATAATCGATTTGAATATATGATACAAATCTCATTCATAAGAGTAACAAAAATCATATTGTACCTGGGAATAAAATTAAAACTTTTATACAGAAAACTATATATTTTTACTGAAGGACATAAAAGAAGACTGACTGAAGAGAAATACCACTAACACTGAGGTGATGATCTGAGATTGCAAACATGTCATTTTTTTTCTCTAATTCAATCTATAAATTTGATACATTTCAAAATTGTGTGTGTGTGTGTTACTTAGAAAAAATAACTGGGTAGGGATTGGAATTTTATATGGTAATTCAGGTGGACTTTAACCTTACTTTTAGTAATTTGTTTTATACAGAGAGAAGGTGTTCAGGTATTAAGCGTGTAATTAACAACTAATTTAAAAATGACTTGAAAGATATTTTCTCCATTTTAATAATGTTGCTCTCTGAGCATTTTTATTGTCCAATTTTCTTTTTATTTGTCTCTTTTTTAAATATTCCTTATAATAAACCTGTAGTACTTTCACAATTAGAACAATATATATAATTTTAAAATAGATATCACATTATCAAAAGAGGAATGACACCTCTTAGTCCAGAACTCTACAGATTATATAATCTAGATTTATTCCACCAAAAGTACATACACAAGTTTGTTTTTTTTCCCAATAACTCAATTCCAGGCCTCCAAAGGGGAAACAAGTTTAGTGGACTAAAAATCTATAGTCAGGTTCAATGCCAATAAGTATCATCTTTTCATGAGTGCCTAGGTGTATTCTTGTCTGGGACTCATGCATAATGCCAGGAAGCATTTGAGGATTATATGGAGCTATGGCTTTACATTCCTGAGGGCAGGAGAGTCTAGAAATTCACTGAGAATTCAGCATGTGTTTACAGAAATTCGGGCTTTAATTAGCCAATGCCCTGAGGTCAATAAGGACAATAATAAACAATCTTTATCATCACTTTAGCACAGTGCTCAGAGGTACATAAGAAACAGAGCAGCCAAACCAACCCTGGCAATTAATAGTGAGATTAAGATCATTAGACATACTCGCCACACAGTGGCCAGTAAGGAATACTGACTATATCAGATATACCCAGTCATAAATCTTCTATTACAATGCCCAAAAAATAATTAACACATCAAAATCAAAACGAAGTCTCCAAGATGGAAATCTTTAATAGTTTTAGTGCATACTTACATTAGGTATACTTTCTTTAAAAGCATATTTTTGAGTCATTTGAAAAATTGCCATGACAATATTTCAGTGAATCTAATAAGGAAATTATGTCCAGGCTGTATCAAACATGAAAAATATTAATCCTAAGAAACTTCACTTGGACCTTTAAAAATATTGAGAAAAAGTTTGAAACACTTCAAAACAAGGAGTTCTCTTTATAAAATTCAACTTCTGAAGTATTTGATGGTTTAAGAAAAATGAAGTCCTTCTTTAAGGATGGAGCGGAGGGGCTTAGTCAGTTGAGCATCTGCCTTCAGCTCAGGTCATGATTCCAGGGTCCTGGAATAGAGCACCATGTCGGGCTTCCTGCTCAGTGGGGAATCTGCTTCTCCCACTCTCTCTCTCTCTCTCTCCCTCCCACCCTCTGACCCTCCCCACCATGCATTCTCCCTCTCTCTCAAATAATCTAAAAAAATAATAAATAAAATAAAATGCTATTATTTGTGTCTGTTCCTTCAAATACTTATTTCAGAATTATGGGCATTGATCATGCTTCCTGAAGAGATTCATACAAAAAATCCAGTGTAGCAGTAATAGCATAAGTGCAATATATAAATGGAGAGAGAACTGGTTCTCCTCTGAACAAAATTAGCATATTTTAATCTAGTAAAAACAAAAGCAAAATTGCCACATTAACACTCACAATATATGAAGTTTTCACGAGCACCTACTTTGTCAAATGAGTCTTTTTTTTTTTTTTTTTTAAATCAAGGACAATGATGGAACCTGAGAGAATAACTCCTGGTAATGTTCTATTGGACAACATGACATGTTGAATTACTGGTGTCTATCAAAATCTTGTCTAGTAATGGAAATTTTTTGAAATGGCTTTCTTCTGTTAGCTATAAAATTAGCGAGTCAAATGTATTTAAAATCTGGAATTGTAAGCTATTGGCAAAACTCTACTTAAGATATGACTTTTGTTGTAAAGAAAAAACAATGCTTAACAGAAATGGAAAGTAAAACTGCATTTCTACAGTTGCTAGTAGTCCTTGAGGCAGACATTCAAACAAGTTCCCACCAGAATGTGTATGAAAACAAAACAATAAACCTCAGACCAACATCCAAATCAAAGAAAGAGAAATTATTGTTAACGTACAGAGGAAATTTACCCCAAAGATAGGACTGACAAAATAAGAGAAGCCCACCTGTGGGAAAAGAAAATGTAGGAAAGCTTCCTTCATCACTATGTTTAGGATCAGATAATCTATAACTTCTAGAATCACTGGTCCTCTTCCTTTACTGGATCGATGTCACTTTTGCGATAGACAAATTAGATCTTCATCTCCCCAGTCCCAATCCCAGTCCCTCAGTGAAGTATAGAGAAAACACCTCGTAATTGTTGAACAACTGAATGAATTAATCTTTCCATATTCATTTAAACGTAGAAACTCATAGACAGTGGACAAGCATCAGTTTTGGCAAAATGTTTCGGTGAGGTTTAGCCCTGACCAAAAGAGCTTTAGAGCTAGAAGACAGGAGCAGAGAGGACCTGGTACAGGTGAGTATTAGAGAAATGGAATGGGCATCGATCAGGGAGTATCCTTTGTATTGGTCCAAGGAACCACACCAGAGAAATATATACCAGACACTGGACACTGGGAACTGTGCTCTGAGCTCCTGAAACAATCTGCTCTCCTGCCCTACCTCCAAGTGATATTCTACCTACCCAAGTGGAGAGTGAGTAGAGCCAAAGAAGAGCCCTCCCTATACCTTGGGTGTTGACAAATAATGGGAATAGATGAGTTTTTCCTTTCCCATGGATAAGAAAAAAGAAAACCAATACCATAGAGCTTATGAAAAATACAAACAGGGGAAAGGAAATGTCATGCTGAAGACCCAGAGTTACACCCTGTCCTGAAAATAATCTGGTATAAGAACCAGCACAAACTTGGGAAAAAAGCATCTAGCATCTACAATAGCATACACAAGTACATGATATGAGAACAGAAAGCCATGAAGAAATAATGAGCTGAGACAAAAGAACAGGATGAGATGCAAAAATGATAAATTAGATGACAAGGAAATGAACTGCCACAATAGAATTATAAACCACAATGGTTGTGAATGAGAGACTGGATCAAGACAGTAAACTCTGATCATATGACTCCCTTCCCTCTTATCATAAATGCCATGAAATAACATACACATACAAAGATTGTTTTCAGATAATTGAGTTATAGCACTGCAGGAAAAGATGTAAGATAGAAAGGAGACATTATTGGATTTATAAAAAATTAAAGCTAAAGAAAATTATGGCTCTAAAAATAATATACAGAAATAAGTTATTATGGAGTAAGGGTTGTAAGTAATTTAGTAAGAAGGGAGTGCTCTCTGAAAAAACTTGTAAGGGAGGAAGGAAGTAGAAAAGAAAAAAGGAAGGAGTCACATAAGAATGTGAGTTCAAATGATGTCTAGCCTCATTTTATTTCATGGAACACCCTGAAACAAATTGTACCAGACAGTCTGTCTCATCTTGACTTGGGCTTTTATATCACCACATTAGTAGCCATTGGCTACTAGCTGTTCCACAAGCAAAGCAGTTACAAGTGCCCAAGGAAAGTTCTCCAAAAGTTACAGGTGTGAATCATCAGCATCAATTCAAATAGCAGCTGAAGAATGTGCACAAGAAACCAGTCAAAGTGGTACTTGGAATCTGGGTGGAACACCCTCAGCACCAGCCTCTTACAAGAAGTATAAGCAAAAAGTCAAGTGACGTGGAGAATAGCGAACTTTCAATATCTTCTAATAGAAGTCACTGAAGAAAAAGAAAAGAAACAACGAAATTATAAAAGACATTTCCCCAAATAAAGGTGAAATTTTTCAGATTGAAAAGACCCATCAATTGCCAATAGAATGAATGTAAAAAATATGCATAATTGGACATTTCCATTCTAAAATTTTAGAATAACACAAAGAGAAAATTCTAAAAGTTTCCAGAGAGGGGAAATAGTCTAGGTACTACAGTACAGATTAATTTTATGATTAATGCTCAGGCTAAGACACCAAAAACGATAGTCATCCAAAGGCATGAATAAGCAGAATAAATTATAGATTTACTAGTATGTATCTTTTTGAGTTATATGTATGTTGCTGAACACAATATATTGAGTGATATTAAGCTATATTATCACTACATCTCACCCACAAGGAAAGGATGACAGCTACCAGATTTTTGGTTGATTCCCCAGGCTTTCACACATGATGAAGACTCACTCCTTGTGGGCCACTTTGTTTAAGGCCTGCTGGCTAGTGCATCCCAGCAGCACTAACAGCAAACAGAGCAGCTGCTCTGAGCAACTGCTGGTTGCTCTTATCTTTTCTGTGTGTGCAGCTATAACTCTGTATCTATAACCTGAAGCTATATCAACTTTGCATATGGCGATGATTCTAGTATGAACTCTTATTATGAGCATGCAGTACGTTAACCAGACTAGTACTGATCTCTTACATCTACAAAGAAAGAAAAATCACATCAGAGTCAGACAACTTATTTATGATATTGGATATTAAATATAATGGATCAGTGACTTCAAAATCATAAAGGGAAATGATTTAACTTCTAATTTATATGTGACAAACCATCATTCAAGAGTGAAGTCTAAGTAAAAGTAATTTTAAAGTATGCAAAAATTCAAAAAGGGAAGATGTGACATATAGAGAACAGTGGGGAGTATCATAGTTAAGACTCAATAAATGTTTATTCACAGAGTTGAAATGAAATAACATTCTAATCCCAGGTGATCTCAATAAGAGAGAAAGCTATAGAGAAATTGGGGAAGAGAAAAGGAGAGACACAGAATTATCTAAGGTTTCTCTCTCTTTCCAAGCTGTATATATTAGTTCAATTTTGACTTTAATAGAAAAACATAAACTTAAATGTATGTTTTAAGATGTAAGATTAACCATTATAAGAGTAGAAAAATGTATGACTGTCAATCAGTGGGAAGAAAGACATAAAATAACAAGTTCAATCAACCCCAAAAAAAGACAGGAAAGCAAAACAGGGAATAAAAAAGCAGAACAAACAGAAAACACAATATAAATTGTTAGAGATAAGTACAAACATATAATTATCCAAGATAAATAGGATTACTAAATACCCATATTAAAACGACAGCATCAAAAAAATAGATATTAGATGAAGACTTGGAAACATACCAGAGCTATTTTACATTGATAAAATACACACTTTACCAAGAACAATCTAAATAGTGTTGAAGTGTATACAAGGGAAAAGAGATTGAGATTCAAGAAAATATATGGCAAACCCACAGCATTGTGGAAAATACGCCTTATTAGTAATCAAGAAATGAAGTAGATTAAAAGTTGTCAAGCATCAAAGGGTGAAGGTTTCCTTGCCCCTCATTCTCCTTTTTGCTTCTCCTCTCCTCCCTCTCCAAATTCTTGGTGGAAGTCCTTGATTTGCTATAAAGATACTGCTATAGAAAAAGATTTACAGAAAGAGACAATATATACATAAAAAGATCTTATTAGTATAATAATGCATTGGAATCATGTTGTGAGAACTAGTCAATTTTATTAAGAAAAATATTTCTTTGGATTATAGATATTTAATTCTAAAGTCTGTGCTGAATGGGATTTGAAGGTATGACAACTCCTCTATACTCCCCAAATGGTACTTAAATTTTGGGGAATGGCTCAGAAAAATATTGAGGAAATTATGAAGAAGGAAAGAGAAAGTGGGATCCAAAAGAAATGAACTCCTAGTTGCCCAATCACACAAATTCTCACAATTACAAAGGATGGGTTTACGGGGGCCAGTCTGGACATGCAGGAAAAACTAATGATATATTATTAATTGCAAATTAGAAGCCTTCTCATTAGAGTCAGATATTAATGCAAGGAATTCTGCTATCACTCCTTCTATCCAATATCATTCTTGCAGTTGTGACCAATAAGAAATATAAATAATAGATATAGAAAAAGAAGAAAAAAATAATCATCTTTGGTAAACGGATGAATAGCTAAAAGAATTAACTGCACAACTGCTATAACTAGTAAGACTAGAATCAGTACATTGGAAGAATAAAATGTTAACATACAAAAATCAATAGTTGCCTTTAGAACAATAATCTCTTAGGAAATATAATAGAAAATAGAAAACACAATTCACAGAATAAAAAAACAGTAATAACTCTCAAATTAACCTAACAAGAAATAATCAAGACCTACATAAAGAAAACTACACAACTTGATGGAATAACCTAAAAGAAGGTACAAATGATGGAAAGATGCACCATGTTTCTGGATGGGAAGACCTAATTTTATAAATATGTCAATTCTTTCCCCAAATGAATTCAATGCTTTTGCAATTAAAATCTTGATGGTGTGTTTTAGAGGATTTGTTAAATTGATTCTAGGATTTACATATAGAGAAATATTCAAAAATTGCCAAGAACATTTTGAAAAAGAACAATACATTCATTTGAAAATATTTATTAAGTGTTCCATATTTTCCAGACATTGTTCTGGGTAATGGAGATACACCTGTAAATAAAAATTATAATCTAATTTTATGTCAAAACATGGCAAAATCAGTTACATAGTCAAAAAGAAGAAGAAAAGGCTGAATACACTTAATATTTTTTCTGTTGATTTTGAAGAGCTAACTTATATTAACTAGCAGGAAAAAAGTGGACGCAGTTAATGAAAAGCCAATTCATATAAGACTAGTAATATTTAATACATATTGAGCACTTACCATGTCAGACACCAAGCTATGAATATTAATGCTTTTCTCTTAATCCTCACATCAATTCTATAAAATAGAGGTTGATATTATCACCATTTACATTTGAGGAAACTGAGTTTTAGACACGAACTTTAGCTCTGCCCAAGTAAGTGATGAGGTCTATATTTGAACTAAAATTCATCTGTTTTTAGAGCTTAAGAATTTTATCAGTATGTTCTACAAAACCATAATGATAGCACAATATAGCAATGTTTTGAAATGTTCAACTTAACTTCTAACTAAAGAAATGACTACTGAGGGTGCCTGGGTGGGTCAGTCGGTGAAGCGTCTGTGTTTGGCTCAGAGTCCTGGAATCCAGTCCCTGATCAGGTTCCCGGCTCTTCAGGGAGTCTGCTTCTCCCTCTGCCCCTCCTCCTACTCGTTCTCTCAATCTCTCTCTCTCTCAAATAAATAAATAAAATCTTTAAAAAAAAAAAAGGCTACTGAAATAGCAATGGTCAACTACCATGTTGATTATAATTAAAAAAATACTCAAACTTGATCAGGATACAGTGTGGACATGCAAATTTTGCAGCCTTTCAGGAAAGCTTCTGACCAAAGGTTTTAAGAGTCTTTGATACAGTGTTTTCAACCCTAGGAATCTCTCTGGGTGAAGTAATCAGCAAAAATTCTGAACTCATCTAAATGGTGAAAAACACTACAGCATCTTCTTAAGATGAATGACAGTATTAAAAAAATAAGTTTAAAAAGAGTATTTAACCACACTGGATGTGATAATTATATAATATTAAGTAACGAGAACTGGATACAAAACAATGCACAAAATATGAGCTCACTGCCAGATTTTGCATGAAAAATACATTTATATAAAGCTCAGTATATAAATAAAATATTTATATATAAATATATTTATAAACAGGAATCTATAAAAGAATTAATAGCTATTTATATATTTTTTAAATACCAAAATAATAGGGATTATGAGATTAGTGAAATAATTTGGGGGGAGAGGTATTAATTTTGGTCTTGAAACTTTTCTGTATTTCCTTAATTTTCTATAAATGAATATGTATTATTTGGCTAATAAAAATACATAGATATAACTAAATGAAAAATAAAACTGGGTTACAGTAATGCCATTGTTTGTCACATAGAATCCAATTAAAACTTCTAACTATACTAAAGCAGAGTTGGTAAGACTACATCTGCCTTTCCTAATAGAAGGAAAATGCTAATTAATTTATAGGTAATATTTAAAGTTTATTTTATGTAACATGTCAGCAGACACAGTTAAAAGAGGAAAGTGTGTTTTATGGTCCTATGGAAGGTAATAAATGTCAGACACATGTAGATAGTTATAAGTTTATGAACACCCAGGGTAATGCACACAAGGAAAACCTTATATGAGCACCAAATGAAAAGACATGTTTTCTAAGCACAGTCAGGGGACTGTTTTTAACTCCATGTGTAATATAGGTTAGATAGAGGGTTAAAGACTGCAGTGCAGTGGTCTGACAATAACCCCCCTGCAAGTGTGTGGTTTGATAGGGTGTTAATTGAGTAGCAGGTGAACATAAATAGAAAGCACCAAGGGTGTGTAGGGGGGAGTCTTTGTTGATGAGGGAACATAAAAATGCTGAGCACTGTGATAAGAAACAAAGACAATCTGAGGTTTATTTCTCTGACTTCGTTCTACCCTCCATAGTATGGGCCTCTCTAGTTTAAAATGCTTGCTAGGGAATAATAACATGGCTTTTAAAATATGTGGGTGATTAGAGAATAAGTCAGATAGTCCTGAAGGTTAATAAAAACCCAGGAGTTTGTTTTGTTTTTGTTTGTTTATAGTTAGACGTGATATTTAGTATGGTTGTTATTGCTGCTTCCTGGCATTACTGGTTCAGAATATCTCAAGACATATATGATGGCTGGGTCATTCAGCATCTAATGTGAAATATCATCAGGATTGCATTAGGATAGAAACACCGAAAAACATAAAAGTGGCGAAAAACATGAAGAGTGACTCAAGCTCTATAAAGTTCAAGAGAATATTTTTAAGAGAGAGGATTTTCCTGGGACTCCTAGGTGGCTCAGCCAGTTAAATGTCTGATTCTTGGTTTCAGCTCCAGACATGATCTCATGGGTGGTAAGACTAAGCCCTACCTTGGGCTCTGCACTCAGCGGGGAGTCTGCTTGAAGATTCTCTTCCTGTGCCCTTCCTCCCACACGTGCGCACATGCTCTCTCCCTCTGTGTGTGTGTGTGTGTGTGTGTCTCTCTCTCTGTCTCTGTCTCTCTCTCAAATAGGTGAATAAATCTAGAAAAAAAAAAAAAAAAACCCAAGAAAAAGAAAAGGGATTTTTCTGCATAGTTCACCTAGACACAAATGATATGAGAATATACAAGTAAATCCCTGAGTAAAATATGTTTTAAGTTCTAATGTTGACACTTCAGTTTTTCCAGGAAATCACCATTTCACAAATACATACAACCACCATAATGAAGACTTACCTTTCTCTGAGAAATATCTTCAGGTGCTTGTACAGTAGCATATTCTCCAAGAATGTTGCCAATTTGAAAAGAATGAGGTCCAAGCACACTATATTGTTATATCTAACAAGGCATTAAACACATCCAAGATGTGTAAATGACATTTTTAAGCTATTAAGTTTTAATAATGATAGCTAATATTTATAATTCCTGTGTATCAGGAACTGTGCTAATTGCTTCACAAATATTTGAACCTTACAAAATCTTAAGAGGTAAGAACTCTTAATTCACATTTACAAATGATATCAATTTGTAGAAAGATGAAGTACCTGCCCTGTAGTCACATAACTAATTAGTCGTGAAGCTAGATTTGAACCCAAATAAACTAACTCCAAAGTAGAAATCCTGAATTCCTGTACTATACTCTCTCCTTACACTCTTATCAAGTTCCTATAGAATATTGACTAAATAAATGCTGTGTTATAACAAAGAATCTTGCTCTTTTAAGAGAGTTAAGATAAAATCACAAAAAGTTCACTTCCCAACATGGTCTAGAGCAGTGATTCTCAAGCTTTAATGTTCAAATAAACCACTTCAGGATCTTGTTAAAATGCAGATACTGATTCTGTAGGTCTGAGATGGAACCTGAAAGCCTTCGTTTCTTACAAGCTCCTGGGTGATGTTGCTGTTGCTGCTGCTGTAGACCATCCTTTGAGTAGCAAGTAGAGAGTATTTTATTTCAGATGGGTAGAAAGGAGAGGAGTAAAGCTCTAGGTGTTTTTTTGTGCCCTTCTTTTCATTCCCTAATTTCTGTGAAACCACAATCTAGTCCAGAACACCCATCCCAACTTCTTTTTATACTTTTTATACTTCCTTTTTATACTCATTCTTCTCTCATCTCAAAGAAGAAAACTAGAATGTTAATTATATTATATAAATATAAATGCTGTAGTCAAATTCTGGCAGAGAAATAGCCAGTTCAGATGTGTATTAAGGAAAAATTATTCTGTGTCTTCTTTGTATTATTTTGCAGATTACTGAAAAGTATCAGAACAACTCAGCAACAATAAGAGACACAAGAAGTGGAATGAGTATTACCTTAGGAGCCTAGATGTTTGTTGTCCAGAAACCTGACTTATCTCAGGCTTTCCTCTCACCCAACCCCATTACTCCATATGCAGTCGTTAACCATACCCTACAGATTTAACCACATAAACAGCATCTCTGTTCCATCTGCCACTGCCTTGGGTTAGTTCATCATTGCTTCTCACTTTACCATAGTCAGCTAATATGGGGAAAGAGAAAGGTTCCAGTCTACCCTCTGGACTACAAGACCATTCTGTACAGAGCTGCCAGAGAAACCTTTCTGAAATATTAATCGAATGCCACTTCCTTGCCTTACATCCTTCAATAGCTCCCTATAACATTCTGACTTCCCAGGTTAACACACATGGCTGCTTGTGATCAAGCTCCATCTGTCTTGGTGGTTCATACCTTCCATTACCTCATACAAACCCCTTACTAGAAGCATACTGAACACAGAATACAGCTTTGCTATTGCATCATTGTGTTTTATACCTTTATGCCTTCCCACACACTATTTTTATTTGGAAGTTCTTCTTTTCTCCTGCTCTCTCCTATCCAGCCCTCTCTCCTACACACCTAGTCAACTTACCAATATCCAGTTCAAGTAGTATTCCGGAAGATCCAGTGACTCCCTGAATCATCCCACTAAAGTAGTCAGAGCAATGAGTAGAAAAAAACAAGACCCCATAGATTTCATCTCAGTAACACTAGGTCACAAGATATACAGACAAACCCAAAGTATGATTGGGAGAGGCTAAATCACCAAAATCTACAAGATCCATTTAGTATCAAAAACAATACAGGAGGAATTGGAGGAAAGGCAAAGGGACTAGTGATAAACCTATGAGCTGGAAACCCCCAACTTTCTATCAGATAATCACTGGAAAACACAGTGGGCCTTTCTGAGAGCAGTAGGAGAAAACAGGATAGGATTTTGTAAGTTCCAAATCAAGGATGAGTACAAGAGGTCCAAAGTATGATGTGATGGTCCTAGAGAGTTTTGGAGTCTGGGACCTATGAACTCTCAAAACTGACAAACAAAACAACCCTTACATCACAAAGCTTAGCACTAAGGAGATTATAAACCGAAGTGAGCACAATAAACTATGTGGACAAAGAAAAGAGAAGATAAAATTGGGAAAAGTAGCATAGGAAGAATGTCTAAGAAAGTTTAAGGCCATTTCTTTTCTTCATTGAAGGAGCAAGATGGGTAGCTATTCTGGTCTACCCTTCTAAAAGCATAGGAAAAGCCATTTTGCTTTAGAATGGAGAGCAACCAAGGATCACTACATAATCCCACATAAAATAAGTATAAAAATGAGAGCATAAAGAGTAAAATAAATCTGTCAGATAATGGAAACATACCAAAAAAATGCCCACAAAACAGATGAAGAACCTATTTACTGAAATACAAACTTTAAAAATCAAAATAAAAGTATAGAAATGATCTGCTTAACCAGCAGGAGGCAAACCTATACAGAAAGGGACTAGTTCAAATGACTTTTAAACAGTAATTTGACTGTACATTCCTGGTGGGATATGCCCTAAGGATATGCCCTAAGGATTAAAAAAGTATAGCAAAAAAAAATTACAAAACAAAAACCAAAAAAAATGAAAATAAAAACAACAACAAAAAGTTAAACTCTTCTGGAAATCATTCTATTAGTAGACATGTTGGTATTGTTTAACTAAGATTGTTGTGTTAAAAGTATGGGATAAACAAATGAGAATTATTATGTTGGTGTTATTTAAAGCAGGGATTTTTCACAGTGAGAGAAAGGAGATATTACTGTATGTAACATGGATAAGGTTAAGAAACACCCCGTCGTCCTGAATTTGAATTGGAAGTGTCAATATGAACTTATGATTTGGTTTTAAATATCTACATTTCCTAATTCTATCCTCCAAAATGTCTAGAAACAAAGCCTCACCACAATGAGTGCCTCTAGCCTTCAGAACGTGGGCTCTAAATAGGAGACCTCACTAAAAAGAACCAGGGATCCTTGAAGAAATAGCTGATTCTAGGTCTGGGATGAGACATGTTCAAGATGAGCCTTGAACCCCTAATGAATTAATGAGCTAACTGGAGCATTTCTCAGACTGGTCACTGGGCCAGCAGTAGCTGGGAACTTGTTTGGAATGCAAATTTTATGCCTCACCTCAGACCTACTGAATCAAAAACTCTGGGATTGGGCTCCGCAGTCTAGATTTGAACAAGCCTCCAAGTGATGTTGATGAACACTGAAGTTTGAGAACCACTGACCTAGGGCCATGATTATCATAGCTCTTAACATCAAAAATGAGAAGCAGCCAAGCATTGCATTCCTTCTGACAAAAGTACCTATTGTCACTTCTGAAGTAATCTTTCCCCTCCACCAAAAAAATAAAAAATAAAAATTGAACATGGGTCAGATTAAGCTCTACTTGTAACTATCAAGTTATAGGAAATAGGAACTAGAAATAAAAGAACATTTATAGTACAATTAGATAATTTTGAACACCATTGATGATATTGAGGTGTTATAGTTGATTTTTTTTTTTTTGGAGGATGATGATACTACGCTTGTGTTTTGGAGATAACATGCTAAAATATTTAAAGATGAAATTATATATTGTCCAGAAATTATGTCAAAATAATTCTGGGGAGGGGGTAGGGAGGTAGTGAAGTAAATAAAGTTGGCCATTATGTGACAGAATTGATGATGGTTGAAACCGAGTGATTTACTTAAAAGTTAATTACAATAATTATTTCTATTTTTATATATATTTGAATTTTTCAATAATAGGTTTCACATCAAGCATCAACTCTTCCAAAAAGTTCTTCCTTTAGCACCACTTCCAGCTTGATTTAGATAACCTTTTTCTATGCTTTGCCATCAGTCTGTGTATAACTCTGTCTTAACTGTAAAGAGTTCCTTGAGGGGAGGTCTGGGTTTTGTTTGCCTTACAACCCCAGTGGCTTATCACAGTGCCTGTACACAGCATCTTTTTCAGTTCAGGGTCCTCCCAGGAAACAGCACACTCAAACACGGTAATTGAAAAAAGAGTTCAACAAAAGAACTACTTCCAAGAATTTAAAAAAAAAAAAAAAAGAGTTCAACAAAAGAACTACTTACAAGAATGTAATCAGGGTTAAGAGAAACAATATGGGTTGGCCTAGGCACTTGGGTCTGGCAGCATCAGGAGTCCATTACCTCCTCTTGCCCAATGTGCAGGAGGGAGATCTACCTGCAATGTAATGAGAATTGTAGCTTTAGGGATGGCCTCCTGAGAGAACTGCAGCCTTTGTTAGAAGAACAAACCTAGAGCCCTCCAGGGAGGTTGCTGGGGAAATATATATCTCAAAGTCACTTCAATCCATGTTGGTAACTTCCACTGGTGGAATTCAAATAGAAGCAAGAGAGCATGTTAACGCAGTCAATAGAGAGAAGGTTGGAAAGTGGATCTTGAGGATGAGACAAAGTCACAGAGGCACGAGGCTTCTGATCATCCTTACAGATTTAGGTCCCCAAATCATGAGCTTCAAACTGTTTGGTATGTATGCACACATAAACATGTGTGCATGTGTGTGTATGTGTGTGTGTGAGAGAGAGGAGAGGGGCATGTGATGATACCTTTCTCAGATGGATTCTCTTCCTTTCAGTCCACAGACCACAGATTTAGGAAAAAAATCAGATCATTGTGGCAGATTATTAAAATAGCCACAAATATCTCTTCAATCATTATAAAGAAACATTCTTTGTCTTTTATGCCAGTTTTTCCTCTCTAATAAAGAAAATCTGGATGCATACTGTATTACCTCCAGTAGTATTTTTAAGCAACAAGCTAATATCAGAATATCAGTGTAAATATACCTGCAATTTTCAGTTAACCTCATGCTATTATTTTTAGACTGCCTGCGGCAGTATATCAGTACTGTCAGAAGGAAAAAATAACACAGAGTAAGGCATTTTCACAGTCTTTTCACAAGCCAAGGCACAAAATGGGCTCATTATCAACATGTGGTTACCAACAGTTCAATATGAATATATCTTCAGCTCCCTGATAACTGCTGTAGAGTCGTGTAATTCAGCAAAATGTAAACATGTGTCCCCCAGAAATGATACACTGCCAAACAAATGTGATCATGCCCCCCCAGCCCTCCCTTGAAAAAATTAATCAAGCCTGAGGATTTCAGGGTATATTCTGAAGAAAAATGTTTTTTCTAAAGATCACAATGTTGCTTCTACTCCATCAGTTCAAACCAATGGCCTTATTAAATACATGACGCCTAAAACATTTATCTAAAAAGGGATTTTTTTTTTCCTGTCCCAGATTCTCATAGGACCTTTACCAACATCTATGGTAACTTCTAAAAAAATTACCTTATTCTGGAAAATATAAAACTCTATGCTTTGGATGATATTTGGAACCATATCTCAAAGTGCCTCCACTTAACCTCATAGCAGGGACTTAAACTCTGGGTATTTAGGCAATAATACCACTTCTGCAAATCCAAATATTGAAGCAATACTAAATATAATAATAAAACAATAAAAATATACCATCTTTTACCTGCAAAGATGGTTTAACCCTCTACCAATAAGATGGAGATTATACGTTCTTGTTCCAGTAAAGGTGATGGACTCATACCATACACACAGATACCTTGTTCTCCTTGATACTAAACATTCAAGTGTGTTATAATTGACTGTGGCTTTCACTCTAAACAGCTATTGAGATACACAAAAATCGAGCCTATAACTTCTGCCTAAAAGCTACAAAATTCCAACCAACTGAATTCCATATTGTACCGGAGTCATTTGAAATGACTGTAAAGTAAGGTGGTGTAATTAGTAAAGCACACAATCTATAGCCAGAAACTTGTGGTTTGGGTTCTTTCTGCCACTTATAGGCTTGTGAATGCGGGCAAGCCACTACACATATTTGAATCTTAGTTTTCTTTTTAATTTTTAAACTATTTATAATCATTCCTGCCCTATATAGCTGTTGTAAGGATCAAATAATATAATGCATGCAAAAGAATTCTATAATGTGCTGAGTGCCAATATAAGGTAGTTCACTGGCTTCTGATTTAATTCTTTTATATGATCATTCAACTATAATTGAGATTGCCAACACAGATTTTTAGTTCTAGTTCTGTTTTCATTTCCTTCTGCCTTTCCATTTATCCTCCCTTTCCAGTCTTTGCATTGTTCTTCTTGAACACTACATCAAAAACTAATGATGTACTATATGTTGTCTAATTGAACATAAAAAAACATTAATTCTCAATAAAAACTTCAAATCAAAGTACTATGGAGAAATATATTAGCAAAGTTTACTGTCTCTCATTACTCTTAAAAGTGAATTTATTTCTAGCCCCACTTTAGACACTGAAGCCAGAGACACCACATAATTAAAGCCAAAATAACAGACAGCCTCAGCACTGGGGACTCCAAGAGGCTGATGAAGTAAAACTCCAGCCCAGAATAGCCCATGCACAGAGAGGGTGTGCCTCAAAGAGATGTGAGTCCACAGCATTGGGGGCTGAGACTCCAACACTCTATGAAAAGATATGCCAGAAGAAGAAAGCAAAGTCATCTTAGAATGTTTTGGTTTGCAGCTCCTGGTGGCTCAGTCAGTTGAGCATCCCACTCTTGGTTTTGGCTCAGGTCATAATCTCAAAGTCATGAGATCGAGCCCCAGGTCAGGCTCCCTGTTCAGTGGGGAGTCTGTTGGAGATTCTCTTCCTCTCCCTCTCCCCTTCTCCCTGCTTTTACTCTCTCATTTTCTATGTAAAAATAAATAAATAAATAAATAAATAAATCTTTAAAAAAAAAAAAGGAATGTTTTGGTTCACTAGTGATGTCTCTGGCCAATGGGAGTTTGTAAAGAAATGAGTTAGGCTATATGCTTTATCAGGAAAACCATTTGACTAAGACTAAGAACTAGGTTCCACTTTCTGTTTTATCCCAAATTAGTCCCGTAACTAGTTTGAGCAAATCATTTGACCTGTCTGGACATCACGTTCTTCAACTATAAAAATTTAGATTATTTCTACATTCTCATCAAGCTCTAAAATGCTATAGTAGATATAAGTAATTCATTTCTATTTTCACTATGCAAAACAAGGTCTACTGGCCAGAAATAAATTAATTAAATTAAATAAATAAAAACAGCTACAATCTCCAAAATTTGCGGTTGACATGGTTTTGAGGTTTTCCCATTCATTTGGGAAAATCCAAGGCCTCTATATAAGAGTCAAGTTAATATCATTTTTACCCACCTCTTTGAGAGGACCCCTTACCAGGAATCCTAACAAACAACAACAGTTTCTATCTGTAGCAACCAGTCAAATGTATTATCAGTGGAACATTTCCATGTAATCTCATTATCAACAAGTCTTTGGCATGTGGAATTCTTAACTTTCACAAATAAAGAAAATTATAATCCTTGGAATCAGACAAATTATAATTAGAAACTCCTACTGTACCATAATCCGGAGTACTTGCTGGTTTTGCCACATTGGCCAGAGGAGATGAAAGTACCAGTCCACTACACATAAACTACAGACTTGGTCTTACACCTTCTCATCTGGAGAGGAATGCTCTCTTTCCCATATCATCTCCTTTCATCTTCCTTCTTCTTTCTTGTACCCACAAAACAATCACTGTCATAGTTTTTATATTTATAAACTATTGAAGAGATGTCAGATAAGAACTTTCTAGCTTTATTTCGATGTTATTGTCATTTGATCCAGAAAAACAAAGAGCTTAGTAAAATGAGGAAAAGAATGAATCGAACCCAATGAAGAGTAGGAAGATGTTTAGCAAATGATTTTTCATGCAGAGGGGGAGTTAATAAATACTTTACGTTGATAAAATTAGGAGCAAGTGAGCTAATATGTATATGAATGCTTTTATTTAGCCATAAAATTCTATATAAATACCATTATTGTTATTATTTTAAGCAGAGGGAAAAATAATGGAAAGGAGACTGAAAGATTACTAAAGAAAGAGATCCTTGCTAAGTACTGATGCTGTCCCCACCATATACGTGTTCAGGGCTAGAAGTCAGTCCTGGAGTTTCCTGTCTCCACATGATGTTATAATTCTTGCTTCCTTTTGAGTTTCTTCATCTTCCCTTCTTTTACCCATATTGGATTCGGGCCTAGGTAATACCAGTTTCGTTTACCCAAGTTCAATTTTTGGATCCACAGTTCACAGACAGACCCTTATAAACCCACTGAAAGAAGTTCACATTTAATAAGATGCAAGAAGTCATTGAAAGGCACCTCCTTTCAGCAATTGTTAGTAAACAATGTTTTCAGCTCAGCATCTCAGGAGCTCTGTCAGAAAGCACAGACTTGAGACTCTCAAGTTCCAGTTCCTTAGAGGCTAAGGTGGCAAATGTAAGCCTGTCAGCTTCTCTTTGATCCTGGGCTTCCGGCTGTCCCACAGCAGTGTTCATCTCTCTTCTGCATATCCTTGGTCTCCAAGGACATGACTGAGAGGATGGTAGGGAAAATCCAACATCCCAACTCAATAAAATATAGAAAATCAAAAAGCATTTCCTAGAGAGAAGAATCATTACTTCCCTATATTCAGGACAATTCATCCATTGCTCAAGGTAAGACAGCAGAATCTCTCTCTATGCTGGTGCTTTATCCACTTATACTATTTCTGCTGTTATTATTATTAATACAAAAAATAAAAATGTTGAATGGTAGTCCCAGAAAAGCTTTTAAGAATTGTCCTGCTCTGCAACTAGCCATCCTGCCATATCTGCAAACAAAGGATTAAAGTGGATCACAGAGCCCCAAAAAGCCCTTCCTAGCTGTCATGGCCCATCTTTAAATGTTAAGAGCTGTTGAATCTCTCTCTGCAGAACTTGATGCTTCAGAAACATAGATGTATTGTTCTCAAAGCACAGGTAGAACACAGGCCTGCTGTTGCAAATATCTGCTGATTTTTCCCAGTTAGAGGACTGTGGGGATCCGGGGAGGTGGTGAGACAAAGGAAAAGAAACCTCTGAGTCACAACAACAAATTTGTGGCCCTTGGAGAAGAGACCATGCCAACTGCCTGAGTTCACTGCTAGGCTCTGAATAGAATTACCTGCATGTCAGTCAGTCAAGGTAGTTTAAAATACCTGTGCTCCTAAAGCCAGGATGTCATTATAGATTTAGCACTACTAGCAGTGTTCTCTTTGTCACACAATGAAGCAATATGGCTAATTAGCGCTCACTAGGGAGCCTGAAATAATGATGCCTCTCTCTTCCTAGAGCCAATTACCCCAAATATTCAGATTACCTACCTACTATTTCACTGAAAGAAGTGTCTGGATTTTTTTTATTTAATTCAGGCATTATGTATCATGTAACGTCACATTATGTGATGTTGTGTCACAGTCTGACAGCTTACAACGAGGGATGTGCTGAATATATTGGGTAGTTAATACCTGCCTGAATTAACAAGACAACCAACTTTCCAAAGAAAGAAAGTCTGAGAATCACCTGCTATACCTTCTGGGATAACTGGAGGGAGTACATGTCTGATTTACTCAATCAACCACTGTGTGTCACTGTTGCTTCTCGTAAAGACACATGAACGAGTATTTGTCCACAGAGATGGCACACACATCTACATGTAAACTATAGATGGGTTTGTACAGAATCCTTAATGGGGCGCCTGGGTGGCTCAGTTGGTTAAGCGACTGCCTTCGGCTCAGGTCATGATCCTGGAGTCCTGGGATCAAGTCCCGCATTCGGCTCCCTGCTCAGCGGGGAGTCTGCTTCTCCCTCTGACCCTCCTCCCTCTCATGCTCTCTGTCTCTCATGCTCTCTGTCTCAAATAAATAAATAAAATCTTAAAAAAAAAAAAGAATCCTTAATGGATACTCATTCATTGAGATTCTACTTGAGTACTGTTTAAATGATCTCAGCCATTTAGAAATTAAGTATTGAGAAGCAGGGTAATATAATGAAAAGGACTTGGGATAGAGCAAACCAGTTGAGAACCTGATATATGACCTTTCTTCATTTACTCATCTATTTATTCAACAAATATTTATTACATACCTACTCTCTACAGATATTCAGTTAAAGGAAGATGGGATATGTTCCAGCTCCATTTTCTTTGCTGTTCCTAAACAAGCAGAGCGTGGCCCTGCCTTGGGCCTGTACACTAGCTGATAGCATTGCCTGGGATGCTTTTCTCCAAGACATCTTCATGACCTACTCCCTTACCATCATTCGTTTCCCAAATTAGTTTTCTCTGGCCAACATCTTAAAATGAGGCTTTCCCTGGTGAACATACTTAAAATCCCATTCCCCTTTCCCTCCAGCTCTCCTGTTCCTATTTTTCTCCCATGGAAGAAGAAATATAGACAGCAGAGAAATCCTCTTTGAAGAGACAGTATAGATAAAGAAAGGCAAATGATGAGAGATAGTCAGCTCTTAGAGGAATGGAAAGAAGAGATGGCTCACTTTCCTCCTCAGGAAATCAGGGATAAATACCACCTATCTGGTAAGGAGAAAATTAAATGAGATGATATATGTAAAGTGCCTAGAATGTACTTTCTAAATATTCTAATTATCCATTTAGCTAATCAAAAACCTCAGTGTCTTCCCATTGTCTTCTGAAGAGAATTCAAGATCTTGGATCAATAGAAGATGTACCAGTACCTCATTTCCTAGCCATAGGTTTTACTTCAAGCCGGTTCCTTTCATCTCCAACTTCCTCAATTTCTGCCAATACATACACACTCTCTATCTTTCATCAAACCATATTTATTTAACTCTTTATAAAACCCAAGTACAATGTCCTCTTTTAATGCTCCAGTGGTTGCCCCTACCTGGAATAGGCAGTCTCCCCTGAATGAGCCTTCCCCTAACATTCGAACATCCTTTGTGTCCCAAGCACCCTCTGCCTTCTGCCATTATGGTACCGTTATATAATATTAAAATTGGTACTTTTGGGGCACCTGGATGGCTCAGTTGGTTAAGCTGTCAACTCTTGATTTTGGCTCAGGTCATGATCTCGGGGTCCTGGGATTGAGCCCCGCATCAGGCTCCATGCTCAGTGGGAAATCTGCTTCAGGAGTCTTTCTCCTTCTGCCCCTCCACCTGCTCACTTGCGCTTTCTCTCTCTCTCTCTCAAATAAATAAGTAAATCTCTTTTAAAAATTTGTACTTTTATTGTCTTCCTTCTAACTATACTGTAAGATCAATGAGGGTAGAGCTATATTTTATTCATTTTTCTAGAACTCGTTACAGAGCCTGGGACATAGTAGACCCACAATACATACATCTGAATCAGCAACTGAATCCATCCAATAGATCAACAGTAGATCACTGCTAGGTACATAGTTTGTTCATAATAAATGTTGACACTCTCATCACCCGCAGCTGACTTATTTAAGCATCAATGTGAATATTCAATTTGAATCCCTTAGTTTATATTGGTTATATAAAGCTGTATTTACAATTATATCAAATTACATATTAGTTAATAAAATATTTTGTTTAATGATACAACAAACATACTTTAAGTTTTATCATAAGCGAAAGACTGATATTAATTACATGGGCAAAAAGTAGGCATAAGGTCACAGATGAGAAGTGTAGGATTACTGCCTTCAATAAGCTTATAATCTACTAAGGAAGAAAGAGATGTATGAACAATTAACCAGCTGTAGTTTGAGACAAAATGAATAATCATAATAAGAGTGCACATAAGAAAAAAAGTTGACAGGATTGCCTAAGAAATGGAAAATAAGAAAAGGAAAAAAGATGGACCTTTAAAGGAATGTTATAGGGGTGAGGCTGTAGTGTTAGGTACATTCAATGGGGTCAGTGTCTGGATCCATGGAACCATACAGGTAAAAAGGTAAATGAGGGCTAGGATGTGGAATGAGGGATGGTAGAGCTCATTGGGATATTTATTCCAATATCCCAGGGTTAAGGAGTTTGGAGTTTATTTTGCAGACACACACAATTTAGAATCAGTGTAGTGATTGGTATCTAAGAATTTGTGGTAACATGTAGATAAGATAATTGAAATTGAGGTTGGAAAAGGGGGCATGGAAAGGGTTGGAATCCTGAAGGCAGGGAAGCAGTTTAGGAGGTTATTGTAAAAGGGTGGAAAAAAATATGGAGAAGCAGCAAACTAGAACACCAAGGGGATGCGTGGAAATGAATTAGCATTGTAAAGCAGATCTGAGTCCATTTGGCCAGTGACTAGTGGGATCAACCATGAACCCATTATCCTGGAATAGGAAATGCATACAGTATAGTTTGAGGAGCAGTGGGCAGGGGCATATTCACTACTGATTATTCATTCTTAAACATCATTGACTAGACTATTAAGGGACATTAGGTGCCCAGGGGACATTCAGATAAAGGTCAGATAGAGTGGGTTATGAACCAAGTTAAGAGTTAATAAAGAGTATTATGTTTTTGTTAATGTAAAGAAAGGTACAAGAAACATTTAAATGAATATAGTTTTTTTCTCTCTTGCTTTTGAGATATTTCCTTAGGACAAGTTTCCACAAACATACCACATGTCTATTACACGGACCTCTCCCAATCCTCATATCCTTTCACTTCGAGCCAGAAAAATCTATCTACTTCAGTGCTTCCTTAGAAACCCTGACATTTGTTTTGCTTTCAGTTTTGTTCCAACATCCCAATATGCCACATTCTTTATGACAGTCCTCAGTAATTTACAGTAATCACTTTCATAATTTTATGACACGTTCTCAAGACAAAAATCCCAGTGGTTCAGCCAGTACTTTGAGAACAGTTTCTAAGGCACTGTGACAATCTTGTTCCCAAAACCTCATTAACGTAAGCCAACTCTGTCCAAGAGTAGCAAGAGTGAAACATAATGAAACACTTGATTTGTTGGACTAAATCCACAGCACTACTATGCTATTAACATATAAAGATATAAATTACTAAGAATCGAGCTTAGATGTGGGATTTGCAAGTTTGCATATTTCTGCTGACAGTATAAGTGTAGAAGCCATAAATAGTATCTTTGCCTTTCACAAATTTTGGTAAATCCAACAAACATATCTCTATGTCTTCCCTAGTTACTGTAAATGCAGCCTCTCATAGTCTAAAGGGGTAATCAGTAAATATAGGGAAGCAATTTCTATTTTCATTGGCTACACTGAAAATCTGGGACAGATATATCCATCCTTGGTGTTGACTCTGATAAAGGTTTCAGTTTTAAACATGGATTCAATAAAAATCTCAAGGATATTGTGTTAAATACTTCACCTCTGCATGTTAAATCAATCTCTTTAGAAATTATATTTCATATCTTTCAAGTTTTTTATTCTTGGTTCATCAGAAATGTGTTTCACATTTTTTTAAATGTCTGGTAAAATTTGCTTTTGCAAAGCTTTCAAATCACTCCTTTTACAAAGACTAAATAGGAAATTATATTTTTCCAAGAGTAAATGAAAAGATTCACTTTAGTTCAAAATTCCAAATCAAAAACATTTGAGAGATTTCACAAACTGGCACAGCATGTTCCATTTGGCCTTATAGGAACAAGATGATCCAGGGAGGGAAACAGCTCAGCTCAGATATCACCATCAGCATCTGTTGACCATAGAAGGTAATATATAAAATCATCCTGCCTTACCCCAACAAACTTCTTGAGCCTTTTTATCATCTCTTGTCTTGCCTACATGTGAGAGTCATTTGAGAGCTTGCTCAGGATGTAATATCCACCATGCCCAATACAGAGAATATAAAATTAAGACACAGGCTATTTCATCAAAGGTTAATAGAACATTTTCCCCATGATGCCAGCCTTCTGGTTTCCTGCCAACCAACTTCTTGTCTTCCACCAATGCCTCCTCTATGTCACCTCCTCATGAAGGCTTCTGTAATACTTACTTTCTCTGCCCAGGAGAAGTGGCATCTTCTGCTTAACTCCTCCATGATTCTACCCATACTTGGATTAATCCAACTTATTCTGCTGAATATTAATATATCTACTTATCTTCACAAAAATCCCACAGGACAGGGACTATGTCTTATTTATTAGAGATAAGAAACAATAAATGGAGATTGGTGACAGGGTGAGAGACAACACTCCTTACAGCATAGCAATGGAAAACTCAGACTATAGTGTCAGACTACTTGGGTTCAAATCCAATCTATGCAAGTTACTAGCTATGTAACATTGATTTAGACCTGAATGAGTTACTTAATTTCTGTGCCTCATTCTCTGATTCATAAAATGGGAAATACGGTAATACTGACCTCACAGACATGTTAATGAAACCAAGGGAGAAGCTTGGTTTAATTATTTTTTTCTATCTTCTGAAATTAATCATTAATAAAGGTTTCTGCACATGGGAAAATAAGTATGGTTTTTCTCAAGTTTTTTTTGTGAACTATAGATATACCTTTCACAGCATATTAATAACTCTGTTACTTCTAACAAAGAACCAAATTGTACTGCCATTTTATTTTAAATGACTTTTCTGACTGTAAAATCCAACTTGCCAATTGTATATATATACATAAAATACAGGAAAATAACAAACACTGCCCATAATTCTTTAACCAAACAGTTCTTCAAAAACCATTATTAAAATTTTATGACTTTTATTCTCTTCATACTTTGGTTCATAATTCAATTTTATTGGATAGATTTTCATATAACATTACTTAAGGAAAAATTTCCCAAGATATTAAGTGTTCTTTGAAAAAACAATTATCTTTCTATATTTATTTAATTATTCCATTATTGGATATTTAGGCAATAACGTTTTGACAAACATCTTTGTACATACATATTTTCCATATATCATGTAATACATTTTATAGCATTTTCATATCTTAAACTCACAATAATCCTGGGATATTGGTCAAATGTTACAATCTTTACTGGAGAAGAAACAAAGGATTATGTGTTAAGTGATTTTCTTAGCAAGTTTATGGTGAAATCAAGCCCATAAGCTAAGGCTTCTGACTCAGTTTAGTTTCCTTTCCACTATATCACTTCACAAACCTGTAATCATTAAGAAATGACTACTGGATGTGTGTGTGTGTGTGTATTTTAATGGGAATGTGCTAATCTACTCACATCCTCTTTCATGATTCCTTTTGTGATCAATAGCAAAAATATGTTAAATGCCCTGAGGGAACCAGAACCCCCATCTTGTGCTCTAATCATCCCTGGGCTCTTATCCACTGAGCTAATCAGCAAATTTTTGCATGTAGAAATTAAATATATATTGGCAGCATTAAAGCCCCATTGAGAAGTGGAGAAGGGAAATCTCCAGTGGAACAGAAATTTGACAAGCATATCAGGCACTCTGTCTAGAAAAAGATATGACCAGAGGTAGGGATCTATACTGATTTCTGGTCTGTGGCTGACAGTTTGCCTGGATAATCAGGGACTGGAAGGAATAAGATTAGAGCACTGATGATGTAAACACCATAAGGCCAGGATTTTGCTCACTGCTCACTGCTGTAGCCCATATGTTAAGAATAGCTTAAAACATCAAATACTCTCAAGAAAATATTTGTTGAATGAAGGCATCTAGGAGAGATATGAGGATGTACCTCACAGAATTGGCCCAGAATTTGAGAATATTTGTGTAGCTTATGAACTGTCATCCAAAGACAGCCACTGCAAAGCAGCAGATACCCTTTAGTGAGAATTTATCAAAACTGTCCCTCAATCAGCTGTACCTCATAACTACTCAAGGGTTTGTTCAAAACACTCATGAACAAACTGGCCATGCTGGCAGAGCATGATGTTAGGTACACATTCAACCATAAGAATTTACCCTCCTCAAAGCTGTGGGTCTGTGTTCCAACAGCAGAAATCAATGCTTAGCCTCCATTACGGCACCAGTTCTTACTAACTGATAACACTGGACTCATCCCCTAAAGAGGAGATAGAAATTACTTTTCATTGAAAGAGAACAATAAGGATTTGCCTTTTCTGCCTAACCTACCTCTCCAAGCCCAGAATCCATGGTCTCACTTTATACCATATTCATCATCACAATATTCTATCACTGTAATAAAAAATAGTCACTATATAGAAAAAGAAGTAATGCAATGGGTTGGCACTGTGGGATGAACTGGTCTTTCCATTTAGCTCATCATTTGGAAGGATCTAGACTTACAGAATTGTGGAATTGACCTAGTGAATACCTAATTGTGGTACCAGGTAGAAGATGACAACTTATAAGCTCAGTGCTGATCTATATGATGCCTGTATGATTTGGAATATGCTCTAAATCTGTGACTATACGTGATGCCAGAATGCATGAACTTAGGAACCAAGGGGTAAAGAAAGGTTTATAATTCCTCTCACTATTATATCTAATAACCCACTTACAAAATTTTTGCTCCCCATCACTGCAACTTTGGGAGCTGCTGGTTCAGAGGTAGTCATTTCTAAGGGAAGAAGCCTTCTGCCAAGGAAGACATATGAAAATGAACTGGATGTTGAGACTGCCATTTTCATTTTCTTTTGTCAGTGAACGAACAGACCAAAAAGTAGATTAATATATTGACTGGGGGGTTATTTGACCTTAATCAATAAGGAGAAATAGAACAGACAATGTGGCAAGGAATCTTGTGTCTATATCCAAAGGATTTTTTTGGGTTCCCCTAATACTTTTATGTCTAATAGTAAAATTGGTTGGAAGCCTGAAACAATACTGGCAGGACAACCAAGGACTCGTATCCCCTCAGGGATAAAAGGTTGAGTGATCCTTCATTCAATAAAGAACTCCACTAGCTGAAGTGCTGAGAGAAAACTGATTACTTAAGGCATAGTGGAGGAAGAAAGTTCTAAATATTAATTATGGTCTTGTGACTAGTTGCAGTAATAGACTTTATTAGCTAACTTCTTTCTTCCTCTCTTTTATGTATATTTATGTATATTAACCTATTTACATTTTCCTTTTCAACCCTTCTGCTTTTTTATGTCATAAATATAAATTTATAATTTATTCCTTAGTTTATAGAATAACAAGCTAGGATTGTAACTGAACAAAAAGGGAAATAACCATCAGTCAGAGATGGAGTCATAATTAATGGAAATACAGTCTCCGTTTGAATGAGAAGGTAAGTGCTTTTTACTTGTCCAATGGATAGTTACACTGAGTAACCAAAGGGGATGATGATGTTTGATATTGTGAATTCACTGAACTCAGCATCCATTCCAACACCCTTCAGTATACCTCCCTCTACCTTAGAGTCTAGAAAGCTGAAACTATATTTCAGACTTCCCTGAAGCTAGAGTTCCATTAATGACATAGGCTTTAATGAGCTTTGGAAGGTGGAAGTTAAAAAACAACAACTTTGGGGGCGCCTGGGTGGCTCAGTCGTTAAGCGTCTGCCTTCAGCTCAGGTCATGATCTCAGGGTCCTGGGATCGAGTCCCACATCGGGCTCTCTGTTCAGCGGGAAGCCTGCTTCTCCCTCTCCTGCTCCCCCTGCTTGTGTTCCCTCTCTCGCTGTGTCTCTTTCTGTCAAATAAAGAAATAAAATCTTAAAAAAAAACTTTGCAGGGCACCTAAGTGGCTCAGTTGGTTAAGCATCTGCCTTAGGCTCAGGTCATGATCCCAAAGTCCTGGGATTGAGTCTCTCGTCAGGCTCCCTGCTCAGCTGAGAATCTCCTTCTCCCACTACCCTTCACCACTGCTCATGATCTCTCTCTCTCACTCTCTCTCTCTCTCTAATAAATAAAATCTTTAAAAACAACAACAACAACTTTGTTATTTGGTTGTTGCTCCTATGAAGCAAGTTTATAAAGATGCTGGCTATAAATTACAGAAGTGTTCTGATGTCTGGCACCTTGGGAAGACTGAGCCACATTTGTGGTGGCACATATCTGTGATCATTGAACCACAGCTACCGCAGTGGATTCCTGAATACAATTCCCATGATTTCCCCTTGATTCTCAACACCATGACTGCAGCAGAGGTAGTGGCTCTCCTGGCATGTTATTTCAGCAGTCTTATTCCAGACTTGGACACTCAACATAAAGTCTGCTTCTCTAGTACTTCCAATAATTTTATAGTAACTAATTCCCCATTAAAATATGTTTTTGCTTAAACTAGCTGGAGCAGGTTTTTGTTGTTACAGCTAAATCTTAATGGAACCCAACGTAAAATCAGCAGAAGAAAACTCTGTATTACAAGCAAACAATGTTTACTTTGGAAAATAACACACACACAGTCTTTCAGGTTATCTTCTTCCAAACCCGATTTCCAATCCTACTCCAATAATTTCCAACAGTGGTGCCATCATTATTCCAGACACCAACTTAACTTCTTGGCATCACCCTTGATTCCTTCCACCCTTCATCTAAATCAGTCAATATATCCTGTTGAATTTCCTTTGAAAATATCTATTACCATTACTACTCTGGTCCAAATCCTCTTCACTTCACATATTATTCCTATCACCTTCTAACTGGTTGCCTTGTCTCCAGTATTCCCAAACCAATAAAACGAAGGCAAGGGTGCCTGGGTGGCTCAGATGGTTAAGCGTCTGCCTTCAGCTCAGGTCATGATCCCAGGGTCCTGGGATCGAGTCCCGCATCGGGCTCCCTGCTCCTTGGGAGCCTGCTTCTCCCTCTGCCTCTCTCTCTCTCTGTCTGTCTCTCATGAATAAATAAATAAAATTAAAAAAACAAAAACAAAACAAAAAAAAAAACGAAGGCAAAAGCAGACGGAAACCCCTGAAAAATACAGCTCTCACATTATCCTTCAATCCCTTTTCAAGTCCCACACACCCACCCCAACCCCACACACACACAGAATAAAGGGGATTTTTAAGACCTAACCCCCAAGAACAAAGATACTGGGTTAAAACACAAGAGCAACAAAATATTGAAAGCTAGAAAGGGAATAGAGGAGTGGTAAATGACACAGAAGACATAAGAAAGCTGAATTCTTAGCCAGCAACAGGGAAACCAAAAGGCAATATCCTTAGCACTGCAGAACTATCAAAATATTCAGAATTCCATTATACAAGGTCCCTCCAAAAGTCTGTTGAAAGTGGAGTAAAAAATGGTAGAATTAATTAAAAACTTGGCTAAGAACATATACGGTGTCTAGATCTCCTCTATCACTGGGGAGCTGCACCACTGCCCTCTGTAATCCTGGAAGAGGACTAAACATTTATTTTTTGGAGAGACTAGCTGATTATCCCCAACCGGGAACTTCAGGTGCTGAAATTGGGAAGATTAAGACAGTACATATCCTGAAGTTTAGGCTCCCACCTTTCTCACGTATGAGAATGTGGTCAGCCAGCCTCAGCACTCATGAAGCATGAGATTGAAGGAGGCTTCTAAAGCCTAAGAGGAAAGACCTAAAGAATCTGAGGTCAGCTATTATCTAACAAAGCAGCCCAGTCAGATGATCCTAAAGTGAAGATCCAAAAGATAAACCTCGCCTATGAGCTCAGACTTCCCAGTAAAATTTTGTATTTCTCCTTCTTATATCTGAATAGACTGCTAAAGGATTTAAGAAAAGCCTCTAATGGGAAAGCTGGAGACCAAGACAAAGAGAAAAGGGTCATAGGTACCAGAAGCATGGAGGAAAAGAGAACCTCGGAACTACAGTTAATAATCCTCAGGTGGGTAAGGAAAGATGTTACAGCTACAAAACAAGAAAAGGATGTTATCTAAGAGGGAAGTTTAAAAGAAAAAACTTCTAAAAAATTAAAAGCAAGAGAGCAGAAACAAAAAAAATTATAAGGATAAAACAAAGCCACAGGAATCTCCTAGAAAGAAGAGGAAAAGGACAAAACACATAAAATAGGCATGAAAACTAAGAAAATTAGAGGAACATTCAAAATAACAAAAAGATGCAAGAAGAGAGAAAATAGGAGTAAGTCATCAAATACATAATTGCAACATTTTTTTTACCGAACTGAGGTACACTGGATTCCAAGCATAAATGCTCTATTGAGGGCCCAGCACAGTATATGAAAATAGGCCCACACTAAGGCATATCTCTGTGAAAATTCAAAACAGAAAAGCTCAGAGAGAAAAAAATGGTTTCAAACAACTACACTAGAAGGAAAGGAAGACAGTAAGTGGGTGTCTGAAAAATCAGGACATAGCAATATAAACATGTTATTTAGAGGTAGGTAAATAGAAAGAATCTGAGGGGCGCCTGGGTGGCTCAGTCCTAAAGCGTCTGCCTTTGGCTCAGGTCATGGTCCCAGGGTCCTGGGATCCAGCCCTGCTCAGCAGGAAGCCTGCTTCTCCCTCTCCCACTCCCCCTGCTTGTGTTCCCTTTCTTGCTGTGTCTCTCTCTGTCAAATAAATAAAATCTTTAAAAAAAAAAAAAAGTCTGAAAGTGTGAATATGTTTTATTTTTTTTTCAAGAAGCAGACTAGAAGAGGGCTAGAAGATTATTGTTTTTCATAAAAAGCCTTGTAGAATATTTGCCACTTTAAACTGTGTCCATGTAGAATTTTGGTGAAATTAAAAGCTAAATTAGGGGAGGGAGGGAGGGAGAGAGAGAGAGTGCCCAAAGCAAAATCCTCTTGCACTTTATCCAGCATAATGCTTTTGTTAAAATTCCACTTTCAGCATTTTGTCCCTTATTTTCCAGCTTTCAAGAACTCCCATTTAAAATCCTTTTGCTGGGGTGCCTGGGTGGCTCAGTCGTTAAGCATCTACCTTCGGTTCAGGTCATGGTCCCAGAGTCCTGGGATTGAGTCCCACATCGGGCTCCCTGCTCCGCGGGAAGCCTTCTTCTCCCTCTCCCACTCCCCCTGCTTGTGTTCCCTCTCTGGTTGTGTATCTCTGTCAAATAAATAAATAAAATCTTTAAAAATAAAATAAAATCCTTTTGCTAACATATAAAGTCACTGAAAATATGATTCCATAGCTTCTTTTCTTCAACCTAAATCTTCTGTTCTAGTTAAACTGGTCTACTTATTAACCCTTAAATATAAGAAGGTATGCATCTTTCATTCTTTCTCACTGCAACATGAATAACCCTCTCATTTTCCTCTATCCTACTGACGTCCAACAAACATTGTTAGCACTCTTCTTTGAATTCTTCTGAATTTAAAATTTAATGTGATTTGTTATATTGCTCTCTAAATCTCATATGTAGGGACGCCTGGGTGGCTCAGTCAGTTAAGTGTCTGCCTTCGGCCCAGGTCATGATCCCAGGATCCTGGGATGGAATCCCACATCAGGCTCCTTGCTCAGCGGGGAGCTTGCTTCTCCATCTGCCTGTCACTCCTCCTTTTTGTGCTCTCTCTCTCTGACAAATAAATAAAATCTTTTTTAAAAAATAATAAATAAATAAATCTCGTATGTATTACTTCTGCTATGACTGCCAAGTGGACGTATACTCCTCTGTATCCAAAGAGGATCTGAAACCATACAAACTATAAATTCCAAAGCATTGTTCATGAATCAGGAATGAATGAATGAATGAATGAATACACACATGCATGCAAGAAGCTAATAAACAGCAAATAATGTTCGACTAAAATTTGAATTTAAAAAAAAACTAATATACATTTTCAGCTTTAAAGAAAGAATATGTTACTCCCAAATTGCTTCCAGATACAGTTCTTTGAACTAAGAAGACATTATTAAGGATTTCTAAACACATTTTAAGAAATGTATAGGCTTCGGAAATGAGAAATCAGCATTCAGTTGGAACTTCTAGTATCATCTTAGTCCACAACAATGAACCACAAAAATCTTGTGAATTTATGATCATGGGTAATTTTTATAACATTTTCTAAATTTTCCTGGAATAAAATTTGCAATTCAGAAATAATTTCAAAGGCTATAAGAAGACTCTTTCTGGCTGAGAAAGAAAAATAGAAGCATCCACTGTTCTAAGTGAAACAAGAGGCTGGTAATACCCAGTCATTAGAATGCACACAAAAGTATCTTCTGGAGGGGTCACTTGCCAGAGTGAATAGCTCATTTAGGCTTGGTGACAATCCGGTATCCTTTCCTCCATTAGTCTCTTCCTTAGCCAAACCACAAATATCCAGACTCCATTACATTTATAGTCTTAGCCAATGATCATACTCCTCCACCCACAACACACATACAAAGAAGCTAAAATATCATCCCTTCCTATACTCTTAAGTTAAATAAAACTCTCATCTGTATTTTTCTATCATCCCTAATTTGCTTTATTTAAATATGAGGGTAAAAATTAGGCCCTTGTATTTTAACTGATAGAACTTCCTCCAAATAAAAAAAGAGAGATTTTTTTAACAAGGATGGTAGATTATGAACCATCAAAATTGATAGGAGCTAGGTTCAATAGATGTGCAGGATGCACAAAAATAACTAGGAGAGATTGGTAAGAATGTACTGCAAGATGAGGAAGAAAACATGTCTGAGCCACACACCTTTGGGCTTGGAAAGCTGTGTCTAGCACACTCCTTGGACTCTTGGTCCTTTGTCAACCACTGTATCACTCTGGAGTCCCTTGTGAAAGTCATGCAAACCCAAGACTCAGCTTCTTTACTAAAAATATGATTATTTGAGAAGTAATAAGTCATCCCGTTTATGCTGTCTACTTCTGTTTACTAAGAACTTTTCTCAGCAATGAATATTTTATCTTGTCTAATGCTTACAGCAAACCTGTAAGGTTATTCTACTTTGCAAATGAGGAAAATGAGGCTCAGAAAAGTTCAGCTATTTCTCCAAATTTATACATATATTAAGTGGAAGAGTCAGGAATTCTACTGAGTTCCTATAACACCACTCTATGTTATAAATATAGATAGAAAAATGTGGTTTAAGAAGACTTTTTTTTAAGATTTTATTTATTTTTTGACAGAGAGAGACACAGAGAGAGAGGGAACACAAGCAGGTGGAGTGGGAGAGGGAGAAGCAGGCTTCCCGCGGAGCAAGGAGCCCGATGTGGGACTCGATCCCAGGACCCTGGGATCATGACCTGAGCCGAAGGCAGACGCTTAACGACTGAGCCACCCAGGCACCCTAAGAAGACTTTTAATACAATGTTGTCCTTTGTTTCCAAAACCACAAAACAACTTTTGGAATGGGATCAGCAGAATTTTCATATCCATTTTACTAATACCTCGAAGAGACTATGATTTACCCAAAGGCAACTGATAAGTGAACTAAGATGGTTCACATTATTTAACTTATAGTTAAAAATCAATGCATCGAATGACACAAACAAATGGAAAGATATTCCATTCTCACGGATTGGGAGAACAAATATAATATGTCCATACTACCCAAAGCAATCTACAGGTTTAATGCAATCCCTATCAAAAGACCAACAGCATTTTCACAGAACTAGAATGAACAATTTGAAAATTTGTGTGGAACTACAAAAGATCCCAAATAGCCAAAGCAACCTTGAAAAAGAAAAACAAAATTGGAAGTATCACAATCCCAGATTTCAAGATTTACTACAAAGCTGTAGTAATCAAATCAGCATGGTACTGGCACAAAAATAGACACAGAGATCAATACAACATAATAGAGACCAGAAATAAACCCACAATTATGGGGTCAATTAATTTTCAATAAAGGAGGCAAGAATATGTAATGGGGAAAAGATAGTCTCTTCAACAAATGGTGTTGGGAAACTGGACAGCTATATGCGAAGGAATGAAATTGGACCACTTTCTTACACCATACACACACAAAAAAACTCAACATGAATTAAGGACCTAAATGTGAGACCTGAAACCATAAAAATCCTTGAAGAGAGCACAGACACTAATTTCCTTGACAGCTGCAGCAATATTTTTCTAGAGAGGTCACCTGAGGCAAGGGAAACAAAAGCAAAAATAAACTGTTGGGACTACATCAAACTAAAAAGCTTCTGTGCAGTGAAGGAAACAACAAAACTAAAAGACAACCTATGGAATGGGAGCAGATATTTGCAAATTACATATCCAATAAAGGGTTAGGATCCAAAACATATAAAGAACTTACAAAACTCAACACCCCAAAAAACAAATAATCCAGTTAAGAAATGGGCAGAAGACATGACTAGACATTTTTCCAAAGAAGACATCCAGAGGGCTAACAGACACATGAAAAGATGTTCAACATCACTCATCATCAGAGAAATACAAATCAAAACCATGATGAGCTACCACCTCACACCTGTCAGAATGGCTAAAATTAACAACACAAGAAACAACAGGTGTTAGCGAGGATGCAGAGAAAGGGGAACCCTCTTACATTGTTGGTGGGAATGCAAACTGGTGGAGCCACTTGGGAAAACAGTATGGACGTTCCTCAAAAAGTTGAAAAATAGAACTACCCTCTGACCCAGCAATTGCACTACTAGGTATTTACCAAAAGGATACAAAAATACAGATTTGAAGGGGTATATGCACCCCAATGTTTATAGCAGCATTACCAACAAAAGCCAAAATGTCCATTGACTGATGAATAGATAAAGAAGATGTGTGTGTATGTGTGTGTGTATATATATATTTTTTTATTTTTAATTACTCAGCCATCAAAAAGAATGAAATCTTGCCATTTGCAATGATGTGGATGGAGCCAGAGTGATTATGCTAAGTGAAATAAGTCAGTCAGAGAAAGACAAATACCATATGATTTCACTCAAGTGTGGAATTTAAGAAACAAAACAGATGAACATATGGGAAGAGGAAAAAAAAAAAAAGAAAGAGAGGGAAACAACCCATAGAGAACAAAATGAGAGTTAATGGAGGGAGGTGGGTGGGGCATGGGCTAGATGGATGATGGGTATTAAGGAGGGCACTTGTTATGATGAGCACTGGGTATTGTATGTAAGTGATGAATCACTGAATTCTACTCCTGAAACCAATATTGTACTCTATGTTAACTAATTAGAATTTAAATACAAATTTAAAAAAAAAAACACACACACACAGTGAGATATCATCTCACACCTGTCAGATTGGCTAAAATAAAAAAACACATGAAACAACAAGTGTTACCGAGGATGTGGAGAAAAAGGATCCCTCATGCACTGTTGGTGGGAATGCAAACTGGTGTAGCCACTGTGGAAAACAGTACGGGGGTTCCACAAAAATTAAAAATAGAACTACCATATGATCCAGTAATCACACTACTGGGTATTTACACAAAGCATACAAAAACACTAATTTGAAAAGATATAATCACCCCTACATTTATGGCAGCATTTTTTACACTAGCCAAATTATAAAAGCAACCCAAGCATTCACTGACAGATGAATGGTTTAAGAAGATATGATGTATACACACACTGAAAAATCACTTAGCCATAGAAAAAAATGACATCTTGCCATTTGCAATAACATGGATGGATCTGGAGGGTATAATGCTAAGTGAAATCAGTCAGTCAGAGAAAGACAAATACTGTATGATTTCACCCATATGTGGAATTTAAGAAACAAAACAAAGAAAAAAAGAAACAAACCAAAAAAGCAGACTCAACTACAGAGAACAAACTGATGGTTATCAAAGAGGAGGTAGGTAGGGGGAATGGGTGAAATGGGTGAAGGGGATTAAGAGTACACTTAATCATGATTAGCACTGAGTAATGTATAGAATTGTTGAATCATTACACCTGAAACTAATATAACACTGCTAATTATGCTGGAATTAAAAATAAAATAAAATACTGACTTGGAGAAGATTTTATAAATAAATAATAAGAAAATCTCTTTAAAAAAATCATTGCATCAAAAATGCTTACCACCAGAGCTTGGAGAGGACCTTATTCAAAATTCCATTACATATGGGTAAGAAACTAAGGACCTCAGAGTAGAAGGCCTTTCCTTAAGGTCACATAGACCAGGACTGGTCTGAACCGAAGCTGACTTCCTAGCAGTTCAGTGCTCTCTGCCCTGCAGAGGTTACTGCCTGTTACTCGCGCACGTGCGCGCGCACACACAGATGCATACACTTGCGCATGTGCCTGTTCATTCAGATGGTGCTAACATTAAGGATTTGTTGACTAAAAGGAAAATACTTCTTTTTAAGCTCAGAGTAGGAAATCGCATGACCATTTCTCTTTTTAATTTTCCACTGTGAACAGCACCATGGAGAGAACTTGACAGAGACTGACAGTGGCAGCACCAACACCATGACACAGATCTGTCAAAGGTGAAATCAGAAAAGATCCCAAGATATAAATATTCGGAATTTGCTGCTTCTAGATGGTGCTTCTAACACGCAACTGATAAGAGATCCACCCTTCTCCCAGCCATGGGCCCCTCCCGTCTTTCCCCAATACTATTACCATAGTATATCTTTCATTCTGAATTCCCAAAGCAAAAGACACATGTGATGTTTTACATTTTTGCTGAGCCAATTAGGAAAATAAAGAGTGGAGGTTAGAGAAGGAGAAAGAAAGGAGGAACTTTTTGTTCATGAGAATAATACCACGTACCGCTAGCAGCCAATATCACTATATATTCACATTCTATGTAGGGATCATGGAATTAGCTTCTGTGCTACAACCCCTGAGGTGAAACTCAGCAGTCCCAACAGTCAAACAGCTCAAAAGTTAACTTAAGGTGGGAAAAACGTAAAAAAAAAAAAAAAAAGCTTAAGTCAGCCCAACTGCCAAAGTAGTGTCACATCAGAACTTCAATGCAGTCAGGAAAATCATACAGTCTTAGACCTGGAAGACATTTTGGATAACGACTCCAATCTCCATGTTATCACACAGGAAAACTGAGGCTTACGGCGGTTTAATGTTTGGCTCAAAAATCACACAGAAAGTGTCAGAACCAAAATAGAACCCAGGTTTCAACATCCCAAAGAACTAACATGTCATATTAAAGGACACTTGGGAAAAGTTAGGATCCCTTGTTCAGTTCTTTAATGTTGATACTAAGGAGGAGAAATGCCACACCTCTGCATAGTCTCTCACTACACTATGAAAACCAGACTCTCTTGAGCTAGGCAGGGAGTCCCGTGCATTAGCAGGAGGGAAGGCTCCTCATTTCCAAAGGTCTTGAGATCACAGGGGCCAGAGGCTAACACTGAGGCACCTGAAAGGACAGGGAGTGGGCCCAACTGCTGACAATATTTCCTGTCCTCCTTGAGATTCCCATAAAATTAGGAGTTGGTGGTGACCACTACAGCTGCCACAGAAGCTTGTTTACTATTAGAAAAGAAAAATGAGGGGCACCTGGGTGGCTCAGTCGTTAAGCGTCTGCGTTTGGCTCAGGTCATGATCCCAGGGTCCTAGGATCGAGCCCTGTGTCCAGCTCCCTGCTCGGCGGGAAGCCTGCTTCTCCCTCTCCCACTCCCCCTGCTTGTGTTCCCTCTCTCGCTGTGTCTCTGTCAAATAAATTAAAAGTCTTAAAAAAAAAAAAGAAAAGAAAAATGAATACATAAGTCAGGACCCATTCTGGGTACTTTCACATTATTTCCTTGTTTAAATGTTACAACACCTCTAAAGGTAGGAATAATTATCTCTATTCGTAATGAATACTGAAGGTTGCCTACAAAACCATGCAGGGTTTTTCTCATTTCTCAGTACTCACAAAAATGTTCCCAGAGTGAGAACTCCAGATCCAAACATTTTAGCAACAAATCATTCAAATTGCATACAAACTCTTCCACAGAAAAGAAAAATAAAAAGGATACCCATTAGCATAACCTTGATACCAAAGCCTGATATTGACAAAGCTAAAAAAGGAAAGACTGCCATAAACAAAGATGCAAGAATCCTAAGTTAAATATTACCAAAACAAATTCAACAATGTACGAAAAACTCAGAACCAAACTGAATTACCACAGGATAACATAATTCTAATCTTAAGCAAGGTTGGTTGAGGATTAGAAAACAAATTAATCTATTAAAATTAAAATCAAATAATGAGCTATTAAAAGGCATGATTTTTAAATAGAGGCAATGAAATTACAGAATTCAATATCTATTTTTGATTTAAAAGAAAAACCTCTTAATCTAGAAATAGAAGGTTTTCTTTTTATCTACAAAAGTGTCATTTAAAATATTGAAATACTGAAATCTATTCCTTTGAGATTCAAAACAAGGAAATGCTGTTCTCTAGGTCAAAAACATGAGGTCTTGGCCAATGCAGATTGGCAAGAAAATAGACATAAGAAAATAAATAGATATAACTGTTATAAAAAATTATATGATTACCCCAAAAATATAAAAAAAAATTATAACAAATGTTAGAATATGTGAATATGTGAGAAAATGTTTAACCAATTTGCTAAATATGAAATAAATATTTGAAAAATCTATGTCACTCCTATACACCAGCCAGAAACACAAAATCAAAATTTTAAGAAAGCTACTATTAAGAGTACCACCAAAAATGTGAAGTACATAGAAATAAATCTAACAAAAGATTTTTAAGATGACTGTGGAGAAAATTATAAAACTGCATGGAAAAACAAGTAACTCTAAATATATGAACAGATATACCATATTCATGAATTGAAAGACAATAATGTAGTAATGTCAATTCTCACAAACCTAACATATAAATTCAGTGTCCTATTGATAGTATCACAATGCTTTTGGAGCAACTTAATACGTTAAACCTAAATTTTAAATCAAATATCAGAAAAAGCCAAGAACACTCTTGAAGAAAAAGAATAAGGCAGGAGGATTTTCCCTACCCAATATCAGCTCTTACTATAAAGCTGCAATAATCAGGATAATGTGGTATTGGTAGTGGATAGATCAATGGAACAGAATAGTGTGTGTAAAAAGATCTTCCCATGTTATGAACATGATATATGACAGAGGTGCCATTGCAAATCTGTGGAGAAAAATAACGCTTGCCCCCCAAATTGTGCTGGGGTTGCTATTAATCAAAAAGGGAAAATACAGAGTCACCTACATATTTTCTTACATTAAAAAAAAAAAGTTGAAGGATAAGCTATGAAATAAAACAAAAGATCACCTACAGAAAAGTGATGGAAAAGAGTAAGGAGACAAGGATACATACTAGACTTCTCTAGATATCCATTATTTTGTAGATTTGACTTTGGAACCTTAAATATTTTATAAAATTATAAAACCAAACTAAATTATTTTTAAAGTAATTTCTAACAACTAAAAACAGAAAGAAACAAACCTAACAGTATATCTAGTTGGTGGCAAAATCACTGCATAATAAAGAACTAATTTTACCTAAAGACAGGTCTGGCCTTTACCCTGGGTTACAGGGAGGTGATCTCTAGGCCTAGGAATGTCCTGCCTGATAGGAGTATCTTTGTTTATTAGGGGTTTTGGCCATTGACCTAGCAGTTCTGACCTCCAGAAGAGTAAGCCTGTAAGTAAGGGCAGTGTGTGGATGAGCCTCAATAAAAACACTAGACGTCAAAGACTCAAGTGAGCTTCCCTGGTTGGGGATATACTTCAAATTATTGTCACACACTGTAGCCTGGGAGAAGCAATGCTATTAGGACTCCATGGCAAGAGGATGACTGGAAACTTCACATTTGGACCTTCCCAGACATCAACTTATGTGTCATTCCCTTTGGCTGATTGTAATGTTTATCCTTTCAGTATAATAAAACTGTAATTTTAAATATAGCACTGTCTTGAGTCCTATGAATCACTGAACCTGAGGGTGGTTCTGGGAATGTGAGAAATGAGGGAAGCCCTGGGACCATTGAATTTCTGTCTGGTGCCAGAAGTGAGGGAAAACTTGTGGGTCCTGTTCCCTCAGACTTTGTAGTTTAGCTAAAAATCTTTGCAACCCATAGAGGTCAACTATAGCAAGTGACTCTAAAACACAGTAATTATCACTAGGAGATTAAAAATATGCAAATAAAAAATACTTAATCTGTATTAAGTTAATTATATTGTTGGCTGTAGTGTTGATATTTTTATTTTGTAGCTGTTATGTGTGTTTTGGGGAATAGAAACATTAGTAATTACACTAGTGCTTATGAGAACAGGGATTTTAGGTGTGCAAAATAGATGCAGGATGGAATTTTAAAACCCTGTGGTCCTACATTTGATTCAGAAACAATTGTGTCTTTATATTTTTAAAATAATACATATTTCCTAGCTCTGTCTGCTGAAAAGCTAGCAACAATGACTAGCCTAGAACCAGGGAGCACTCCCAGCCCCCAGACCATGTTCCTCTCTAACTGCCACTCTCACTAAAGAGGAATCAGGGCCCCTTAGAGAAATGGCTGAAGCCCAGTCTGGGTCAGAACACTTACAAAATGGGGCTGGAACATCTTTTCAAATCAAACATAAAGGAATCTTGAATACAAGGGTCACATCAAATAGATTCAGAAACAAATAAAGAGGCATGTATGCACATGGAGCTCCATACAAGAATGTTCATAAAAGCTCTGTTTGTACCAGCCAAAACTGGAAGAAACCCAATGGCCATCAATGCTAGAATGTTTAAACAGTTTGTGGTAATTCAAACAATGAAATATCATTTCACGGGCGCCTGGGTGGCTCAGTCGTTAAGCGTCTGCCTTCGGCTCAGGTCATGATCCCAGGGTCCTGGGATCGAGTCCCACATCGGGCTCCCTGCTCGGCAGGAAGCCTGCTTCTCCCTCTTCCACTCCCCCTGCTTGTGTTCCTGCTCTCACTGTCTCTCTGTCAAATAAATAAATAAAATCTTTAAAAATAAAAAAATAAAAAAAAAGAAATATCATTTCACAATGTAAGTAAACCAACTGAAGATGCATGCATCAGCATCAATGACTCTCATAAATGTGTAGTGGAGCCAAAGACACAAAGCGCATGCACACACACACGCATGCACACACACACACACACACCAAAAATATGATTCCCCATATATAAACCTGAACACAAGCAAAACTAAACTATATTGTTTAGGGATGTATGCATAGGTGAGTAAAGAAAAACAAAGGAATGATTATCACATAAAATATTCTTTGGGTTTATTCTGTTGTTATTGTTCTAATTTTTTTCATTGAACCTGACTTATAATGCTTAATATTTCTGCTTTTCTAATACTTGTATAAATGATGCATAGCTCCTTCATTCCATCTGAGTAGTGCTTTGCTGCATCTCAAAAGTACTGATATATAGAGTCCTTGTTATGTTCTAAATATTTCAAAATATCCATGATAATTTGACACATAAATTTAGATTTCTTTTATTTCAAATGTGTAGTTTTGTTATGTCATTTTTTTTAAAAGATTTTATTTATTTATTTAATAGAGAGAGAGGGAGAGAGACAGCGTGAGGAGGAACACAAGGAGGGGGAGTGGGAGAAGGAGAAGCAGGCTTCCAGCCCAGCAGGGAGCCTGATGCGGGGCTCGATCCCAGGACCCCAGGATCATGACCTGAGCCGAAGGCAGTCGCTTAACCAACTGAGCCACCCAGATGCCCCTTGTTATGTCATTTTGTTAAGATTCTCTAATTTTATTGTATTTTTATCAGAGAACATCAAATGTATAATATTAGTCTTTGGTATTTACTGTATTTAAGACTTGCATTTGTGACCTACTTATCTGATCCGTTTTTGTAAAGTAAATGTCCCATGTTTGTGCTTGGAGAAATGCGTAGTATTTCCCTGCTGACTAAGCTTGATATCTATGAAATTCAAATCTTCCATATACTTAAATTTTTCTGTTTGCTTGTTATCCATCAGTTTCTGTTGAAGAATGTGTATTATCTCCTACTGTGATTAGGTTTGTCTATGTCTCCTGGTAGTTATTAATTTTTGCTTTATATTTTTTGAGGTTATGTTATTAGAGGCATGAACGTTCAAAGATCGTTACACCTTCCTAGTGATGTTTTGTAGGGAGAAGTTTTAAGTCATGAGTCTTTATACTTTTTGCCTTAATATATAGGACATCTGACATTGATCTTGCTAATACAAACTTTCTTTAGTTAGTAATTATGTAACTTTTCATGTTTTACTTTCAATTTTTCCAGGCCATTCTATTTTAGGTGTATGTTTCTTGATTTGATGTACTTTTATCCAATACCAGAACCTCTAACTTTTAGAAAGATGATTTAATTTACTTACATTTTTTATTAGACTTTTTTTTACATTCCCGATTTATCATTTTTTAATCTTACTTTTTTCCTTTTCAACTTTCATTGAACAAATCCACTTTGTTTATTTTTTCTTTCCTTGTTTAAATGCTACTCATTTCATTTCTATTCTGTATTGACTATTATTACATTTGCAAGATGCATGTTTGATTTACTAATATTTTTCTATACTCTTCTTCCAAATAAATCTTAAAGCACTTTAATTCCAATCACCACTCCCTCCTCCATGTAATTATTACCCATTATTCAGTTCCACCTATTTTTAACATCCATGAATAACCATCATATTAAAGCTATTGTTTTTATTTTTCCACACTTTATCAGTTTACTCTCACTTGTGATTTAACTTCACTTGTGAACTCAGCATCAATGGAAATTACTTTTCTTATGTGAGTCCTGTGCACTGTGAGTTGTGCAATTGTCCCTTTGGGGGATAATTTATCTTTGAATTTCCCCTTTATCTCTAGTACATGAAGATTTCATTTTCTTTTGAGCTCAGCTAAGCATTTAAAATATTTCATTGCTGGAGCACCTGGGTGGCTCAGCTGATTAAGCATCCGACTCTTGATTTCAGCTCAGGTCATGATCTCAGGGTCTTAACATCAAGCCCTGCATTGGGCTCCGCACTGGGCATGGAGCCTGCTTAAGATTCTACCTCTCCCTCTTGGTCTGCTCCTCCCCCCAGCTCTCTCACTCACTCACTCTCTCTCAAAAAAAAAAAAAAATCATTGCTGTATTACCTTACCCAGCACTTCTGAATGTTTTGAATGGAATATGGTGCTAAACACACTCAATCTTCCATTTTGCTGAAAGCCAATAATTTCAGATAAGTCTACCCTACTACTGTTGTGTTACCACCTTTTGGCTACCTATTCCCTACCAGCTAAACTCCCAATTTGTTATCCTGGCTTGTAAGACCTTCTAAGATATGACTCATTCATCAGTGATCTTGTTTCATACAGTTTATGAGTCTACACCTAAAACTTCTTTATGATTTTCAACATGTAATAATAAATAATGCCAACCTGTCTATATCTTAAAAGATAAATTTATATATAAAATAAATGTGATGTTTATTCAGATGTTTTCATAACAGCAAATTTTAAGAATAACGATGATAATAATAATAATAATAATAATAATAATAATAATAATAATAAAAGGTTTTGGAATGTTTGGTATGTATCTGGCATTACATGCTTTACGTAGTTTATCACATTTAATGCTCACCAAAACCCTACATTATTAATCCACTTAAGATTGTCTCATTACAGCTAATTTACTAATTACTTATACTAAGTACTAATTACTAACTACATTTACTAATATCCTTGATCTGACAGCACTTTCTAAAACCCAAAATAACCAAAATTTATGCCATGGATCTCAAAGTCAAGCTTCTTAGAAAAGCATTGAATCGTGGCCCTAACACATGCCAAGTATTACTACTCTTCTTCTGAAGATTTGTTTTTTTCCTGAAAAGTGAAAAATGAAGAAAAATATATAAACAGACATTTAGAGCAGAGTAAATATAGTACATTCTGATATAATGTTCTCAGTGTCTCTACTATCCTTTTCTTCTCTTTACCCCAGTCACTTGTTTTCATGACAGTGACAAATGGCACATCATGTGAAGCCAAACACAGCAATTAGCTTCTCAGCATACTTCTAGAATCAAAGACTTTGTCCACCCTAAGAGTTTTGGTTTCTGAAATATTACTTTTTTTTCCATAACTTTTGTTTTGTTCAGTGGATTATTTCAGTGACTTGATCAACAGTGAGAAACAATGTCAAAAATGGTATAAAATGCATATAAGTATAGCTCATCAGGGCCTGAGAATATATTGGCTCTTAGACATTCTGATTGAGATGTTACCTTAGAGATTACCTAATCTAACACCTGTATTTTACATATATATGTAATATAAACTTACATTATATATGTTTATATAATATAAGCTTATATATGTGTGTATATATATTTATATATACATATAAATTTAGATTATATATGTTTAGATATATATGTGTTTGGATTTACATATATTATATATATAATATATAACATATATATAAATTTACATGTGTTTATGTATACCCAGTTGATTCACTGCCCCAATCTTTGGATGAGTTTATTATCTTTTCTCTTTTAAAGCCTTTAACACCACTTCTTTTCTTCATCCTCAGCTGATTAGGTTATTTCTTAATTCACTGAAAAAATATAAAGAATGAGAAGAAAATTTTCATATGCTCCCACCATCAAATTCACTTACCGACTTGAATCTGACTATATACTCAGCTTAGCCTCCTGTTTTAGTGGGTTTGCAGACTGTGTGCTCTATCAAATGCCAACTCCCCTAACCACCCATCCACCCACCCACTGTGTATTACGTCCCATCCCCTCTCACCTACTCAGGGACCTTTTTCCTACAAATATTCTCTCTCTCCTGAATTATCATTTTTTTCTCTCTCTCTCCTGTATTATGCTCCACACACCAGCTAGAGTAATCTTTTAAGAATACTTAGATTATTTCACCATCCTGTTCTATGGTTTCTCATACCTAGAATAAAATCCAAAAACCATACCACCTCTATCCCAATTTCCTATCATTTTTTCCTTTGGTTATCTTGTTTCTTATACTTCAAGCTACTTCTCACCTTGGGGCTTTGTTTTTCTTCCCTATGTCTTCAGAGTTCATATTTTACTTCCTTTTCTCATTCAAGTCATTTTGAAAATATCACCTCCTCAGAATGAGCTTCCCTGACCCTATTCTACAAAGAGCTCTCTGACCATGAACCTTTACCACCCTACTTTATAATTTTCATAGCATGTATAATTTCTTGACATCATTTTGTTTACCTATTTAGTTATTTGCCTATTTATTGTCTGGCATCAATGCTAAGGTAAAGGTAAGCCATTTGAGGATAAGAGACTTTACCTTTTTGTTCACTACTATATCCATAACCTAGCACAGTACAGGCACACAGTAGGCACTCAATGAGTATTTGCTGTCGGAATAAATGAATAAGCATAATATGTATACATACAGTGCTTCATTATTATCATTTGAGGACAGACTCAAATATACACATATATAAATGAAACAATCCAAATAGTATAAACACACAATGAGTTTATAAGTTTTTTCCATTAAAAGTTTATGTATATATATACCTTTTCACACAAAAAATAAGATCACAAAACTATCTTATTAAATTATTTTAAAAATCTCTCCCACTATGCTTCATATTAGGCATGTGGTATCCACTTAAATAAAATAGTTGACACTAAGAAACAAAAATATGTAAAATCATTTATTTTGTTCATGACTACTAATGGCCCCCATAGCTTATATGCATATTGTTTACTAAAGAGATGTACAACTAATCAAAACTGGAAGGAGAATATGATTATTCTTTAGTGTATCATTGACTAGTTTTGTTAAGTGTTCAGCTAAATGCTCCCTGAGGTTCCTTGTAGCTACAACATCCTATAAAACTAGGAATTATTAATTTTTATGGCACCCTCAAATATCTGTCATGCAGTTATTACCAACCAAAAGGAGAAATCAAAAAATAGTGACCTGTTGATTCTTTATCTCTTTGAGATGCTCAAAATGTTCTAGAAAATCTTACATCAATTTGAGAAGGGAAAAAAAGAGTGAAGGGCTTACTCCAACAGCCAATCAGCATTGACATTATAATCAGTTTATCAAGGGGATAAAAAATATTGTAATTTTATTATTTCAGAAAGTTAAAGTTACACGAGATAATCATGTTTTAAGCTTTATATTATCTTTTCTTACTTTCTCCCTACCCCTGTAGTCAATCAATGAGTATATAACAAATAAGGAAATAAACCCTACTATTTTTTTTCAAAGATTTATTTATTTATTTCAGGGGGTGGAAAGAGAGTGCACCAGGCTGGGGGGCGGGGGGCAGCGGGGGAGGAGGAAAAGCAAGCAGACTCCCTGCTGATCGCGGATCCCCATTTAGGGTTCAATCTCAAGACCCTGAGATCATGACCTGAGCTGAAATCAAGAGTTCTGACACTTAACCAACTGAGCCACCCAGGTACTCCAAACCCTACTATTTTTAATATAAAGTTTTTCATTTTGAATAAGCCAAACCGATGAAGCCTATAATTGATTTTTATTATAATGCAAACATTTTCATTCAACCAAAAATATCAAAATGTTAACAAATGACAATGACATATGCCACTTATCATCACACCAATCACTTCACTATCTGCATTATCTTCATATCTTTAGCAACGACCAATGGATTCGTCATGTTTTCATTTTTTATTTAACAACACTCTAATACTTGGGGGATAAAATCTGCTTTCATTTCCTAGCCTGGTACACATCAATTCCAAAGCTGGTCTTTTCTAGGACAAGTGACAACTTTAATTTTAACTGAATTTCCCATTTTTTTTACCCAGACCAACCAACCTGAAAAAACACACTAGGTCATGTTATAAGTAGTTAAAAGTACAGCACAAAGTTTCCATACTGGGACAAAATGATAACCTATGATCTCTCCAGCACTTTCACGAGCAATGCAGAAGTTTGAAATCCTCCACAGTACTAAGCTGGAAATGGGTTAAATGTGTCCTATATGCAAAACTTCTCTTACTAGGCATTATAGGTGCATCAACCAGAAATTTACTCAAATACTTTAAAAATATTTTTGGCCTAGATAATTTCTCTTAAAAATATAGGTTATTTAAATCCTGCTACTCTTTACCATAACTCCCCCAAATAATACTAAATTAACATTAAAATTCTGTACTATGTCTTAAAGCAATATACTTTATAAATTTATGACTGACTTTATATTTTATTAAATGATACTTTTTTTTTTTTTTTTTTGCCATTCACTGTTTTAGAGGCATCCAGGAAAGTTGTGGCTGAGATGCATGAACTTCACAGTTTGGGGCAAATCTTTATCTCGATATTGAGGTGGAGAGAGGTCACTTCAATCAGCTGTTACTTCTTTGCCTACTGGTTGCTTGCAATAAATTCCAGCATTTCTGTCTAAGTTCTGGCTGTGCATCTCACACTCCCTTCAACACTACTTTTCCAAAATTGATGTATGTCTTCTATATTTAGATATTTGTGAAAACATGTATTATACCTTTTTGGTCTGATGATAAAGCTACAAAAGGAACTTACCCAGGGATCTGAAGCAGGTTCTACTCCCCTATAGAGGATACAAACACACTTGTTTGTCAGAAAAAGCAGCACTCTGACCTTAATGTTGACTTGAAGCTCAATCAGATCAAGTCTGACCAGAGAGTACCAGAATCATATATTCACATACTTTACCAACCAAAAGCTCAAATACCACTTTATGGAGTTTCCCCACACATACCCTCAAGTAGAAGAAGGAAGGGTTAGAGGTATAAAACACAGTGACTCACCAAAAGCTAGAAGTTTCTTTGAAGACTGAGGTTTCATTTCTAAAAATGAACGTGAATTTACACTCTAACCATAATATACATATTATTTTTAACACTTAAGTATTTTTAATTATCATCAATAAAAAGTTTTGCTAATTTTGTCAATGGTTAATTGGTAAAATGGTGTTATATTGGATCTATCAGTTTAGGATAACTGGACTAGAATAAAGCCAGCTGGCGTCATTCACATTAGGTTGGGCATCTAAGCTTGTTCTCTGACCTCACATCACACTATTTTGAGATCCCAGACTCACATAAATACTTGGATACAAATGGCAATGCTTTTCTTAATGCCTTTGGAACTGTATCAAGGAAAAGTACTGCAGTGTTATGCCCCAAATCTTGCCAAAGAGATGGTACACTCTCATTGTAGGAATCAAAATACTCATTGACACTCATTGTAGGAATCAAAATAGCTATGTGTGCCTAATTATGAAAATGAAATTTCTGTGGCATGTTCCTTTCCATCTCAAGAAAATATTTATCAGAAGTCTTTTTTTCCGGGGCGCCTCGGTGACTCAGTCGTTAAGCATCTGCCTTCGGCTCAGGTCATGATCCCAGGGTCCTGGGATCAAGCCCCGCATCGGGCTCCCTGCTCCACGGGAAGCCTGCTTCTCCCTCTCCCTCTGCTTGTGTTTCCCTCTCTCACTGTGTCTCCCTCTGTCAAATAAATAAATAAAATCTTTAAAAAAAAAAGTCTTTTTTTTCCAATAAAGAAAAAGACTTGTATGTTCTGTAATTGACGCTAATTCTAAATTTTCATCAGATGTAAGTGAATTTCACAGAACTCATAGTTGCTACATGAACTTCCTTTATTCAACTCTCCAATTTCAGTATCTATTCAATTATGTCAGCAACATAAAATCATTTAGAGTCCTACCATACAGATGTTGATTAAGAGAGTCAGCTAAATAAGTCAATGTGGTCAGTTACTTTTTTTTTTTTTTTTAAGATTTTGTTTATTTGACAGAGAGAGAGACACAGCGAGAGAGGGAACACAAGCAGGGGGAGTGGGAGAGGGAACACAAGCAGGGGGAATGGGAGAGGGAGAAGCAAGCTTCCCGTGGAGCAGGGAGCCCGACGCGGGGCTCGATCCGAGGACCCTGGGATCATGACCTGAGCCAAAGGCAGACACTTAACGACTGAGCCACCCAGGCGCCACCAGGTCAGCTACTTTTTATCATAGAGGTGAAAAGTATATTTTCTCTAGGTTTTTATCCCTTATGTCTTATTTTCTCCAGTTTAACACACACACACACATACACACACACATGAAGATAAGCTATCTTCTCCAGCACTTTCTCCATGCTAAGTCAGTGTAGTAATAATAATGATAATGGCAGCTAACATTTATGTTTTATTTACTATGAGCCAGTGATGTGTAATTGCTTTAGGTGGATTATCTACTTAGTACATTAAGTAACTCCATTCAGTAGGTACTATAATTACCTTCATTTTACATTAGAAAAAAAAAATGAAGGTATTACACATAGAAACAGAATTCTAACTCAGGCTCTCCAGAGCTCACACTGTAACCAATAATGCTAAATCTATGTAGAAGAACACTTTCAAAGTCACTTTTCATTACAAATTTGAAAGGATAAACATGTTTAATATACAAGTGTTCCTAGCCTTTACCCTTTCCCTGCTTGTTAGTAAACTTCTTTGTTTGCTTTAGCTTTTTACTCTCTTCTGCCCTTGAAGGGATTCCTTCTTCCCCCAACTATTTCTCAGGCTTTTCTGAATGAGGGGAAGGGATTGGGGGGTGTGTGGGGAAGACATGTGCTTCTGTGGTGAGTTCTGGAAGGATACCTCTACAAATTTTGGGAAGCCAGAAAAAGAAGCAACTATAGTTTCTGAGGGTAGTATATGAGAAAGAAACAAAAACTACTACATCTCTTCATTTCGTTCAATAAACACGAGAACTATTCTTTGGAAATTGCTTGCTGTGACTGTGTTCTTTGGACCACAGTAACACTGGGATCCAACTGTGAGGGTTGATATAACAAATTTTTCTAAAAAGAAAGTTATTTGAACTATTGCTTTAAACAAATCTTACCTTTTAGTGCATCATTATACACAGAATGGCCTAAAGAATCAGAAGGCTAACCTTTGGCTTGGTGCTCCGGCTGAACTGTTGTGCCTTATGTTGGGGAAAGAACAGCAGGACCTTCAGGGCAGGTTTTTCCTATCTTGGATCGTGCCCCATCTGGCTCAGGTGCACATGGTTTTTTCCAGTCAACACTGTGATTGTGAAAATGCTTATTGGCTAAGCACTTTTCCACCACTTGTAACTCTTAACTCTTTTCCAATTGCATGTTTTCATGTACACCGTCATCATAAAATAGAGTGTAAGGATGAATACTAATATAAGCTGTCATACCACATATTAAAGAACTAGATTAACCTCAGTTTTAAAAACAGTTGTCCAGGAGTATATTGGATCACAATAAAATGCATCATTTGAGCACTCAATAAGGGCAACTTTTTCAGTCTGGCTGTTTCTTTGTGATCTAAAACAGATTTGACCAGCTCTACAACGCAGAGTATTACACAAAGTATTTCCATTATTTGCATTTCACTTTGAGGAATAATTCTGAAGTTGCCTTTGAAAAGAGGTTTCAGGTAAGTTTTTGTTGCTATTTGCTGTGAAAGTAGCTCTAGCAGATGCTGTGGATTCCCTCCCTTCCCCACCCTCTGGGCATTCATCTCTATACACTGAAGACCACATACTGGAAACACCTGCAACTCTCCGCCGGAGCTCTTTTTTCTGACTTTAGGAGCACACTCACTGAAGGAGCAGGACAAGCTACAAGTGCTTCTGTCAAACATGACAGATGGAAGTTGGTTAAATATCCTACTTTTCTGCCCCCTCAATTCATGCTGACTCTGAGACATGTTCTAAACTGCATTCCAGAATTCCTGGCGGAATTGAGCCCCAGTTGTCCACATTTGATAATTGGCTTAATAATACTCTTTCCCTTTATTCATTCCCTTCATTTCCTTGACTCATTTCCCCACTCCCCAGCAATGTCTCCAGGATCACCTCCACTTCCACTCAAATATTTGTCTTCAGGTCAGCTTTAGAAGGAACCTAAATGAGACAATACTCATACTCATATTTTTGTAAACAAAAATGTGATTGATTGATGACTGCAATTACAGAAAGAATACTAACAGGTTTGCAGGAGACAGTGATGTTTCATGTAATCAAAAATCTGTTGTTTTTAATGTTGCTTTGTAATGTAATGGGATTAACTCAGTTTTCACTAATCAAGGAGAATATATATTCACTGTTTGGACCTATGTAAGACCGATGAAAAAATCACATATTTACACTCATATTTAAAAGAATATGTGTTATTTTGGCAAACAAGCATTAATGGTAGAAGCCAATCACTTTAGCATAGTCTCTTTTAGACCAGTGTGTCATTCTGTTCATGATGACAATTCTACAATACAGCACAAATAAAGCACCACAAACCCACAAACCACAGAAGTACCACATTTTTATTCATTACATAAATGCTTTCTTCATTGGTTTTCTACTTTTGCATGCATGTAATAAAACTTTTTAAAGAGTTTAAAAATTCACAACACCTACTTCTGATGTCTAGTAAAATTGATAATATAAGGAGATGCATTGTTTTTTACTGGGGCATCTAGTATTCACAAAACATTACTGGGCACCTGTCTATATGTGGGGGGATGGTGTGTGTGCACATATCAGCTTGAGAAGCATGACCGAGAACAATCCCATAGTTCCCCTCAGAATGATGCATATCTGTGTCCCCTAATCTTCAAAAAGCCAAATGTTTTTTAAAGTCTTGAATGGGTAACTCAAAATCATAATTACATTTTTTTCTGTGTGTCAGCCACATTTCTTTGTTTTATTAGTCTGGTAAAATAGAAGACATCACCCTTAGGCAGCTTCAGTTGAAAATAAAATTCGTAAGCACCTTTTTATTAATCTTCACCATCCATCATCAACTCTTCTACTCTTGCCTAGACCTACTCTTTCCTGTGTTAAGTTCTATGGTGGGTGTAATTATTTAGATGCTCAATAGGAGCATTCACCATTGATAAATTCTCCCCAAGAAGCTGAGTCCCTATGTGAAAGCACACATCAGACGCAAGTCTTCAAAATGAGGGGCTTGACAGCTAAGAATGACTGCAGTAAGCAGAATCGTCAAGAAATTGTAAATTGATAAGTATCTACTGAAAATGGCTATTGGAGAATATTTCAGATTTATATGCATTATTTTTATTGAATCTTAAATCCTGCTAATTTCTAATGAAGAAGTTGATTAGATCTGTAAAAAACTTTGATTATTAATAACTGCTTTGGAGTGCCTGGTTGGCTCAGTTGGTTAAGCGTCTGCCTTCAGCTCAGGTCATGATCTCAGGGTCCTGGGATCGAGCCCCCACATCGGGCTCCCTGCTCAGTGGGGAGACTGCTTCTCTCTCTCTCTCTCCCTCTTACCCTCTGCTCCTCCCCACTTCTCATTCTCTCTCTCTCTCTCAAATAAATAAAATCTTAAAAAAAAAAATAACTGCTTTGATGGCAGTTTCATTATGAGGAAATAGGTAGAATAATTCAAGTTAGGCTGATAAAATATTACCCAAAATAGAATCTTAGGGAACCATTATAATGGACAGATAAGAATTAGTTTTAATTAGGATATTTACTCCATTTAATTCCTGTTCAGTCTGTTAATTTACATTTGTGAAAAAGAAATAAGGTCAGGATCATACACTTGGATTTCTGTTTGTTCAGTAAAATTTTGCCTTCCCTCTTTCTCCCTTCAATGCCTTCTGAAATAATGAGACCTACTAGGCTGAGAATTAAAGGAAATTAAAAGCTCCTCTTAGGGGTTGAACAGTATTCCCCCCTCCAAATTCATATGTTGAAGTCCTCACACCCAGCACCTCAGAATGTGACTTTATTTAGAGATAGGGTATTTGCAAAGGTAATCAAGTTAAAATAAGGTCATTAAGGTGGGTCCTAATCCAATAGAACTGGTGTCCTTATAAAAGGAGGAAATTTGGAGAAAGACACACATAGGGAGAACACCATGTGAACATCAAGGCAGAAATGGGGTGAAGCATCTATAAGCCAAGCTATGCCAAAGATTGCCAGCAAACCACCAAAAGAGAGGAGGGAGGTATGGAACAGATTCTCACTCACAGGCCTCAGAAGAAACCAAGCCTGCTGACACCTAAACTTCAGATTTCCAGTCTCCAGACTGTGAAACAATAAATTTCTGTTATTTAAACCACCCAACTTAGGGTACTTTGTTATGGCAGTCTAGCAAACCAATACAGCCTCCAAATGGGCTGTCTTTGCTGTCTCCTCAGAGTGAACACAGGGAAAGGGCTAGTCCCAGACTAGGAACCTGGAAACCTGGCTTACTATAGGTACTTGAATATATCATTTAATTGCTCCAGGTCTTAGTTTCTTTGTCCAAAAGATGAGGGTACCATCCCACTCAAAAATTCTAAAGGCAAAAATCAGCATGTATTTTTTCAAGGGAGAGTATTTGTATATCCAATTATATTTCATCTGCTCTAGAGAAATACAGATTTACAAAACTATATGTATTATGTATTATAATATTATATAACATCATATTATAATATTATGGCTATATGTATTATGTATTATGAAAGAGGTTCTTAACATAAAAGCTAGACTGCATACAACTTTTCTTTAATGGTGGGTTTCCTGTCTCCTTTTTAAAATTTTTTATTGTTATGTTAATCACCATACATTACATCATTAGTTTTTGATGTGGTGTTCCATGATTCATTGTTTGTTCATAACACCCAGTGCTCCATGCAGAACGTGCCCTCTTTAATACCCATCACCAAGCTAACCCATCCTCCCAACCCCTCCCCTCTAGAACCCGCAGTTTGTTTTTCAGAGTCCATCATCTCTCATGGTTTGCCTCCCCCTCCAATTTCCCCCTCTTCATTCTTCCCCTCTTGCTATCTTCTTTTTTTTTTTTAACATATATTGCATTATTTGTTTCAGAGGTACAGATCTGTGATTCAACAGTCTTGCACAATTCACAGCACTCACCATAGCACATACCCTCCCCAATGTCTATCACCAAGCCACCCCATCCTTCCCACCCCAGCCCCCACTCCAGCAACCCTCAGTTTGTTTCCTGAGATTAAGAATTCCTCAAAGACAGGATACATGTCTTTCTCTGATTGACTTATTTCGCTCAGCATATCACCCTTCAGTCCATCCACGTCGTTGCAAATGGCAAGATCTCATTCCTTTTGATGGCTGCATAATATTCCATTGTATATATACACCACATCTTCTTTATCCATTCATCGGTTGATGGACGTCTTGGCTCTTACCACAGTTTGGCTATTGTGGATATTGCTGCTATAAACATCGGGGTGCATGTACCCCTTCGGATCCCTACATTTGTATCTTTGGGGTAAATACCCAGTAGTGCAATTGCTGGGTCATACGGTAGCTCTATTTTCAACTTTTTGAGGAACCTCCATACTGTTTTCCAGAGTGGTTGCACCAGCTTGCATTCCCACCAACAGTGTAGGAGGGTTCCCTTTTCTCCACATCCCCGCCAACATCTGTCATTTCCTGACTTGTTAATTTTAGCCATTCTGACTGGTGTGAGGTGGTATCTCATTGAGGTTTTGATTTGGATTTCCCTGATGCCAAGCGATGTTGAGCACTTTTTCATTGTGTCTGTTGGCCATTTGGATGTCTTCTTTGGAAAAATGTCTGTTCATGTCTTCTGCCCATTTCTTGATTGGATTAGTTGTTCTTCGGGTGCTGAGTTTGATAAGTTCTTTATAGATTTTGGATACTAGCCCTTTATCTGATATGTCATTTGCAAATATCTTCTCCCATTCTGTTGGTTGTCTTTTGGTTTTGTTGACTGTTTCCTTTGCTGTGCAAAAGCTTTCTATCTTGATGAAGTCCCAATAGTTCATTTTTGCCCTTGCTTCCCTTGCCTTTGGCGATGTGTCTAGGAAGAAGTTGCTGTGGCTGAGGTCGAAGAGGTTGCTGCCTGTGTTCTCCTCTAGGATTTTGATGGACTCCTATCTCACATTTAGGTCTTTCAACCATTTGGAGTCTATTTTTGTGTGTGGTGTAAGGAGATGGTCCAGTTTCATTCTTCTGCATGTGGCTGTCCAATCTTCCCAACACCATTTGTTGAAGAGACTGTCTTTTTTCCATTGGACATTCTTTCCTGCTTTGTCAAAGATTAGTTGACCACAGAGTTGAGGGTCCATTTCTGGGCTCTCTATTCTGTTCCATTGATCTATGTGTCTGTTTTTGTGCCAGTACCATGCTGTCTTGATGATGACAGCTTTGTAATAGAACTGGAAGTCCGGAATTGTGATGCCACCAGCTTTTCTCTTCTTTTTCAACATTCCTCTGGCTATTCGGGGTCTTTTCTGGTTCCATACAAATTTTAGGATTATTTGTTCCATTTCTTTGAAAAAAGTGGATGGTATTTTGATGGGGATTGCATTGAATGTGTAGATTGCTCTAGGTAGCATGGACATCTTCACAATATTTGTTCTTCCAATCCATGAGCATGGAGCGTTTTTCCATTTCTTTGTGTCTTCCTCAATTTCTTTCATAAGTATTTTGTAGTTTTCTGAGTACAGATCCTAGCCTCTGGTTAGATTTGTTCCTAGGTATCTTATGGTTTTGGGTGCAACTGTAAATGGGATTGACTACTTAATTTCTCTTCCTTCTGTCTTGTTGTTGGTGTATAGGGATGTCACTGATTTCTGTGCATTGATTTTATATCTTGCCACTTTCCTGAATTCCTGTATGAGTTCTAGCAGTTTTGGGGTGGAGTCTTTTGGGTTTTCCACATAAAGTATCATATCATCTGCAAAGAGTGAGAGTTTGACTTCTTCTTTGCCAATTTGGATGCCTTTGATTTCTTTTTGTTGTCTGATTGCTGTGGCTAGGACTTCCAATACTATGTTGAATAGCAGTGGTGATAGTGGACATCCCTGCCGCATTCCTGACCTTAGGGGGAAGCTCTCAGTTTTTCCCCATTGAGAATGATATTAGCTGTGGGTTTTTCATAGATGGCTTTTATGATATTGAGGTATGTACCCTCTATCTCTACACTGTGAAGAGTTTTAATCAAGAAAGGATGCTGTACTTTGTCAAATGTTTTTTCTGCATCTACTGAGAGGTTCAAATGATTCTTGTTCTTTCTTTTGTTAATGCATTGTATCACATTGATTGATTTGTGGATGTTGAATCAACCTTGCAGCCCAGGGATAAATCCCACTTGGTCATGGTGAATAATCCTTTTAATGTACTGTTGGATCCTATCGGCTAGTATTTTGGTGAGAATTTTTGCATCCATGTTCATCAAGGATATTGGTCTGTAATTCTCCTTTTTGATGGGGTCTTTGTCTGGTTTGGGGATCAAGGTAATGGTGGCCTGATAAAACAAGTTTGGAAGTTTTCCTTCCATTTCTATTTTTTGGAACAGTTTCAGAAGAATTGGTATTAATTCTTCTTTAAATGTTTGGCAGAATTCCCCTGGGAAGCCATCTGGCCCTGGGCTTTTGTTTATTGGGAGATTTTTGATGACTGCTTCAATTTCCTTAGTGGTTATAGGTCTGTTCAAGTATTCTATTTCTTCCTGATTCAGTTTTGGTAGTTGATACATCTCTAGGAATGCATCCATTTCTTCCAGGTTATCTAATTTGCTGGCATAGAGTTGCTCATAATATGTTCTTATAATTGTTTGTATTTCTTTGGTGTTGGTTGTGATCTCTGCACTTCCATTCATGATTTTGTTGATTGGGGTCATTTTTCTTTTCTTTTTGATAAGTCTGGCCAGGGGTTATCAATCTTGTTAATTCTTTCAAAGAACCAGCTCCTAGTTTCCTTGATCTGTTCTACTGTTCTTTTGGTTTCTATTTCATTGATTTCTGCTCTGATCTTTATTATCTCTCTTCTCCTGCTGGGTTTAGGCTTTATTTGCTGTTTTTTCTCCAGCTCCTTTAGGTGTAGGGTTAGGTTGTGTATTTGAGACCTTTCTTGTTTCTTGAGAAAGGCTTCTATTGCTATATACTTTCCTCTTAGGACTGCCTTTGCTGTATCCCAAAGATTTTGAACAGTTGTGTTTTCATTTTCATTGGTTTCCATGACATTTTTTAATTCTTCTTTAATTTCCTGGTTGACCCATTCATTCTTTAGTAGGATGTTCTTTAGCCTCCATGTATTTGAGTTCTTTCTGACTTTCCTTTTGTGAATGAGTTCTAGTTTCAAAGCATTGTGGTCTGAAAATAGGCAGGGAATGATCCCAATCTTTTGGTACCGGTTGAGACCTGATTTATGACCTAGGATGTGATCTATTCTGGAGAATGTTCCATGGGCACTAGAGAAGAATGTGTATTCTGTTGCTTTGGGATGGAATGTTCTGAATATGTCTGTGAAGTCCATTTGGTCCAGTGTGTCATTTAAAGTCTTTATTTCCTTGTTGATCTTTTGCTTAGATGATCTGTCCATTTAGTGAGGGGGGTGTTAAAGTCCCCCACTATTATTGTATTGTTGTCCATGTGTTTCTTTGCTTTTGTTATTAATTGCCTTATATAGTTGGCTGCTCCCATGTTAGGGGCATAGATATTTACATTTGTTAGATCTTCTTGTTGGATAGACCCTTTAAGTAGGATATAGTGTCCTTCCTCATCTCTTATTATAGTCTTTGGTTTAAAATCTAATTTGTCTGATATAAGGATTGACACCCCAGCTTTCTTTTGATGTCCATTAGCATGGTAAATGGCTTTCCACCCCCTCACTTTCAATCTGGGGGTGTCTTTGGGTCTAAAATGAGTCTCTTGCAGACAGCATATCGATGGGTCTTGTTTTTTTATCCAATCTGATACCCTGTGTCTTTTGATTGGGGCATTTAGCCCATTTACATTCAGGGTAACTATTGAAAGATAAGAATTTAGTGCCATTGTATTGCCTGTAAGGTGACTGTTACTGTATATTGTCTGTGTTCCTTTCTGGTCTATGTTGTTTTTAGGCTCTCTCTTTGCTTAGAGGACCCCTTTCAAGATTTCTTGTAGGGCTGGTTTCATGTTTGCAAATTCCTTTAGTTTTTGTTTGTCCTGGAAGCTTTTTATCTCTCCTTCTATTTTCAATGACAGCCTAGTTGGATATAGTATTCTTGGCTGCATATTTTTCTCATTTAGTGCTCTGACTATATCATGCCAGTCCTTTCTGGCCTGCCAGGTCTCTGTGGATAGGTATGTTGTCAATCTAATGTTTCTACCATTGTAGGTTACAGACCTCTTGTCCCGAGCTGCTTTCAGGATTTTCTCTTTGTCTCTGAGACTCATAAGTTTTACTATTAGATGTCGGGGTGTTGACCTATTTTTATTGATTTTGAGGGGGGTTCTCTGTGCCTCCTGGATTTTGATGCCTGTTTCCTTCCCCAAATTAGGGAAGTTCTCTGCTATAATTTGCTCCAATATACCTTCTGTCCCCCTCTCTGTCTCTTCTTCTTCTGGGATCCCAATTATTCTAATGTTGTTTTGTCTTATGGTATCACTTATCTCTCAAATTCTGCCCTCGTGATCCAGTAGTTGTTTATCTCTCTTTTTCTCAGCTTCTTTATTTTCCATCATTTGGTCTTCTATATCACTAAATCTCTCTTGTGCCTCATTTATCCTAGCAGTTAGCACCCCCATTTTTGATTGCACCTCATTAATAGCCTTTTTGATTTTGACTTGGTTAGATTTTAGTTCTTTTACTTCTCCAGAAAGGGTTTCTCTAATATCTTCCATGCTTTTTTCAAGCCCAGCTAGTATCTTTAAAGTGATGATTCTGAACTCTAGATCCAAAATTGTACTAATGTCCCTATTGAGTAGGTCCCTGGCAATCGGTACTACCTCTTGTTCTTTTTGTTGAGGTGCTTTTTTCCGTCTTGTCATTTTGTCCAGAGGAGAATAGGTGAATGAGAGAAGAAAATGCTAACAAGGTAACAACGTCCCCAGAAAATATACTCTAAACAAATCAGAAAAGACCTCAAGCCAGGAGAAAAGAAAGGGTAAGAAAGAAAAAAGAAAGAAAAAGATAAAAACAAACAAAAATAGAACAAAACAAAAAGAAACAGAATATGATCAAATATGATCAGGCTGGTGCATAGATCAGTGCCACACACTAGATTTTGGGTGTATTTTGGTCTGTTAGAAGAAAGTGCCTCCCAAAATTTTAAAGAAAGAAAAACTTATATATATACAAAAATAAGAGTTAATATGACGATGGGATGGAATATGACTGTAAAGATGAAAAGTATAAAAAAATTTTATAAAAGGAATTGATAAGTAGTTGTTTGAAGAAAGAAAGAAGAGGATTTAAAAAAAAAGAAAAAAAAGGGAGGGAATGTGATCAGGCAGGAGACTAGAAAAAAGCCATACACTAGAGATTTAGGGTATATTTTGATCTGTTAGAAGAAACTGTATCTCAAAATTTTAAAGAGAGAACAACTTATATATGTGCCAAAAATAAGGGTAACTACTATGAAGGGATAGAATATGACTCTAAAAATGAAAAATAAAAATGTTTTTTTAAAAAGGGATTGATAAGATGTTGGTTGAAAAAGGGAAAAAGAAAAATTCAAAACAAACAAACAAAAAAAGACAATTAAAAAAAATTAACTTTGAAAGACTAAAGAATCATGGTAAAAAAGCCATGAATTCTATATGCAGTATTCCCCTAGCGCTGGAGTTCTGCCATTCTCATTAATCGGTAAACTTGGTCTTGGCTGGCTGTTCTTGCTAATCTTCTGGGGGAGGGGGTCTTTTGCCGTGGTTCCCAAATGTCTTTGCCGGAGGCAGAATTGCCCCACCCTTGCCGGTCTGGGCTAAGTAATCTGCTCGGGTTTTGCTTTTGGGAGCTTTTGTTCCCTGCAAGCTTTCCATACAGCTTTGGAGTGCAAGAGTGAAAATGGCAGCCTCCCAATCTCTGCCCAGGAGGAGCCGAGAACTCAGGGCCCCACTCCTCAGTGCGCCCCCAGAGAAAAGCAGTCAGTCACTCCTGTCTCCCCAGTCTCTGGCTGCACTCTGTACTCACCCATCCTGTGACTGGGCATTTCTATTTCTGGCACCCGACTCCATGTGGAGTCTCCACCAGCAGATCCCTGCAGTGTGCTCCCATGCCGCTCCTCCCGGGGGAGGAAGGGGAGTCTCCCCGGATCTGCCACTTGTTGGGTCCCTGCTGGAAGAGCAGTGGCCCGACTGTGCCCTGGATCATGGTTCATGGCAACCCCAAGCTGAGAGCCCGCGCCTCAGCTCCATCTCTACAGCGGCTTCCCCGCTCTGATACCTGGGAGCTCTGCCGCACTCAGGCACCCCTGGTCTTTCTATGACCCACACTTCCCCAGCTTAGCCACTGGAGCAATGTCCCTCAGCGGAGCCGACTTCTGAAAGTTCTGATTTTGTGCTCTGGGGCTCTATCACTTGTCAGTAATGGCCGACGGAGGCCCCCTCCCCCGCCGTCTATCCTCCCGAATATCGCCTCGGATTCACATCTCTGCATGTCCTACCTTCCAGAAAGTGGTTGCTTTTCAGTTCAGATTGTTGTTGCTATTCTTTTCTTTGATCTCCTGTTGAGTTTGTAGGTGTTCAGAATGGTTTGATCCCCATCCAGCTGAATTCCTGAGACCAGACGAAATCCAGGTCTCCTACTCCTCTGCCATCTTGCTCCACCCCTCCTGTCTCCTTTAAAACACAATTCTGTTTACTAAAATTTAATTTATATAAACCTTTCTAAAGAATCTCTTACAGTGAGTGATATATGCTTGTAGCAGTAATATTTATTCCCATTGTTTTTATAGTTGGTACTTGCGCTGAAGAATTAGGCATAATATTATATATTCCCATAGAATTTCCTGTTAAACTCACTGGCCATGGTTTCCCAGATGAGTGGTGCTAGCTATTTTTGCAAAAAAAAAATGTGATGGGGGAAATGGTTTCCCTGAAAAAGTTTGCCCATATCCAATCATCTTTACCATATGTGCCAACATAACTTGTGTTCTAGTCTACGAATACTTATAATCTGAGACAAGGACATGGAGTCAGTACTTATTGAGATATCCTGAGCCATCTTTAAGATGACTTGGAGTAGGCCAAACCTTTAGCTGCTCGAGGGGTTAAATGATTAAGAGAAAGATATCTAACTTAATGTAATGGATCTATCACTGAAACAACCAGAAATAAATTTTTTTTCATCTCTAATCTCAGCATCATTTGCTAAGTAGTCATACTTATATATGGAGGGGGGAGAATCATTATTTTCTTTATAAGCTCAAAAACCAGCCTTCATTATCAGGGAGAAGGGATTCTTTTTTTTTTTTTTTTTAAGATTTTATTTATTTATTTGACAGAGAGAGATACAGCAAGAGAGGCAACACAAGCAGGGAGAGTGGGAGAGGGAGCAGCAGGCTTCCCGCCAAGCAGGGAGCCCGATGTGGGGCCTGATCCCAGGACCCCGGGATCATGACCTGAGCTGAAGGCAATCGCTTAATGACTAAGCCACCCAGGTGCCCCCAGAAAGAAGGGATCTTGATGAGTATATGGAACTTTTCCTTCTGGGAACTCAGGCCTCTTCCTCAAGAAATATAGAACTGTCTGATTAAATTGAGACTGGAACTCCTTGCTATCACAACTGCACATTAATTAAAACTTCTAAAGGAGGAAAAAAAATTAATTTAGGTGAATATACTCATTAAATGGTTCCTAAATGAAGAGGCAAATAAAGTCTTGCCTGCTTTCAAGTTGTAAGTGACTTGTCCAGCTAAGGGCTGCATATATTTGGTTCAGGTAACCACTTCAGCTCAACTAATACAGCTGTTGTTTCAGTGTTTGGCCAAATAGCCTTTTATGTTGCAATCAAGTAATAGATACAAGATTGACAAGTAACAAAGAAAAAGAGCTTTCAGTCAACACAGACTAAAATCCATTATTGTGGTGTGTACACTGTGCCAGGGACCTGTAAACACATCTTCATTGATCTTGCAGAAAGATAGAAATATCTCCCCTTGCATGGCTCAATCAAGGCCCTTTTCACAAAGGTAAAGTGCAAACAATATTGAAGAAGCAGAAAAAAACTGACATTACAGTCAAACAGTAAATAATGGTTCAGCTCAGGAAACCTATCTATAACATTTCAAATTCCTGTCAGCTCAAATGAAATGTATAACCTCTCTATTGCAACCTCCGAAAGATCAGAACATGGGGGACTGTGCACTCTTCTTAGTGCCATCCCCCTTTTACCAACCGACCAAATCGATAGGGGGGAAAAAATCTCATTTACAGCTTCGTATTTTCATATGTATCTCGCTGGAGAAGCCTCTGAAAAAGATCTCATCTGTGAAGGTCAATAATTCACTCCTTCTCTCCTCCCCCCAGTTGGGATCTGTTGCCATTTATCTGACAAATTTTGTTGATTATAAAATAGAAAAAAAATTAGCATGCAGTGAGAGTAGAGCTGGGTCTTCCTGCCAATCTGAAATTTTATTAGAATAGCCCACTGCATCAATTCTAAACTTCCACTTTCATTTATGTTTAAATACTTGTAATTAGGAGAAGCTATTTGGGAGCTGTAGACACCAATAAATAGTTTGAATGGATTTCTAAAAAGGTTGGCAGGATGGTTGGAAGCTCAGCATAGTTTATAAACAGATTCATCTGTTATGTAAATCTCCATCCATAATCATTATTTATCCATTATGGCTAATCAGCGTTCCAAGAAAGGGAAAGTGAAAAGAATTGGTAATGTCTTAAAAACAATTGCTCTTATACCTGCAGATTCCTTAAATTTAGCCATCAACTGACTAGACATTTAATCTTTTTTTCCCTTTTTTTTAAGAAAAAAGCCTAAGATAAATCAATACTGTGCATTTAACCAACTGAGCCACCCAGGCGCCCTCAATACTGTGCATTTAAAAACAATGTTCTCATTTAGATACAGAATAATCAAATCAGAAACAAACTGCATTACCCTTTTATACCACTTATTATCCTGCCTCTTCCTTTTCCTCCTTTCCTTCCCAAACATAAAATTCCAAAGAAAACAAAGACTCATTTAACTCAGGATGAGGTATAAGTTATGCCTAAGTTTAGAGAACAGACATGATGTGATATGCTCAGTACCTGAGAGTCTTGTGTAGAGAGCGTTAATGAGGTGCTAACACAGCTCATGGCGTGGTCCTTTGATGTAGGCATATAATCAGAGTCCCAAGCAAATACTCAGCATAAGGCAATGCACAATTCTATCTTAAGGACTTCAGAAAGAAATTTATTAGAACAAAACCAAACCCAGGCATAAGTAAACTGAATCCTTGCCCCAGTGTTCCATACTTTACCCCACATTCAGTGAAGGCTCAGGAACTTTATGTTCCTTTGATAAACAGTTGCTTACTGATCTATTATGTGTTTAGCACTATGCAATCTGTAGTTAGCTTGTATTGAAAAACACCAGTTAGCACACTTGCACAAAGTTAAGTCCTTGCCAGGAATGGGAGATGAATAATTTCTTTTTCAAGATCCAGAAACAATAAGAAGGAATATGCACATTTCAGAGTTTATATATACTACATACACTCAGCTGAAATTTATGATAGAATTGTACAAATTAATATTGTATTGTACATATTCTTCTAATTCCCTGACCCCATTCTCTGCCATATGAACATGTGCCCGATCTCTATTCTCCCCAGCACTTTTGGGCCAGTTTTCAAAACTGGACTATCCTCCAAATCCCAGTGAAAAGCTAGTCCCCTCCATGGTTTCTTTCCATAATTCTTCAGCCAGAAATACTCTCTTCATTTGACATCCCATCATGACCTAGCTCTGCCTCCAGTAACCCACTTATCATATCTGTCACTGAACAAGTGTATTGTGGCTCACAATTCACCTTTCCTGTGTGGCAGGAGCTGGGTTTTCTTTCTTTTTATGCCTATCCACAGCACTTATAAGCTACTTTAAGCATAGTAGTTGTAAAATAAATACCTTACTGAACTGAATCATACATGTGTAAATTCAGTGCTAAACCAAAAAGAAAAGGGACTTCTTCAATTTTACCTAAAGCTCCAAAGCATTAGCTCAAGCGGCGGGGGGGCGGGGGGGGTCCTGAAAGATTATATCAATAACAGTAGTTTTAGAAACAAAATAATTAGCAAAATCACCCCAATTTGTTCTCAGATTTTCTAACTAACATCTAATTCTGAACAGCCTAATTCTGAAAAAACCTGAGTTAAATGCTGATGTCAACCATTTGTGATGGTTTTTACCATGGGTAAGACATAAATAAGCCTTTACAGAAATATTTATTGCCTATATATATTTATGTGTCATGGTTGAGAAGACGGCTCTGTTCAAATTGGTCCTGGAGAATAGGATGAGTTTAACTTTCCAGTGAGGCCTAAATGGTCCCAATTTCAGAGAGTAGGAATCCAATACCCAGAAACTATGCAGAGCCCCCAAAACGTAAATCTTATTTCATCACATTTCTCCTACATGCAGCCTAAATAAATCTCTCAGCCAACTACTCTCTCATTTCTCTCTTCCACACCAACTCATATCCTTGAACAGCATCCCAGGTCTGAAACACCCAGCCATGTGCTTTCCCTCAATTTAAAACTATTTTAAAGACCATCTTTAAGAAGCTTATTTCAATGAACTGGGTGGCCAGCCACTAAAGATGATTTATGGCACCTATTTCCTGGACTAGTAACACTTAAGATCTAAGAATTAAAGAGGATATAAAGAGATCATGGGTTGGCTAACTCTTTCCAGTACATAGTAAAGCAGTACAGTGACAAACACTGCCCTGTCATTCAGAGGACAGGGACAGTCTGGTGTCATCCTGATGTTCTAATTACAAATTTGCATTCTCGAAGAAATATTAAATTAACCAACTGTAAATTCAAAGAAAAACTGGGCTTAAAATTTTGGGGGTTGTTTTTTGATATCTTTCTTTTTTTAATTTCCCCCCAAACCTTCATGTGTTAAGACACTCAGGAAAGAGTAGCACAAAATAATAGAAAACCTTGGTATTCATATATTTAGCATTCAAGGTTTCAACTACTGGTAAACAGCACCGAAGACAAATGACATACAGAAGTATATAGTTTTGCTAAAGACTGTAGTGTGGGAATGAGTTCCTTGACTAGTGAGTGAATCTAGGTGACTTCATTCATCTTCATGTATCTAGTTGTGTACTCATGTTATTTTGTAAGAATTTATGGAGCATATTTTACTCTACATTTTTGGTGTAACGTGGGAGAATCATTCTATTGCATATTAGGTGCTCATTTCTTATTTGCATGTTTAACAAAGGACCTGTTAAAATTTATAATCTGACTAGAAATAACTGGTGACCCCAAGCGCCAGGATGACATGTGCCCTAAGTTCCCATATACTCTTAGGACAGAATGCCATGAGCAATACATTCTATTTTTTCTCCTATCTACTATTGTGTCTGTAAACATTCTCTTAGGGACAAAAGCCCAGCCATAAACTTGTTACAGGCAGTTGAAGCCTGACCTCCTCCCTTAATTCCCTCTAGCACCTTTCCTCAAGAGTTAAAAGCTACCTCCAGTATTTCTCGTATTGACCCAATGATCTATCCCTTAAAAACTTTCATGATTAAGAGTGGAGAACTTCAGGGGCGCCTGGGTGGCTCAGTCTTTAGGCATCTGCCTTCAGCTCAGGTCATGATCCCAGGGTCCTGGGATCGAGCCCCGCATCGGGCTCCCTGCTCAGCAGGAAACCTGCTTCTCCCTCTCTCACTTCCCCTTCTTGTGTTCCCTCTCTTGCTGTGTCTCTCTCTGTCAAATAAATAAATAAAATCTTTAAAAAAAAAAAGGTGGAGAACTTCAAATTCTCAACACAATGGAGAAACAGAGAGTAATAAGGACTAGATTTATCCTCCCATCTGAAACAACAGCAAAAAACAAGCAAAATACATAAAACAATGGTTTTCAGATATTGTGTGTGAGGCATCACAGGACAAAAGAGTGCAAATAGATGAGATGAGCACTAAGATTGCCCCAGTTTATTACTTGGATGGAATTTCCAACCCAATACAGTGAATGGGAAACTGGAACTACATACCGAGTATTCATGAGTTGAGAAGACAGAGCTGGGAGTGTGCAGAGTCCAAGGCAACTAGACTACACAGGCAGAGTACCAGAGAAAAGAGAGTTATACAGAGAGCACACCAAATCTTCAGAGTATCTCAGGAACTGATCAGTGCATGATATGAAGGAACTGACTACCTAAGGCCAGAAAAAGTTCTACCCAAAAAAAGAATGAAGAGAGCAATCCTCAGAGCTCACAAAGGACTAGGAATACTTTACAAGGTAGAGTAGCAAAAGCCTTGGAAATCACAAGGCATCGAGTACTCAGAAGGGCTTTAGCTCAGTAGTAGGAGAAAATTAGCCCTAAAATAAAGGCTGCTCTGGGTGGGTCTTAAAAACCTTAAAAGCTGGGCATCTGGGTGGCTCAGTGGGTTAAGTGTCCAAGGGAAAAAATGTCTGGAGTAGCAGTGAGAATGGTCTATTTTGAACTCTCCAAGACCAAGCAGGACATGTCTCAAATTCCTGAGTGACCAGCCCCTGGCAAGAAAAAGAATTGCCTTCCTTGATCTAGCACTTCCATTAGAAACTTCCAGCACAACCCTAGCATCCTTGGGTTGGCTTGGGGTAAAACATTATTATAAAAAAGATTTAATTCTAGTAGTTCATATTCTACATAATTCTGCATAAGTTGAAGTTTCAAAGAATTTGATTTAAGAAGTTCTGAATCTTCCTTTGTTATAATCTTCTGAGTAACCAAGCTTTGCTTATCCTTTAAGTTTATTTAGGGGGAATTGCTTGAATACAAATAGCTGGTTGTGTCTAAACTAACCAGTTGAATACAGTTCAGGTGCACTCTAGCCATAGTGGTCTCCAGTAAGGAAACAGTAAGTTCCTTAAGTATAGTTCATGCATGTTCCCACCTCAGCATGTTGCCTGTGCCATTCTCACTGGATCATTTGTTCCTTCACTTCATTCAAGTGAGAAGGCCCTCACTTCATTCTTCATTCAAAGAGAAGACTGTTCAAATGTCATACATCTTCCCAACCACCATATCTAAAACACTGTATTTACTTATCCAGCTCTATGCATGTTCACTGAACTCATTAGAATCTGACATTACATATATCCAGTTGTTTGTTATTTTAGAGCAGGCAGTGACACACTAAGGCCCATAAGCCAAACTCAAAACATACAACAGAGATCCTATGTGGCTTTTAAAGCCTAAAATATGTACTATCTGATCCTTTCGTAAAGTTGCCAACCCCTACACTAGAGGAACTTTATCTCCTCTGTTCACTGTTATGGATTGTGAATTTTATTTCTCCCAAATTCATATGTTGAAGTCCTAACCCTCCATAACTCAGAGTGGACTATATTCGGAGATAGGATTTTAAAGAGGTAAAATGAGTTCATATAGGTGGGACCTAATCTACAATTGATGTCCTTATAAGAAGAGGAAATTTGGGCACAGACACACACAGGGAAGAGCATGTGAAAACATAAGAAGACAACCATCTATAAACCAAGGAGCAAGGCCTCAGAAGAATCCAACCCTGCATAAGAGAGGCATGTGATATTTATTTCTAAATGAAGAAATTTAGTTAAAATTAGGAATCGCTTTTCTCCAAAAAACATGCTTTTTGACTCAATTCAACCAACTTTCTCTCAGAAAATAATTTTAGAACTGTAGATAATGCCTACCTTATCCATCGTGTGGGTTTTTATGACTCCTATATTATTGTTGGTGAACTAGGACCCTAAGTTTAGAGAAAATATATTTTGTTTTGACTCATCGCCATCACAGTACTCTAAAATACATATAAGCTGTCTACTTATAAAACATAATCTTTTCTTATTTTCTAGTAAAGATGGAGAAGAAATATAATGAGCGACTAAGTCTTTTTATGTTCCATGGATTTAAGTAAGTTGAAATAGGTTCAATCAAAATTATGGTGCATAAGATTTCTAAAATACCAGAACGTAATTTTATGGCAATAGTACACAGCAAACCTCAGTTTTGTGCAATGTGTTCTAGTACTGATACCACCCGTGAAGTGCACAGAATCCCCAGGGATATTATTAAGCACAAATCCTATGTGTGAGCTGCAAACAGTATCAGCATGTTCTCATAATTGCTACAAAACTAGAGAAATGGATAGTGAAAAGATCAGAGCTTCAATGTTAAATTGATGACTAGTTGTGGAAATAATAATATGGAATTACTTTTTTAAAAGAGGATTTCAATGCAAAGCAAAAGTGCAAACAAAAGAACTTACTCATTAAAACTTAGCTTGGTCAAAAGGAGAAGATCCAATTTATAGAAGTCCAATTCAAAGTATGCATTCAATAAATGGAAGATGCATTACTCTTTCATCTCAGAGAGACCTCTACCCCCTTGATTCCTCTTTTCTCCCCTTCACTATCAGTCACCTTCTGCTTTTACTTCTTTCTCTTTCAACGCAGAGCTCATGGTCCCATAGTTTGAGTACTTTCTTGCCATCTTCCTCAAATCTCCTGCCATATCAATCAATGATTTGTCCCATTTGCCTGGAAAACTTCAAACTTGAGTCAACTCAAATATCACCAACTCTGACCTTTATCCAGGCTACTCAATGCAGTTAGGAAAAAGCACAACCAAGCAATTGGTAACAATATTAACATCAGGTCTTCAAATTCAGCTGGACCCTCAATGCTACACAACAATCCCTGGTCAGCTGTCTTCCTAGTTCTGCACATGATTTGTTTCAAACCTTTCCCACTCTCCTAAAATGTCTAATCCCACTACAGATATCCTCTCTCTCTCAGCTGAAGACCTTACCTCATAGAGAAAAGAGAAGTCCTAGAATTTTCAGCTAACTTGCAAATGTGTCTGTACCTCTTCCTAGACTCCTTTATCTCCTCCTGGTATAATGGAAGAGGGACTGTTCCTTCACCTAATCTCTGAAGCTCATCACTTTTAGTCATCTCAGAGACATAGTTCAATTAATAATTCCCTATAATCCCTATCTTCAAATAGTTGAAGGTTTGTCCTCCAGAAGAAATAATACATGAATCTTTTGCTGTTTCATAGGGTAGAACACAGGGCAAAAGTTTTGGGGAGTCAGATTTTTTACTCAAAAGAAAATTTATAACAAAAACATAACAGATTGCATCATGATAAGTTCCATACCATGGGAGATATTCGAAGAGAATCTGCATGAAAAGAAAGAAAGAAAGAGAGAGAGACAGAGAGGGAGGGAGAGAGGAAGGAAGGAAGGAAGGAAGGAAGGGAGGGAGGGAGGGAGGGAGGGAGGAAGGAAGATGACAATAGTCACTATTTGCTGAGTATGTACAGCATGCCAGACACTATGCTAAGCATTTGCATAAATAGCTCATGTAATACCACAGTCTGTGACACTGGCATAATTATTGCTGTTTTTTTATAAATAAACTGAAGTTTATAGAAGAGGGTCACTTGCCCATGATCACATACTTAGTAAAAGGCAGAGGTAGGATTCAAAGCCAAATGTTTCTGACTTGAGATTCCCCCACAGCACCACCACACTGTTCTTTCCTTAAGTGTAAGGAGAAGTCTGAAGAAATTATTTCTAAAGCTTTCAATTCTAAGAATTTTTCATCTTCAACACATTACTCCAAAATTGTTAGGGGAATTTAATTATGAATGGCCCACAGAAAGACAGTGTTGTGAGCTTGAACTCTGGAGACTGACAGGTAAATAAATACCATGCTCTCTGCAGCAAACACAAAGCCATCAGAATCTGGCATCATAAAACTAATTTCTTGGTAACTTTTAAGAACACTGACAAATGAAACATATTAATTCACATATTTTCATCACCTCTATCTCCTTTGTGGTTCTGTACCCTTCCTTTCCTTGTTGCTCAGATAAAGTAAAATTTGTTTTAGATTGCTGTATAAAAGGAAGATTACAATTTGGAGAATGGATTAAATGTGAACCTGTGATCTATGTTCAGCCTATTAAGAGTAATTTATTTAATTCCACCTGGAATTCCCTACAGATGCAAGATGCTTCCCCAGATTTTAAAAAGCAAGATGTCATTTTCCTGGGATTTGTCATACCTCACGGTAGGTTAGGACCCTCCTACCCAAAGAAGCCTGGACCAAGAATAATTGTTGGTGGAATTCTTTCTTAGAAATTCTAATTACATAAATATGTCCTTGTTTTAACAGAGAGGGCAGCATTCAGACACTTTATTAGAATTTCGGTTAGACTTTACATTGACAGAGCTCCCAGGACCCCTCTATGGTTAATGTCTTCAAGAACATCTCTCTTTAGTTTACATTCCAACAAGTTGATTTAACCAGTGAAAAAAAGGATAACTCCTTAGCTACATTCTTTTCAATCTAAGACTCTCTTCCATTCCCTGTGTCAGCCTCGCAGATCACATTTCTGTACCTTTTATCTAAACCTTATAAGCACTGTCTAACTTGTCTTGAGTCTTTGATATTACACTGCCAGACTCACCCCCCTCAAAAAAAAAAAAACAGTTCTAAAAATGTCACTTCCCCCTCCAAAAAAAATCATTGGATTTCTATTAACTACTAAATAGTATCTAAACTTTTAAACAAAAACTAAAAATTCTAATGTTGATCTAAAAATTACCTGTATGACTTCCATTACCGGTAGTACAACAGACTAAATATCCTGATGACCTTCACAGCTCCAACAATTAAAATGCTAAATGAAATGTAAAAATAATCTTGGGTTGAAATTAATTGCTGAGATAACATGAAAGAATATTCCAGAAACTAAAACAGAAGTGAAAGAGAAAACTCTGGTAGATAAGCAATTACAAAGACTCCATTTGTCAGAAAGTTTTTTATTTTATTTTATTTTTTTATTTTTTTTAAAGATTTTATTTATTTTTTAGAGAGCGAGCGAGAGAGAAACAGCATGAGAGGGGAGAGGGTCAGAGGGAGAAGCAGGCTCCCCGCTGAGCCGGGAGCCCGATGTGGGACTCGATCCCAGGACCCTGGGATCACGACCCGAGTCGAAGGCAGACGCTTAACCATCTGAGCCACCCAGGCGCCCAGAAAGTTTTTTATTGATCCCTAATAATCTTGAGCTCCTCTGTAACGGCTACATCATGCCCAAGAGGCAGCCAATAAACCATAGATAGTCCTTACCCAAAGGTGAGGATGGGTAACCACCACATGTATTTAGTATCCTAAAGGGCACTGTACTTCGTGTAGGGGTGACAAGAAATAAACAGAAGAAGAAAGTCAGAAAAGTTGTTTATAAGGATCTTGGTGCTGAAGTGGAAGGAGTGAAATCAGCCTTCAGAAATAGGTGTAGATTCCTCTCATGGCTTTATAGGTCTGAATTCCTGATGCCTATGTAGTCAAAAAACTTCAAATTTTACTTAATGTGAACTCATATTACTAGTGCCACCACACAACTCTCAAAAGCAAAGGCAAATCCATTCTGGAATAACCTACTTCAACTCAGGCCTTAAAACTCCCATAGTTACAGGTCCACAGAAATTAGTTGCTTATAGTTTAAAAATCTAAAACCACATAACTAATCCTTCTGAGTGAGAGTAAGCAGCAAGAGTAGACAGCAGAATCCAATCTATAAACACTTCAGATGCTGTAATTACCAGACAGATTAGAAGACACCATGTTTAATACACCTAAAGAATGTCTAAAGCTTGAAAAAAGAACAAGGAATAAGAAACTCTAAGGAAGGACAAAACAGATTTGAAAAAAAGAAATAGCCCTTCTATAAATAAAAATATAACGGAAATCAAATTTTACTTTTCTAATCATACCTCCCATCAGATTTCTAATTGTTCTCTAAAGGTCTCCGGAATTTTCTTGCCTGTTTGTTTTCGTTTTTGTTTTCATTGAAGCATAGTTGACACACAATGTCACATTAGTTTCAGGTGTACAACATAGTGATTCGACAACTTTACACTATGCTGTGCTCACTACAAGTGTAGCTGCCATCTGTCACCATACAGCGCTATTACAATACCACTGACTATATTCCCTATGTTTACCTTTCATCCCTGTGACTTAAACTGGAAGCCTGTGCCTCCCACTCCCTGTCATTCATTTTGCCCAACCCTGACCCTTCCCTTTTGTTTCTTGCCTCTGTTCTTTCACTCTCATTACTCTCCTACCCTAAACTTTACTTTTCTTACTCTGTATTTTAAACTCACAAGGCTCAGTTCCAATGTCAACTCTTCCATTTATCCACAGTAAACATCTTTCTTATTTGCCCAATTATATACAAACAACTTGAGGGAAAGGCACCATGATATAAGCAAATATATTTATCCTAATACACCTGGCTGAGTATCTCAGCCAGAATAGATGTTCAACATATTCTGACAGAACTGAATTGGAATGAAAAAGTATTTTATTCCTCTTAGTATCTCCATCCTGTAACCATAAAAACTTAGGCAATAAGCAGCAAGGAGACCCACTTGGCCTAATTCTCACTGTGGATTATGTACAAAAATGAATCTAAAATTGCATCCCTGACTATATCCTTCTGTTTTTCAACTCATCCAGATTTATGATAGTGAGAAACACAAAGTCTTTCTTGCATCAAAATAAGTCCCCATTTTTCTGAATTTATGTTATGATATTATTATGTCGATAATTTAGAAATAATTCAATTCTGCTAAATGCAATTATTGGGTTTTTTTAAATTGTTACCACAAGTTACTGAATAGAATTGGATCTGAAAAATATCTTTTTTGTACTTCTGGGGAGAGGTGAAATGATAAAAGGTAGATGGTAGATGGGAGGCATACTGGGCACTAAAGAGAGGATCACTTGGGATGACGTCTGCTCAGAGAAACTAGAAGACTTTAAACTAAAGCGCAGGTTGACTATGGGTTGAAAAATAATAGAGAAGGTATTAAATGGAGAGCAAAAAAGAAAAGAGTTAAGTGGAAAACATGCATAATGACAAAAAAGGAGAGAGAGGATGAAAAAGCCACAGTGGGGATTAAATATGGTGAGTATCTTTTAGAGAAAGGAAAACAGTCACTGAAAAACAACGTGAACAGTCTTATAAGCATCAGGTAAACAGTCAACTATTTTTTAATACTCTCTTTGTCTTGGATAATACCAAAGTGGTTTCAATTTTTAAAAAGGAAATTTGGCATGAAAGGGTTCTGTAACATGGCCTGCCCACTTATGGGATTTAGGGTAAAAAATGTAAACCAGCTGTGATACTGAGGTTTAAGAATCATCTGTTGTCCATATTCAGTAGCTTTTCCCATGGAATTACAAAAAGACTTGTATGATGGATAGTCTACATCCTAATTATGTAATTACACAGTAGAAAAGAACAGCTGAAGAGGAGCCATTTCATCCTTGCGTCCAATGTCTGCATAATCTATGTCTCACATAATGGATGGAGCTCTTACTATACAGTAAACCATAATTTTATTATAAAAGAATGAAATGTTGGCTTTCATATGGGATTAGAATACGTATGGTCAAACCATAGAGATAAAAGTAGAACTAATCTAAAGCTGCAACCTGAGCATCAACCAAATCCAAAAGAGTTATTATTAAGATTTTAATATATTTTTCAGGGGAAAATGTCCTTAACTTAGTTCCTCTGCTCTTTTCAAGTGCAGCCAGTCCCAAAGCAGGAATATGAAAGTGTATCCCAACAGATAAAGATATTAAGGGCCAATGCCAAAACTTTCCAGGTGCGAACCTAATGAAAAATCTAAGTGCTGAGCTCAGCACAGGTAATCAATCATCTATTTTAGCAACAATTTCTGTGCCCTTGATGTCAAGAGAGGTTATATATGCTGTATCTCTCAGAGAAATCTCTTCTTCCAGGTTACCAGAAAGCGATTCTAAATGTGGAAAATGTTATCACCACTATTAGTTATTCAAGAATGGCAGAATGTGAAGTCAAAGAAATAAAACCATTCACAAGCTCAGCCACCCTGGAAATATGACATAAATGGAAAATATTATTTACAAAGTGTTGGAAGGAGAGTAGACGGGGGAAAATTACAAGGGGGGCTGCAGAAGCCTCACTGTGCAAACCAAGTAGCAGGTGACTTTTCAAGACACCTGTAGCAGAAACATTTGCTGGCCTTAATTCCTAATCTTTATTAAAACCACAACGAACTCAGGAGCTATTCGGGTAGGGAGTGAACAGAGAAGGGGAGACTGGCCAAAATAAACAAAAGTGAAATAAATGCTGGCAAAATCTGCCACTTAATCTTTCCAGGGTAAAAACATCCTGGGCCCAAGAGAGAGGGAGTTGTTTTTCCCTTCTCTGCTCATTTTTTATTCTTTGTGTTTTGGCTTTCTCCATCATGTGGGGTTTCTGGTCTACCAAAAAAAAACCCTCCTCACAGAGCCCATGTCTTTGCTTACTGCAGCAACATGTCTTTCACTGCTACAGCATGTGACATGCTTAGGCTTGGAAATGGATTCAGATTTAGTCCCGGGCCACCAGTACAAATTGCAGAGAACAGCTTGCTCAAACTCTGGGGGAAAGATGCTGACTTACAGTAATTGATAAGGTCATTCCTGCTGGATGATGCTGTAGTGAAGTAAAGGTAGCTACCGTGCTTAGCCGAGAACTGGGAACATCAGTTCCAGAGAAATGGCTTCACATTTCACAAGACATCTAAGAATTATATCACTCCCTGTAGTCCGCCGTATAATAAGAAGTCTGTAGCTTTCATTCTGTAAAAATTATTAATCATTTGTGGCTGAAAAATGAATCAGTGAAGTTAACCTACATTGTCATGTTTGATTTATCTGGAGGTAAACAACATTCTAAGAGGATTTAGTGGGCTAGTATTTAGTAAAAGGGTATGTCCAGGTCGTGGCACTACATAGATTGAATGTCCAAACATTTAAAAGCTCCTTCATCATTGGGCTGAATACAAAAGTGACAGCCATCATTTGGTGACCTTAGAATGTCCTGGCTATTTGTAACAGACTTTCAGTAGTGAATCTAACCTCCCATCAGGCTGGGGTTAAATAAATGACAAGTTATTTTTCTAGTTTAAGATTAATATTGAGATGCCTGTTATAAATATGTTCTTCTGAATAGAACATTAAATTACAATTATTTGGAGAAGTATGAGAGGGAGGAAAGAAGAGAGAAGGGAATAATTTTTTTTGCTCCTTTCACTTTATTTCATTAGGTGGGTGTCTCTATACCCCATCATAATATTTTTCTGATTGCTACAGTAACCACCTGTGCTAGACAAGCACCTGCCCTTAAAATGTAATTTTTAGCAAAGATTTAAATTGCAAACTAGAATTCCAAGGCCCCCTGCCAAGACAAACTCACTTTCCTTTTGAAGAGTATGTTGTCTCCCAATGAAGGTTTTCCTGTACAGTGCTCTGTATTTTGACTTAATAGTAAATCTCTCTTTTTGACTCTCTCATAAATTATTTTCTCCCATCAGCTGGCTTGGGGCAATATCTTTATCAAGATCTCAACACAGCAAACTGGGAGGCCCTTTTCAAATTCTCAAAACAAACTTCTTGGAGTCATTAGCTTGTTCCTATTTGAGAGATCACACTGTTCCCTATATACTTATAAAAAGGAAGATCATTCTGAAAAGGCTAAGAGGCTCTGTCTTCCAACTCTCATGTCTTGAGGTTCCAATGGTGTAATGGTGGCCATGGAATGAGCCCAGACTCTGGAGAGAGACCAGTTTGAATCTTTACTTGGTCATGAGAAGCATCAACCCAGGGGCTCCTGGGTGGCTCAGTTGGTTGAGCATCCTTCTTTGGTTTGGGTCATGGTCTGGGGGTCTTGCAATCGAGCCCCACATCGAGCCCCCCATCAGCCTCCCTGCTAGGAGCCTGCTTCTCCCTCTCCCTCTACCCCTCCACCTGCTCCTGTTCACATGTGCACGCTCTCTCTCCAATAAACAAATAAAATCTTTTTTTAAAAAAAAAGCATCAACCCATCATGTTACTTCTTTTAGTATAAACTTGTTAATCCAGGTAGTGCTAAGAGATGAAAATTAAGTTCAACTTTTCCTAATATAAATTCAAGGAGAAACCCAAAAATACCTTGAGCGGGGACACTGAATTTCTGATACCTCATGGAAAAACGGTTGTCATAAAATTGATGTTTTATGATGAAAAATGTTACATGGAACCCCCAGGAAGTGCTTTTGAGAGATGATGCAAATGCAAATGAGGAAAGTTCACTGAATTCAGTTGTAAGACAGGAAGAAATCTTGCTGGGCACTTCACAGGATTAAAGTCCTTTAGCACCATGATATTCTACCATGAGACACACTCATCAGTAGGAGCTCAATAAACGCCTTACTGTAAGAAGCATTTTAAAAGAAAGTAGATGACTTTGTGTTTGACATGGAATGGGACTAAAATTCCTTTAATTATTGGGGTACCTGGGTGGCACAGTCAGTTGGGCATCGGATGCTTGGCTTTAACTCAGGTCATGATCTTGGGATTGTAGGATTGAGCCCTGTATTGGGATCCGTGCTTAGCTCAGAGTCTGCTTAAGACTCTCTCTCCCTCTCCCTCTGCCCCTCCCTGCTCGCTAAAATAAATAAATCTAAAATTCACTTTAAAAAATCCCTTTAATTATTATTATTATTTTTTAAAGATTTTATTTATTTATTTGACAGAGAGAGACACATCGAGAGAGGGAACACAAGCAGGGGGAGTGGGAGAGGGAGAAGCAGGCTTCCCGCGGAGCAGGGAGCCCAATGCGGGGCTCGATCCCAGGACCCTGGGATCATGACCTGAGCCGAAGGCAGACGCTTAACGACTGAGCCACCCAGGCGCCCCTATTATTATTATTTTTTAAGATTTTATTTGACAGAGAGAGACACAGCGAGAGAGGGAACACAAGCAGGGGGAGGGGGAGAGGGAGAAGCAGGCTTCCCGCAGAGCAGGGAGCCTGATGCGGGGCTCGATCCCAGGACCCCGAGATCATGACCTGAGCCAAAGGCAGACGCTTAACAACTGAGCCACCCAGGCGCTCCAAAAATCCCTTTAATTATTAATGAGTCTTATCACTTGCCACATTCTACCTTATGACTATTGGGAGACACTCCTCTGTGGGTCTCTTGTATTCCTACACATCTTGCTGGGTACACCAAGAATGCAAGGCCCTAACTTCTTTACCAGGGACATTTCTCAGAGTTGTATTTGTAGCAGTCTCGGAGGAATGAAGTAATCTCTCCTCCAGGACAAAGAGCAGGTTTGCTTAGTGTTTACTATAAAACAGCAGGTCCCACAAGCTCAATGTTTCTCAGCTGCAGCACAAACCCTCTGCATATACACTATCTACCTTGCCACCTCATGCCACCCCCCGAGGACTTGAGGGGGTGGGACAAAGGGAACTAACAAAAACATGGTGCCATTTGCTGTGCGATGAATAATAAAACCCTTTGTCTCAGAAATCTCATGTGTACTACTAGCATCCATGAAAAAGCAACAGACTAAATTATTAGTCTGCAAGTAGAGCAAAACCAAGTCCCAGATACAATGATGTTTTGTGTCTCCTACCTGTAACTGTAACCTTTTTGAGGACAGTATTTGTGTTGGATTCATTTTTGTACCACCTGAACAAAATGCTTGCATGGATTAAGCACTAAGAAATATGTACTGAATATGAATGAACTTGTTTACCAACATTATAACAGCAATTTTTGTGTTCAGTCTTACATGAAAGAACTTATGACTGACTCTAAAATAGACCTGGAAGAACAAATAATGTCAAAATGTCTATACCACCCAAAGCAATCTATGGATTTAATGCAATCCCTATCAAAATACCAACAGCAGTTTTCACAGAACTAGAACAAACAATCCGAAAATTTGTATGGAACCCAAATAGTCAAAGCAATCTTGAAAAACAAAACTGGAAGTATCACAATTTCAGTCTTCAAGTTATATTACAAAGCTGTAGTAATCAATACAGCATAGTACTGGCACAAAAATAGACACAGAGATCAATACAACAGAATAGAAAGCCCAGAAATACACCCACAATTATATGGCCAATTAATCTTCAACAAAGGAAGCAAAAATATGCAATGGGAAAAATTCAGTCTCTTCAACAAATGGTGTTGGGAAAACTGGACAGCTACTTGCAAAAGAATGAAACGGGATTACTTTGTTATACCATACACATAAAGGAACTCAACATGGATTAAAGACCTGAATGTGAGACCTGAAACCTTAAAATCCTAGAAGAGAGCATAGGCAGTAATTTCTCTGACATCAGCCACAGCAGCATTTTTCTAGATATGTCTCTTAGGCAAGGGAAACAAAAGCAAAAATAAACAACTGGGACTATATCAAAATAAAAAGTTTCTGCACAAACAAAAGAGACAACCAATAAAACTAATAGACAACTTCCTGAATGGAAGCAGATATTTGCAAATGACAAACCCAATAAAAGGTTAGTATCCAAAATATATAAAGAACCCCCCAAATAATCCAATTTAAAAATGGGCAGAAAATATGAGCAGACATTTCTCCAAAGAAGACATATAGATGGCCAATGGACACATGAAAAGATGTTCAACACCACTCATCATCAGGGAAATATAAATCAAAACCACAATGATATATCACCTCATACCTGTCAGAATGGCTAAAATAAAAAAAAATTTAAAGAAATAACAGGTGTTGGTAAGGATGGGGAGAAAGGGGAACCCTCATGCACTGTTGGTGGGAATGCAAACTGGGGCAGCCACTATGGAAGACAGTATGGAGGTTCCTCAAAAAGTTAAAAATAGGATTACCATATCATCTAGTAACCGCACTACTGGGTATTTATGCAAAGAATACAAAAACACTAATTCAAAGATATATATGCACCCCAATGTTTATTGCTGCATTATTTACAATAGCCAAATTATGGAAGCAGCCCAACTATCCATCAACAGATGCATGGATAAAGAGGGATGTTACTCAGCCATAAAAAAGAATGAAATCTTACCATTTGCAACAACCTGGATGGAGCTAGAGAGTATAATCCTAAACGAAATAAGTCAGCCAGAGAAAGACAAATACCACATGATTTCACTCATATATGGAATTTAAGGAAACAAAACAAATGAACAAAGGGAGAATAAAAGAGAGACAATCCAAAAAACAGATTCTTAACTATGGAGAATAAACTGATGGTTAACAGAGGGGAGGTAGGTGGGGGGATGGGTGAAATAGGTGATGGGGATTAAGATACACTTATCATGTGTATTCATGATGAGCAGTCTGTAATGTATAAAATTGTTGAATCACTATATTGTACATCTGAAACTAATAGAACACTGTTATGTTAACTACACTGGAATTAATTTCTTTAAATAATAAATAAATACATAAATAAATAAATAAATAAATAAATAAATAAATAAATAAATAAAATAGACATGGACTACACATGAAAGATAAAAAGTGGGGGAAAATGACAAAAATATACAGTGACCCAACTGGATATCAACAAGCTTAATTCTTTTTTTTTTAATTTTAAGATTTTATTTATTTATTTGACAGAGAGACCACACGCACAAGAAGGGGGAGCAGCAGAGGGAGAGAGAGAGGCAGGCTCTCCGCTGAGCAGGGAGCCCCATGCAGGGCTCTATCCCAGGACCCTGGGATCATGACCCAAGCCGAACGCAGACGCTTAACCAACTGAGCCACCCAGGCGCCCCCCAACAAGCTTAATTCTTATATCTAAACAGAAGATAATGATAACTCACATTTGAATAATGATTTATGTCTTCCCAGGCTTTTCCACATTTCTTATTTTGCACTTCAAAACACGTAAGTAGAAAAAGCATTATTGTTCCCACATGGATGAGAAAGTGAGTTTGTAAGACAAACCCAAGATCATTCAGCTGGTAAGTAGCTGAGAAAGTTCTACAACCCAGATCTTTACTCCTCAGAGTCAGGGCTCATTCTAAAATGTGGTATTATCCACAGTATCTTAATTGATCCCTACTACTTCTTCCAAAGGCTTCTACTCATGAACTGTTTAAACTGAATAGACATAATCCAAACAGTGTTTTCAGATTTTTTTTCTGGTGTGTCGTTGGGAAGGAATATAATTTCATTATTTTAATAGGCAAAACAGGCCTGCAAATCTTTGCAAGTATAATCTGTTTTGAATACCATATCTTCTCATATATTGAACTCAACAGTTCAATGAAGCTAGTAGACTGAATAGATGCACATATTTCAGTGCAAATTTCAAAAGCTAGCCAATTAACTCAAGATTTTTCTTTTAAAATAAAATAAGGCATAAATCCCACAGTGCAGTATCTATTAAAATCATATATTTCATAATAGACTAATTTTTTTATTGTTTTATTTGGGAATGAGGCCAGGATCATACCACGATTAACATAAAGCTTGTTAGTTTTAAATATCCAAAATTCTCTTTCTAAATGCCCTAGAATCATGTGTGAACTTTTAAAGGATTGCTTTTTTGCACTAGTTTTCCATCTTTTAAAATCATCTTAATTTATGATACCATATGCTATAGCATGCTAAGTAAAATAAACTGCCTAACAGGCAAGCAAAATGCACTTAAACGTTATACAGATCAGAAATCATTCACATTTCCATGTTTTTCCCCAAGAAAAACTTTAAGTATCAGCAGTTAAAACTTTCCTTCAATGCTCTGTCTCTAGCTACTCAGTGCTATCTCCTCCACAGTATTTGGGATTTTTATCTGACATGTGAGAAAAAACAACCAGTATTTAAATAGCTGAGTAGTTCTGCTTTCAGTGATGCAGCTGGCTGCAAAAATAATCAGCTTGATAAATCAAGATCACATTTCATAATTCCTAACTTCTATGTAATTGATAAACTCCAACATTTTAGGCCGGGAGAAATACATATTTCCATGTATCATGGGGCATGAAAGAGACGGGAGCAAGATCATGAAAACTCTGCCAACATAGGCTACCAAGGCCCTCAATGGATCCAGTGGGTGGCAGGGCATCAGTAGGCTGTTTAAAGTGCTTGTTCAGTTCCTATTCGATTTAGGCATCCACTGCAGAAGCTCATAAACGACCCTGAATTCACCTGTTTTTAGAAAAAAATGTTATCCATACAATACTATGTACAATTGGCTGAGTTTTTGGCTATATATATATATCTTTTGTCATGCTTAGTTTTCATCACATATCCAGACAAAAAAAATACATAGTGAATTTATATTATTTTACCCAACCCCTAGGCTAGAAAAAAACACTCTGTAATAATATACAACTGATATATGGTAGTAAATTTTCTAGGAAAAGAGATAGAGAAGAGAAATGAAGGAGAAAGAAAGAGGGAAAGAGTAAACAAGGGATAGAAGAAAGTGAACAAGGGACACAAACAGGAAAATCATATTCCATGGTTGTGCAGCAAAATGACCTTGTGTTCCTATCTGTATCACCCTCCAGCTTCTGCTTAATTCCATACTTATTCTCAGATTAGTGATCTGGTTGAGACAACTTTTAGCTAACATACAAGCACATGGGATTTTATTTCTACTTTTATTTGAGCTACTACCCAATATGCGGGCAATAAAATCAACCATACAGTGGTCCAATTTCAATTTGAAGTTAACCCTGAATGGCTGGCTAGGTATTATCTTCATATTAATAAAAACATAACTTAAGTCTGAGAAGACATAATTAACCTTCATAATTACATTAAATCAAACAAAATCCAATGGTAGGATTTTCTTAAGTGAAACATTAAAGCATCACTTAACAGTATCAAACAGCATTAACTAGTAGCATTGTACAGACCTCCAAAAAGGTTAAACACCCCCAAAAAAACCTCTCTTCTTTAAACTCATTAATTTTCCATTCACGATCTACTTGGAAATCTACTTCTCTATTCCTAAAATTAAAGAGTCCTGACAATATTGTTACATTGCATAATATGCAGCTACTTATCAACAATCTTGTCATTCGATAGCAAAGGAGGGAGGAAGAACTAGATGAATAATAATTTTCCTCTTTCCAGGAACATGAACAAACAAGAGCTTCAAATATCATCTTTCCCGTGACATTGCAGAAAAGAAATGTAACTAAAAAATTTATGACTGCAAAGGAGAGGAAAGTAATTAAAATTAGTTGGTAAATTTGATGTAATTCTGCTAATATCAAAAGTAAGGTGAAGTCTGCTAAAACCACTGTATCCAGTATATAACGTAACTGCCCTTCCTTTGGTCTTGTAAACCTTAGTTATCACCTTGGAACATGGGTGTTAATCAAGAAACCACTTATACCAGTTGTGACTCCAGCTGTGAACTAGATGCTATGGAAAACACTAAATAAATAAGTAAATAATAAATAAATAAATAAATAAATAAATAAATAAATAAATAAATAAATAAA